>NC_089788.1:3165501-3230501 GCF_040412425.1 Macrobrachium rosenbergii | reverse complement strand
GCAACTTTTTTTTTTTTTTATACTACGCTCCGGAGATGAAAGCATCCGCACCTTGCAAGAATGTCATTCATACCGCATTCACCAATGCTCATTTCATCGTCAGTCACAGCGCTGTATCCGTGTTTACATTTCTCCTCTTCCCGGTTTCAATCCATTGATATTCCACCGCCTTTGGAACCGACCGGGTCACTTTAAACGAAAGACACAATATCGTCAGTTGCCGTGGTAATGTGTGTGTGTGTGTGTGTGTGTGTGTGTGTGTGTGTGTGTGTGTGTGTGTGTGGGTCCGGCGCTCCCCACAATGTTTCGGGATGTTAAAGATGATTGGTATTAGTTCAGCTTCTGGGTTAACTTCGTTATGGTCTTTTGTTCTTTTTAGTTATTGTTGGCTCTTCGTATGTGTGTGTGTGTGTGTGTATATGCTTACATATATATGTGTATAATATAGATATATATATGTATATATATATAAAATATATTTTAAAAATATATTTGTATATATTTTAAAAATATATTTGTATATATATATATAAAATATATATATTATAGATATAAAATATATGTATATATGTATACTGTATATAAAATATATGTGTATGTGTATATTAATATGTATAGTATGTATATATATATACATACACATACATACATACATACTTATGCATAATTTCCTGTACTGAAGTCATGGAAAACGGAATATATATATATATATATATATATATATATATATATATATATATATATATATATATATATATATATAAATTCCTGTATTGAAGCCATGTCATGGAAAACAGAATGCGGGCGTAGTAAGCTAATGAGAAGGTAACCAGTAAAATCCATTGCATATATGACTCAAGTACCTGACCATGGAGACCTTTAGGTATTTCAGACATGTTTTCTCTCCAGAAAGAACTGGTTAAAAACTTTCTGACGTCCGTACGACGAAATGTGACCTTGGAAACTTGACGAGTACATGTATATATAGTAGTTCCATGAAAAACTGCGTTGTATAGGCGCCTGAACGTGGTAGGAATTGAGCTTCAGCTACTGAAGATGTTGCTGATTTGAGATGCCTACCCTTTAATTTGATGTGTGTATATATGTATATATATATATATATATATATATATATATATATATATATATATATATATATATATAAATGGATGCATGTGTGTGTGTGTGTGTTTGCAGTTCCAGCAGGACTCTGAAAAGCATAGGGCAATTTCAACCAATCTTGGTATAAATAATGACGTACTGTCTTGGAAAAAAAATATATATATATATCTATATATGTTTGTGTGTGTGTGTATGTATGTATAACTGAATCACGAAAATATGGAACGTGATGAATGTATAAGTAAAGACAAAAGTAAAGGACGACAGTCGGAAGGCCTCATAGCACTCTAGTGTTTCTCTTTCCTTCGTGGATTTTGTCTTATATATACAGTATATATATATATATATATATATATATATATATATATATATATATATATATATATATATATATATACTGTATATATAAGACAAAATCCACGAAGGAAAGAGAAACACTAGAGTGCTGCGAGGCCTTTCGACTGTCGTCCTTTACTTTTGTATATATATATATATATATATATATATATATATATTGTGTGTGTGTTTGTATGTACGTACAGTATGTATGTATGCACTGTATGTATCTATGTATGTACAGACATTCATACACCGTTGTCAAGGCACAGAATCGCCCACCTGTTGGGTGACAGACTTTTTTTATTTACACAGATCAATGAGAAGCCCATTCTATACGAATTAAGCGAAGAATCAACAACATCGAGCTGTTGTTAGTTCTTATCAGTTTTTATCTCCGTGGTTTATGACGGATCTGTGGCTTCGATAAGCTCGTGTGGGTCAACATGACGAACCGCTATCGGGGAATGTAGCCTTGGGTTTGCCTGTAAGGTGATAAAACATTAGTTTGTCAAGTAGAATAAAGACACCATTCGTCCAATAAATCAATGTATGTAACCCTTTGGTATCCCTTTTTCGTACGTGTGGTTGGTGGTATGTTTTTTAGTTTTCTGTAAAAGAAAAGTATTGTGCCGGCTTTGTCTGTCCGTCCGTACTTTTCTTCTGTTCGCACTTTTTTCTGTCCTCCCTCAGCTCTTAAAAACTGCTGAGGCTAGAGGGCTGCAAATTGGTATGTTGATCATCCACCCTCCAATCATCAAATAAACCAAATTGCAGCCCTCTAGCCTCAGTGGTTTTTATTTTATTTAAGGTTAAAGTTAGCCACAATCGTGCATCTGGCAGCCATATAAGACAGGCCACCACCGGACCGTGGTTAAAGATTCATGGGCCGCAGCATTATACCGAGACCACCGAAAGACAGATCTGTTTTCGGTGGCCTTGATCGTACGATGAACAGAAAACTCGACTGCGCCGAAGAAACTTCGGCGCATTTTTTTACCTGCTTTTATTGTTTCGAATTCTTTTTCTTCCCTTTCACGTCCTAGGTTACTAAAAGTCATACAGGTAAGCTCATTTACGCCACAACAGAAACTCGAACCGCATTAAATTCAAGCTCATAAAAGTGGCAGAGCAGCTAAAATATTCACATATGCGTATACACAGGCAAGTGAAAAAAAAAGGGTTCATTTTCCCTCCTGCTTAAAAATGCTAAAGATTTTAGTTAGCGAAAATATCCTGTAATGAGTTTGCCTGTGTTAACACCAGAGTCAGATGTTTATACGCAGGATACATAGTAAATGAACTGGGAGGGGGGGAAGGAAGGGGGCGGGGAAGGGAAAGAGCGTCACGGCATTATTCATGAGTATTTCTTAATTTATGCTCATGTTTTTTGAGCTTGGATTTATGGTGATTTATGGTTATTTCTTATCTCGAAAGGATATCCGGGGTAAAGATTTTAAATGCGTCATTATAATTATTGACTGAATGTAGATAAAAATACGTATTATGTAAGATTTTACATTCAATTCTGCAAACAAAATAATATGTTTTATCAGCAGAATACGCCCATGTTTCATTCAATTCTCTCGAAGTGCCCTGTTGTAAATTATTGACCGAGTGGCCTCTAATAGCAATTCCGTCCTCCCGACGGAGGTACAGTAATGGTATGCAAGGGCTCCGTAATCGAATGCCTCTCGGTGTCCGCCTGCGGTAATAGCATTAACTTAGGGCCTCGGGTCAAGTAAGTTTAAGCCAAACTAGGCTCTTAACAGGGTTGCCAAGCCGTAGTCTTGATACACGAAGTGAAACGGGTTCTTCATCGGAGGGGCCGGTAGAGCTCTCGGCTAGCACGCTGTTGGCCCAGCGTTCGACTCTCCGGCCGGCCAATGAGGAATTAGAGGAATTTATTTCTTGTGATAGAAATTCATTTCTCGTCATAATGTGGTTCGGATTCCACAATAAGCTGTAGGTCCAGTTACAGTTCCTCGTTGGACAGGTCAGTATAGTTCTCGACTAGCACACTGCTGGGCCCGCGTTCGAATCTCCGGCCAGCCAATGAGGAATTAGAGGAATTTATTTATCGTGATAGAAATTCATTTCTCGTCATAATGTGGTTCGGATTCCACAATAAGCTGTAGATGCCGTTGCTAGGTAAGCAGTTGGTCCTTAGCCACGTGAAATAAGTCTAATCCTTCGGGCCAGCCCTAGGAGAGCTGTTAATCAGCTCAGTGGTCTGGTTAAACTAAGGTAGGCTATACTTAACTTTTGAAGTGAAACGGAAAGATCCTTTCGTATTTGGATGGAGAGATCCTTGATCCTTTCATCTTATCATAATGCCCTGGGTAGGTTGAATTGATTGAATTGGGTGTAGAATTTTGGCCAAAGGCTAAGCACCTGGGACCTATGAGGTCATTCAGCACTGGAACGGAAATTGACAGTAAAAGGTTTGAAAGGTGTAACAGGAGGAAAACCTCAAAGCAGTTTCAATATGAATCAGTTGTTAGGAGAGGGTTGAGGAAAGTAAGATGGAAGGAAGAGAATATGAAGGGAGGTACACTAAAAGGAATGAAAGGGGTCGCAGCTAGGGATCGAAGGCACGCTGCACGGAACCTTGAGTAGTGCCTACAGTGCGCCGCATGAGGCGCACTGACCTAGGTAGGTAACATGACACTTTTCGTCGTAAAGAATTTTTTTTTCTTTTACTGTACCTGCTTTCGTATTCTCTTTCTTCCATCTTACTTTCCTGAACCCTCCCCTAACAATTGTTTCATGGTGCAACTGCGAGGTTTTCCTCCTGTTACACCTGTCAAACCTGCTTACTGTCAATTTCCCTTTCAGCGCATCGTGGCCTCATAGGTCCCAGCGCTTGGCCTTTGGCCTAAATTCTATATACATTCTATTATCGTTGGTCGTACGCGAATTTTTGTCCCGAAGATTAATATGACTTTTGTTTATTGTCATCGATTTATATTAGACACTCCAGGATTCATGATAAGAAAGTAAAAATAGTAAGTTAAAGTGGTTGGACAGCAAGTTGAAGGAATGGAAATACAGTAAAGTAAAAGGCGAAGAAGTGGATTCAGCCGAAGAGACGCTGCAAACAGCCTTAAATAATGTCCACACTGCACCACCTTAGGTGCACTGTCGGCGCTGCTCCAAAATGGAGAGGGCATTGCAGAAGCATGGATTGATTTGCATTTCATTTTACTTATTTCCCCTCCATGATGTATTTCTCAGTCCTAGCTGATCAGTATGCAAATACCATTTCCTCTCTTAATAGGAGGAAGTGGAGAAACAAATTCACAGTTATGTATGGGTACAAATATATTTAAAAATAGATCTGTACAGAGAGCTTTCGGTAATCTGTTCAGATTCCCGGAAACCTGTATAGAAATTTATTTTTAAATCTTATGTACCCTTACATAACTGTGGATTTGTTTCTCCATTTTAAGACTCTTGCTACTACGAGTATATTTTAATAATAAAAGAAGAAAGTTTTAGAACGAGTAACAAGTAAATGCCTGCCGAGGCAAACACCAGTATCATGTCATTTCCCATGCCGATAGTGTTAAAACGTCCTTTTGAATTGTTCAGTAGCTCTGAGTCCATTAATTTTCCATACATGATAATATATTCCTTCGTAAGCAAGCTGCCGAAATGTTGGAGGGTCAAAGGGGAGTTTTATTATCGTTTCGATATCGTCCTGATGGGCCGTTTCATGACAAGTAATAATAGTATGGAAACAGCTCTCTGTGAACTGGTAGGGCCAACCTTACTTCCTAATGGAAGAGAATTTAGGAATGGAAGTCCTGTAATATTGCCCTGTTTTATTGGTGTGTTATACTGAGTCTCTCTCTCTCTCTCTCTCTCTCTCTCTCTCTCTCTCTCTCTCTCTCTCTCTCTCTCTCTCTCTCTGGAAGAATTTAGGAATAGAAGTCCTGTTTTTATTGGTGTGTTATACTGATTCTCTCTCTCTCTCTCTCTCTCTCTCTCTCTCTCTCTCTCTCTCTCTCTCCCAATAAGCTGTAGGTCCCGTTGCTAGGCAACCAATTGGTTCTTGGCCACGTAAAATAAGTCTAATCCTTCGGGCCAACCCTAGGAGAGCTGTTAATCAGCTCAGTGGTCTGGTTAAACTAAGATATACTTAACAACTCTCTCTCTCTCTCTCTCTCTCTCTCTCTCTCTCTCTCTCTCTCTCTCTCTCTCTCTCTCTCTCTCTCTCCATTTCATGGATGTGATCAGCAGTGGATGACGAGAGCGCACGTAATTTGAAAATACAGTTATTACAGTTGTTAGTATATGTTTTTGTATGTTTCCTTGTATCTAGACTTGATTTTTCAGTAAGTGCCCAATTCTCAGTGAAAATAAAAGAAGAGAGAGACCTTTGAGCAACGTTTCATGTGTTTGGAAATGCTTCATTTTACTCTCTCTCTCTCTCTCTCTCTCTCTCTCTCTCTCTCTCTCTCTCTCTCTCTCTCTCTCTCTCTCTCTCGAAGTGACCTTTATCGCTTGGAACTGCGTGCAAATAGGCCAGCCTTGAACTGTTGCCCATTCATTTCTGTAATTTACAGATTCATTTTCCTTTCTTGGAGAGGGAGATTAATTATTGGCTTTTAAAAGAATTATAGTATAAAAACATACCTTTCAATGAATCCCATCGTTCAACTTTTTGGTTTTTGAGGTAGATGTGTGCAGTGTTTTATCCAGGTTCGACTCATTGATGTGCCTTTATTGTTAATTGTTAGTTGATTATTTGATTTTTAGTTTTCTGTAAAAGAAAACTATTGTGCCGGCTTTGTCTTTCCGTGCGTACTTTTTCTGTCCGCCCTCAGATCTTAAAATTACTGAGGCTAGAGGGCTGCAAGTTGGCGTGTTAATCATCCACCCTCCGATCATCAAACATACCAAATTGCAACCCTCTAGCCTCAGTGGTTTTTATTTTATTTAAGGTTGAAGTTAGCCATAATACTGCTTCTGGCAACGATATAGGATAGTGTCATGGGCCGCGGTTCATACAGCATTATACCGAGACCACCGAAAGATCGATCTATTTTCGGTGGCCTTGATTATACGCTGTACGGAAAACTCGATTGTGCTGAAGAAACTTCGGCGCATTTTTTACTTGTTTCAGTTACAATTAATTGTTAATACATTATTTAATTTTTGAAAAGTCTAAGTCATCCCAGTTACGTGACGCTGGTACCGCGAGAAATTTCAGAGGTTTAACATTCGAGTGATTGTAAATTTTCCGTGTCCCCATCCGGTTGGGGAAGTGATAGAAGAAGAAGAAGAAGCTGTTGGTCTAATGATTCTTATGTAACCATAACCAGTCAGAAAATGATTAGACGGTATTCATTTGTAATTGCTTAGTGATTGGTTCACTGTAAATTGCCAGTTTGATCACTGGCTGTAGATTTGTTAATATGTAATTAGCGTTCGTGTGTTTCATGTTATTCTGGCGATGTTAACCACTACCCCTCTGTAGATTTATCAACTAGAGCATCGAGTGTGTTATGAATTAATGGTAACGTGTAATAATTACAATATTGTCGTTCATTTATGAACTATGTAATGGATGGAAGGTGAAAAGTTTCATGAACGAACAGAAACGATGAAAAGTCCAGAGCTTGCCTGAAGTTGAATACAAGGCCGAGAGAAAGAGAAGGACTGCCCCCCCAAGTCCACCATGTAGGCGAAGCTTTGTCTATACCTCTTTATTGCGTCAGCAGGTGAATTGCCCCAGTGAGCAGGTACCTCTAAGATACGTCATCGCCTACCTAATTACCCCAGGTGGGAGGCGTCACCACCCAGTTGGGTAGACCATGTCTCTCTCTCTCTTGGCCTTGGTTGAATAGATGAAAGTAAACGTTAACTGAAATATTAACGGAGCATCGCTATCAATTCATAATCAATCCGACTGCTTGTTGCCATGAAATCAATCCCTTACATTTCATGGTCATTTTCATAGGCTGTCGTGAAAGGTCTCGGGAAGCGTGTTTAGTAATCTCGAGTGGAGCGAAGTGCGTGTTGCCGTTACCGTCCGCTGATCATCTTTATCGTGATTTCCTCCATAATGACTGCGATGCCTCCTGCGTGAGGATTAAAACCCGTGCTGTGCGGCAGAGTCATTAATTGAGGAGGCGGCGAAGAGTCCTTTTTTTAAGTTTTATCTTGTTTGTACTCAAGCAATATGCGGTGTTTAATTTAGTACATCATATAGTCCGTCCCTCTCTTTTGCTCGTAATTTCCCATTGCTGCTATGATTAGTATTATTTATTTTTTTTAATCTAATTGCTGCTACAATGCCTTCAATTTAAAATACTCCTTGCTATTCATAGAAAAGGAGTATTTTAAACTGAAGGCATTGTAGCAGTTATTAGATTCAATAAAATATGTTTAAATGAATGGTTACTACCGATATATTATTATTATTATTATTATTATTATTATTATTATTATTATTATTATTATTATTATTATTAGATAAACCCTATTCATATGGAAGAAGCCCACCATATGGAACACCATTGACTTGAAATTCAAGCTTCCAAAGAATTTGGTGTTCATTCGAAAGAAGTAATAGAAGGTAATGGAAAATGCTGAAAGAGGAGGTCAGGTATTAGAAAAACATGAATTAACAAATTAATAGATAAATGAATAAATAAAAATGTAGGTAAGTAATTAAAATACAAGGAGAATTGTATTAGGGCAGTAATTCATTCAATCTTCGCTTGAAGTTCTGAAGTTCCAAATGCACGACATCCTCGGGGAGCCTTTCCACATTAAGTTCGAAGACTGTCGATTACTCGGTAAAAAGGTTCAAAAAGGTTGATTTTTTGGAAAAATGGAGGTCTCTCTGTTGTATTTGCAGATTTTTTAACTGTGAAATCCCTTTTATAGTGGTTTTAGATTCCACGCCTCTCTCTTAGTTTGGTCAGCAGCTTGGGAAAGAAATGGTTACATGGCTTTGAATGTTGGCAAGCATTGGAGCCCACTTTCAAATTCTTTTGCAGTTTGACTAATAATTAGAGTATAAGATTCGTAAATCACGTTTTACTCCAACAGAAAGGAAATGGTTAGTACAGATACTTAGAAATTTCACTTGTAAATCGTTACATAGCTTTGAATAGTTCAAATTCTTTTCCAGTTTGACTAATAATTAGAGTATAAGATTCCTAAATCACGTTTTACTCTGAAAGTGGTTAGTACAGGTACTTAGAAATTTCACTTGTAAATCGTTACATAGCTTTGAATATTGGCAAGCATTGGAACCCACCTTCAAATTCTTTTGCAGTTTGACTAATAATTAGCGTATAAGATTCCTAAATCATGTGTTACTCCAACACAAAGAAAATGGATAGAACGGGTACTTAGAATTTTATAGACCTGGAAATAAAATTGAGATAAAATTTCACTTGTAAATCGTTACATGGCTTTGATTATTGGCAGGCAGTGGAATATTTTTTGCAGTTTGACTAATGGAGTATAAGTTCCCTAAATCACGTTTTACTCCAACAGAAAGGAAATGGTTAGAACAGGCACTCAGAAGTTTATAGAGTTGGAAATAAAATTGAGATAAAATTTTAGAAGTTTATAGATTTGGAAATAACATTGAGATAAAATTTTTTTACACGTAAAACTACTACTTCCTTTTCAAAAAGGAGGATGTAGGTTTAAATGAGGTTAACTGTAGTTCTCTTACTATGTATCAGTAAAAATGATACTTCTTTTGAACTGTATACGAATGTTTTTTTTTTCACATTTAGCGAAGCGATTAACCCAGAAAAGCAAAGATTGCGTCGTGAGCTCAAAAGTCAGTAGCCTTGTCAATTTTGTTTCTTCAGAGTTTTGCAAGGTATTAACGAGCAATTTCCGCCCTGCACCAAATTCATATAAATGTTTTGTCGTCAACGAAATTTTAAAACCTTTGGAGGTCGTTGTAGGCTACTACGCCTAAGGGCGACCAGTTTCAGGCTCAATGGATGTGATATTTTATGGACTCTTTTTAGGTTTATTAAACTTGCGGTTAGGAAACAATGACTTTGTCGTTTGCGAGTACGATAATTGAAGCCTACAGGTTGTGTAGTGACGTCAAGAGAGTCCATTTGGTCTGATTAGCTTGTATGTTTGATGGGAAAACTACTAATATTCAGCTCTGGTCATCCTAGTTTTTATGTGTGTGTGTAGGTTTTAAGTTGAAAAGTTACTTTCGAGGAGTCCTTGAGTCGTAGCATATTAATTTTTGTTAATTATCATCTTTCCAGCTAGTTTTATGGAGAACTTTTTTCTCTGTGTGTAGATTGTTTTGCTCTCTCTCTCTCTCTCTCTCTCTCTCTCTCTCTCTCTCTCTCTCTCTCTCTCTCTCTCTCTCTCTCTCTATTTATTGCTAGTGTTTCTGGCGCCGGTAACCGTAGTATTTGCGACGCCATTTGCTATAATCAGAAACCACTGATTAATCGACTTGCTTTTGCACACATACCAATGTCAGTAATGAATATATTTTAATAGTTGCATTTTACCCAAGAAAAAGGAAAACTCGCCTTAGCTGAAACTGTATCTCAGATATTCCTGACGATCGCTAAGAATATGATCTTCCAATTTACTTTTTCACGCTTATCTTTTTACGCAGACGCTGTAAGTGTTCGTTTCCCAAAGGGAAAGGTCTCTCTCTCTCTCTCTCTCTCTCTCTCTCTCTCTCTCTCTCTCTCTCTCTCTCTCTCTCTCTCTCGTTATTGCGGCCTTGTTTGCAGAAGGAATTGCATCGCATTTTATGACCCCGTTTTATATTTGGAGGTTTCCGTAGGGGGGTAGTGCCGTCAGTTCATCTCATGCGGTGCACTGTAGGCATTACTTGAGGTTCTCTGAAGCGTGTCTTCAGCCCCTAGCTGCAGTCTCTTTCATTTCTTCTACTGCACCTCCGTTCATATTCCTTTTCTTCCATCTGGTTTTCCACTCTCTCTCTAACAATTGATTCATAGTGCAACTGCGAGGTTTTCCTCCTGTTACACCTTTCAGACCTCCTTGGCTGTTAAATTTCCGTTTCAGCGCTGAATTACCTCCTAAGTCCCAGCGCTTGGCCTCTGGCCTAAATTCTATTTTCCAATTCAGTCCATATTTGATAAATGTGATTTTTATCCTCTTTAATTTCTTGTCGTTATTGTCATTGCATGGAGGGATGAGTAATCAAAATGTAAAGTTTCTAATGTATATATATTTTTTTTGTGTTTATTGCTCTTTCATACACCACTATTCCCCGTGTCCTGTCATTAGGAATAAATTCCAGCCATTACCCCAAACGGTATTTTGAAAGTAACGAAGTTGGATTACAAATACTAAAGGTAATGTGATGGGCAAATTTTGAGGAGCAGTTTTTATCGGCTCTTAGTGAAGTTTCTTTTAGATTGCTTCTGAAATCTTTTCTGAAATCTGTTCAGGTCTCACGGAAGCCGCCTCATTTGCAGGTGATCTTGATACACATCAGCTGTTTGGAATATTTATCTTGAAGATTTTTGCGTTTTCCTTGAACGTTTTTGTTATCACATTAGAGAGAAAAATCAGCTGTTTGGAATTTTTACCTCAAAGATTTTTTTGCGTTTTTCCTGATCGTTCTTATCATCACATTTAGAGAGTTGCTGAACTTTGTCTTCGAAAGTTTTCACCTGCTTTCACTGCAGGCTTTAAGTTTGAACTTTCTTGTTGTTATCGCTGTCTGACGTATTTCGCATTAGAAAGTTGTTGAGGAGCTTCGCTTTCGAAAACTTGCATGGATGTTCACCGCAGGCTTGAAAGTTACTAATCCGTAGATGCTGAACGGAAATTGGAAATCCTACGATCAGCTCTCTCTCTCTCTCTCTCTCTCTCTCTCTCTCTCTCTCTCTCTCTCTCTCTCTCTCTCTCTCTCTCTCTATTTATATAAATATATATATATATATATATATATATATATATATATATATATATATATTTTCTCTCTCTCTCTCTCTCTTATATCTTTATTTACATATATATTGTCTCTCTATCTCTTATCTCTCTCTCTCTCTCTCTCATCAGAACAGTCGACCACTTATCCTTGGATTTCTTACACCTATGTCTCGGAATATTTTTGTAGTTGAGAGGAAAGTCTTTGTGTCGCTGCCGAAACAGATTGACTTTCTCCTTTTTATTATTATTATTATTATTATTATTATTATTATTATTATTATTATTATTATTCAGAAGATGACCCGTATTCATGCGGAAAAGCCCACCAAAGGGGCCATTGACTTGAAATTCAAACTTCCGAAGAATGTGGTGTTCATTAGGAAGAAATAGATTTACTTTCTCCCATATTATTATTATTATTATTATTATTATTATTATTATTATTATTATTATTATTATATTCAGAAGATGACCCGTATTCATGTGGAACAAGCACATCAAAGGGGCCATTGACTTGAAATTCAAACTTCCAAAGAGTATGGTGTTCATTAGGAAGATGTAAGAGGAGCTAGATGGAAATACCGAAAGAAGAGGTCTCGCTTATTAAAAATATAATAATAAATAGATAAAAATGTGTTAAAATGATCGTGTACGTAGTTCAAGCTTCCTTTGTTGTTGTTTGTGTTTTTTTGTGGAGAGCGGGGAGTGAAGCCACATTGGCATGAGGGGTTACTACTCTCTTGGGTAGGGAGGGGCCCATTCTTCATGCTGGGCTAAGCTGATACTTGAAACAAAGGTAGAGCGTATAATTACGCTCTTGTTTAAGGTAAAAAAAAAAATTGTTCTTCCGAAGGGTTGTGGGTCACAGTATGGCGCGAGGAGCCACCAGAATGAGATCATGACAGTTAATCTGACCTGTCTGTATTTTTAAATCGTGGTGTGAATCTTTTTTTCTCATTAAAAATACAAGTTACTTGTAATGAGTTTCCTCAGTGAAATGTTTAGTAATATCGCATTAATCGACGTCTATAGTAACCTCAGTTTTAACTGAAAGAGAGAGAGAGAGAGAGAGAGAGAGGAAAACAAGTAAAAAATGCGTCGAAGTTTCTTCGGTGCAGTCGAGTTTTCTGTACAGCCGCTACAGCGTATAATCAATGCCACCGAAAATAGATCTCTCTTTCGGTGGTCCCGGTATAGTGCTATATGAGCCGCGGCCCATGAAACTTTAACCACGGCCTAGTAGTGGCCTATCCTATATTGTTGCCAGAAGCACGATTATGGCTAAATTTAACCTTAAATAAAATAAATACTACAAAAGCTAGAGGGCTGGAATTTGGTACGTTTGATGATTGGAGGGTGGATGATCAACATACCAATTTGCAGCCCTCTAGCCTCGGTAGTTTTTAAGATCTGAGGGCCGACAGAAAAAAGTACGGACGGACAGACAGAGCCGGCGCAACAGTTTTCTTTTACAGAAAACTAAAAATGACTGTATTTGTCGATGGAATTGTCCTGGTAATATTGCTTTAATGGACGCCTATTTTAACCATCAGTTTTAACTGGAAGAGCATAAAAAAACCCCACTGGCTTTGTCATGAGGACGGAGTTAATCGCGCGATTTATAGGCAATATAATCCGTAATGTTGGTTGTTATGCAACGGCCTCTTCCACCGCCCCCCCCTTTTTTTTTTTTCTTCATTGACGTCATTCGTTGCGTGCTTCTTCATCCGCGATCGTCATCAGCGTTGTCGTGATCATTATTCTGCCGTATTGCGTAACTGCGTAAGGTTCGTTTTGGTTTACGCTAATACGCAAAACCGCCATGAAGATACGTTAATTGCTTTGTAATTTCTTTGGTCTAAATTTAGGCCTTGCTATATTTAGCTGTTACTGCCTGTGCGTAGATATTGTTGCAGACGGAATGTCCTGATGTTTGTGTAGGTTTTATTTTTTTATTTATTTTAATTTTTTTTTTTTTGGGATTCTCAAGTTGTTGCCCTCTATATGCGCGACAGCGTGGAGGTAATTTTTCCGCATATATTGTTTGCAGAAGGAATATCCTGGTGTTTGTTTAGGTCTTTTTGGGTTGGGGTGGAAGATTCTCTCAATTTGCTGCCCTCTACATGTGAGAGAGCTTGGTTTTTTTTTTTTTTCTAAGTTCGTAAATAGGATTTTTTTGGTGGGGGGAGAGGGATTCTCAATTTGCTGCGTGTGCGATGGTTAGTTTTTTTTTTTATAACTCGTCCACGCAATAGTTTAGTTTGAAGTTTATAATGAGAATTTTTTTCATCCGGACTTCTCCATGACTTAGGAATTGCTTTTTAAAATTTTCAGCTATATTATTATTATTATTATTATTATTATTATTATTATTATTATTATTATTATTATTATTATTATCTCTGTATAGTTCTCATTGTTTTACAAGATTGATAAAATTTTTATAAAAATAGATAGAGGTTTTAAAGACTTCTGTTAATGGCTTTTTTTTAAATAGAAGTTTTTAAAACCTCTGTCTGTTAATAAGTTTTATTTTCTGTTGATTAGCGCCTGAGTTTTCAAGTTTTTAATCGAGCTTAACGTTTTGTATTTTTTTAATAATTGATATATTTTTATTTTTATTTTACCAACACATTCTTAAACTTAATGTCTCTCCTCTCATGCAAAAATTTTTCCTGCTTTTAATAGCAGTCACAGCCATTCGAATGAATGTTTTGAGGAGGCGACTTTGACGTATTCTTGAGATTTGTTGAGACTGTCATAAGCTTGATTCATCGATGGAGTTGTCAGTTGTAGCTACAGTCTTCCTTGTCCAGTCAATCAATAAGTTAATTTTTACGTTACTCAACTTTGATTTTTACGTTACCCAAAGTTGAGTTTTCCATTATTACACACAGTTAATTTTTACATTACACAGAGTTAATTTTTACCTTATTATAAACTAAGTTAAATTTTACATTATTATACACAGTTAATTTTTACATTATTATACACAAAGTTAATTATTATATACTAAGTTAAATTTTACATTATCAATCACCTATCCGCGTGACGTATATGATCTCTGTTTAGACAAAGTTAATTTTTACATTATTATAAAGCATTAAAAAAATTCTCTCTCTCTCTCTCTCTCTCTCTCTCTCTCTCTCTCTCTCTCTCTCTCTCTCTCTCTCTCTCTCTCTCTCTCTCTCTTCTCACAAGAAAATTGCCTATGTGTCCGTAGAATCCCATAGTACATTCCTCCCCTCTTGGCCCATTAAAATGTTATGGGTCTTCGAATCTTTTCTATACAAGGTGTAGACCCCCGGTGGTTTCACTTAACATACAAGGGGTTTTATTTTTTTTTGGTGCAACGTAATTAATGTTTGAGGGAGTTGTTATAAGTTTTCAGAAATTCTGATGGAGTTTTTTACTTTTTTTTAGTGAGTGTTTAAGGGAGTTACAAGTTTTCATAAATTTTAATTTTTTTTAGTGCAACTTATCAGTTTTTAGGGCCGCTATCAGATTTTAGGATGTTTTGAAGCTTCAGTGGTTTCTGACCTTAAATCTCTTTAGCAATTGTATTGTGATTTGATTTTTCAGTTTTGTATTTAGTGTATGTACTATTTTTTTTTTCGATTGTATATGTTTGATTGTATATCGTATGAATAATAATAATAATAATAATAATAATAATAATAATAATAATAATAATTGTATATGTACTTTCATTTATTTTTTAAGCGCTCTCAAGTAGACAGAACTTTTAAATTTACTGGTTCCACCATAGAAATTTGACAGTTTTTGTCTTGATCTATAAGAATGTAAGCTCCTTATCATCAATAAATTAATATTATTCAGAAGATGAACCCTATTCATATGGAACAAGCCCACCACAGGAGCCATTGACTTGAAACTCGAGAAGCTTCCAAAGAATATTATGGTGTTCATTAGAAAGAAGTAAGAGGAGGTAAGGGGAAATACAGAATGAAGAGATCTCGCTTATTAAAAAAAAAAACAAAAAATGAATTAATATAATAAATACATAAAAATGTATTAAAATGCAAGGAGAATAGTATTAGGGCAGTAGGGTTGCACCTTTCAAAAGCATAAAATTTTATGTTATAGAAAGCTGATGGAGAATGTAAAATTTAATGCTATAGACAGCTGATGGAGAATGGCATGGCATGACTGTATACTTTACCAGCATGGAATGTACAGTTAATTGAGTAGATAACGCGTTTGCATTCGGATTAATTGCCAAGAATTATACAGGTCACGGTTCGTAGGTATTTCTAAGACAGCTGATGGTAATGGAGTGTGGTTTTATCGAGTTCCATTCCAGCCATTCCTTGTGTTAGTTCACCGTGATAGTTCTTTCTCGCGCTTATACTAGGAATTTATTTTTTATGCTGCTCCACCGGGGAGAGAGAGAGAGAGAGAGAGAGAGAGAGAGAGAGAGAGAGAGAGAGAGAGAGAGAGAGAGAGAGAGAGAGAGAGAGTATCACATCGTGTTATGGAGGTGACCTACATAGCATGCTGTGGTCTACAATTTTTGTTTCATGGTTATAGGGGTTTCCTAGAGAGGTTTTCCTGAGATTATGTACGAGCAAGTCTGTGTGTTTGTGTGTGTGTGTGTGTGTGTGTGTGTGTCTGTGTCTGTCTGTCATTCTGTCTGCTTTGTCATGATTTTAAGTTTTTGGCTGACCATATACTATATATATATATATATATATATATATATATATATATATATATATATATATATATATATATATATATGTATATGTGTGTGTAGTATATATAAGTAATTCTTGTCTGTCTGTCTGTCTCTCTCATAGAAGAAATTTTGTTTCTTTTCTTTATGTAGACTAGTGTTTCCTGTCGTGCTCATTTTGAAAATGGCTCAAATTATAAACAAAGTCTCTTGTATATTTATAGTTGTTATTAAATTTCAAGGAATTTTAAGATTGTTGACAGCATAAAAGCTATAACATCCTCTTCTTGAATTGTAAACTTCATTCACAGTTGTTATGAAGAATTGAATATATTTTTTTGGCATTTTTTTTTATAATAAACGCAAATTTAGAATATGCCAGTCTTTCGTTGGCGTTGAACCTTCACATGCATCAGGTCCAGTCGTCTTTCCAGTTACGCAAATTACCGTAATTTCGCGAGTGACGAGAGGGGAAAAAGGGGGAAAGGAAGAGAAAACGAGTATAATGTCGTCTAAGAGGAATATTAGGAAGCGGTGGTGAAAAGGTGATTAAAGGAAAGTTTCCGAAGCCTTATTTAGTAGAACCCCCGAGAGTTGGCGAACTAATGAGCGAGTGCTGATGCTCGTTAAGAGAAGAGGAGATAATTCGAAGTTTATAAGTGGAAGGTTCGCTGTGGGCCTTGCAGTTTCACCACAATTTTTTTTCTGTAAAAGAAAACTATTGTGCCGGCTTTGTCCGTCCGTCCGCGCTTTTTTCTGTCCGCCCTCAGATCTTGAAAACTACTGAGGCTAGAGGGCTGCAAATTGGTATGTTGATCATCCACCCTCCAATCATCAAGCATACCAGATTGCAGCCCTCTAGCCTCAGTAGTTTTTATTTTATTTAAGGTTAAAGTTAGCCATGATCGTGCTTCTGGCAACGATATAGGATATGCCACCACCGGACCATGGTTAAAGTTTCATGGGACTTGGCTCATACAGCATTATACCAAGACCACCGAAAGATAGATCTATTTTCGATGGCCTTGATCATGCTGTAGCGGCTGTACAGAAAACTCGATTGCGCCGAAGAAAATTCGACACGGGCACATTTTTTATTTATTTTTTTAAATCTACCTTCTGTTGTATTTTGTTACTTAGTGATTATAGTTTATACAGCGCTGTGAATTGAATTAGGTAATTGTATTCACTCCCGAAGTTGAAAGTCTTTCAGAACAGGTTTCAGAAGTTCAGAAGTTTTCCCAGTTCAGTTTTCTCTTCGGACCAGGTTATAATAGTGATTCCTTGTTGATTTGCATGATGTTATCAGTAGCTGTTTTAACGTTTGGTCTGCCTAATTTGGAATAATGACGTAGAATGTAGCAAAACGCGACATAAAAGGTTTTCGTAATTACACTTTAGATTTATGAAAACGAAACCGAAACAGTGATATTTATATGCTATGCTGTTTATGTTTATATATATATATATATATATATATATATATATATATATATATATATATATATATATATATATATATATATATATATATATATATATATAGATATATATATGTATGTATGTATGTGTGTATGTATATATTTGTGTGTATATACGTATATGTATATAACATTATATATATACATTACACACCATATGGTGACGCACACACACACACGCGCGCGCTCGCGCCGTATTCTTTGGAAGCTTCTTGAATTTCAAGTCAATGGCCCCTGCAGGCTTGTTCCATATAAATGGGGTTCATCTTCTCAATAATATATTAATCCGGCAAGTTAGCTTTTCGTGAGATATTTAATCCTGGTATGAATTATAGACTTTGCTTTTTCTTGTTTTTAGTATAGTTTATTTTTTTTTTTTATCTTGGATCATCTTCAGTGTCAATTAGCGATTTTATGTTTCTTCTCGTGTGTTTTTTCATTCATGTTTTTACTAACTGCGCGTGTAATGATAAGAGTAACCACGGCACTTCCGTTAAAGATTGTTCCTTCGCTCTCTGTCATACCCCTTTCAAACATCAACAAAAGAACCTGGTTATTCTCCTCAGAAAAAACTAGAGAAAATCTCATTGAGAGGTTGTACTCTCTCTCACACAGATTATATATATATATATATATATATATATATATATATATATATATATATATATATATATATATATATATATATATATATATATATATATATAGATAGAGATATATAGAGAGATAGAGAGAGAGAGAGAGAGAGAGAGAGAGAGAGAGAGAGAGAGAGAGAAAAGTACAACCTCACAGTGAGATTCTCTGTATTTCTCGGAGGGAGAATAAGCTGAAAAGTGTGTGTGTGTGTGTGTGTGTGTGTGTGTGTGTGTGTGTGTGTGAGAGAGAGAGAGAGAGAGAAAGTGTACAACCTCACAATGATGTTCTCATATACATATATATGTATATGTATTTGTATATATATATTATTTTATATATATATGTGTGTGTATATTTATTAACTAACAAACGTCACATGTGTGAAGTTGTCACCCACGTATTATCGCTTTTCCATCAGTGAACTCAGCACTATCACTTATCACCTCAGTCGCTCGCATGCTATCGGTTACATATCTGTTAAGTCCGCGTCCTCTCTCGTCATGTTTTGTGGGACGTGCGTTAGTCAACCAATATTTATTTTAATCTTTATGCTATGAGGGTTCGAAAAATCATTTTATTTTGCGGAGATTGAGTGATTGATTGATTTGCTGTGGATGAAACTGGCGGTGCAGCATTCATTGACTTTGTTTGGGAAGTGATCGCTGAATGTTTATGTCACACCAAGTTTTTCCAGATTTGAAAGAACAACTCAGTTATAAAATTTACTTATTGATTTATTTATATATTTATTTATTCCTGTATGGTCACGCCAGTAGTCCACGCATGAACAGATGTAAGCTGAATGTGTAAGATTTAATTCATTTATGAGATTTGTCTGCCTTTGTTTATTGATATAATGCTCTAAGGTACAATTTCAGATGTTGTAATTATTTGGATTGGTATTTTTTCTATTTTGCATCTGATTCACCATGCTGTTATCTCTCTCTCTCTCTCTCTCTCTCTCTCTCTCTCTCTCTCTCTCTCTCTCTCTCTCTCTCTCTCTATATATATATATATATATATATATATATATATATATGTGTGTAAGTATATGTGTGTGTATGTTTTGTGTGTGTGAGCGTATATTTTCCCTCTGAAGTGGGCTGGCTCAGTAGGTAGATATCCTTCTGTTACCAACAAGTTTTTGTGTGTGTGTGTGTTTTTGGTGGGAGGGTGAAGTTGCTAACCCAAGACTCCCTCTAACTTGTCTCTCACCCACCAAAGTCGGCTAACCACCATGTACATAATTCACTGCTTAGGTCAACAGGGGCGCAGTGAATTTCCCAATTTAAAACATTGTACGTAAATAATTAAGCAAGAGACGTTATGATGATGTACTTTACTGATCCATCCTCTTGGGTAAAATTGTTGGATGCTTGGTTCTGTAATATTTGAAGAATATTTTGACAGACTTTTTTTGACTTGCAAGAATGTTAGTATGTATAAATGTGTTGTAATTTTAAGTAATTATTGTCCAAAAAAATCGCGTATTTCTAATATAGAGTATAAATATCTACTACAGGCTTGCTTGTTAGAAATTAACTCTAGATGCATCAAGATACTTGGATTTACAAAGATATCGGTTTTTGCAACCGCTGACGTACGTCGTAGACCTTGAAACGAAACCAATACTGTTGCTGTTCATGCGTATGTGAAATTAACTGTGGATTTATCAAGATACTTGGTTTTATAAAGATGCTCCTCTTTGCAATCGCTGACGTATGTCGTAGACCTTGAAACGAAACCAATACTGTTGCCATTCTGCAGCTGGTTAACTCATCACGGGTGAGTCAAGTTCCCCCTTCAGTACTTCGATGTCTGTTGGCGTTGCTGTTTTTATGAGAGGCGATCCATTTAACAGGGGTTCCTCTAGGTGGCTGGTGGGACCTCTCTTGTTTTTCTTTTTTCCTCTCTCTTTCTTTAGGGTGCACTCAAGCACACTTGATGCTGTTTTCCTTTTAGTTTGTGTGTGTGTGTCTCTTTGTATTATTTTTTCAGGGTTAATTATTATTTATATATATATATATATATATATATATATATATATATATATATATATATATATATATATATATATATATATATATATATTATATAAGTTCTCTTATTCTCATGGCTATTAGTGGTCTTTATTCTTAAGGAACATAGCATAAAAATGATATTGCATGCAAGACTTCCACAAAATAGAATGAATGTAAATTTACGAAAGATATGCCTCTCTCTCTCTCTCTCTCTCTCTCTCTCTCTCTCTCTCTCTCTCTCTCTCTCTCTCTCTCTCTCTCTCTCTCTCTCTCTCTATATATATATATATATATATATATATATATATATATATATATATATATATATATATATGTACACACACACATATAGAAGCATATCTTTCGTAAATTTACATTCATGCTATTTTGTGGAAGTCTTGCATGCAACATCATATTTTTGCTAAGTTCGTGAAGAATAAAGACCCATTAATAACCACGGTAAGAAGAGAACTTTACTTTGCAAAATTAGAGTTGGTGTTATGAAATATGTTTTTTCTTCGTTAAATTTTACGACGTTAGAAAATTAATTATATAGGTGCGAAATTTTATAGTGTTCAGTTGGTAAACCTTCGTGCAGTAAGTCATGTCTTGGGAAAGTTATCTTTACTTTTAAGGCAACGATTATTAAAAAAAAAAAAAAAAAAAAAGTTATTGTGCAGTGTAGTATGCGGTATGTCAATTCTAATCTTTACTTTTAAGGCTTCGATTATTGAAAAAAAAGTTATTGTGAAGTGTAATATGCGGTATGTTGATTCTTATCTTTACTTTTAAGGCTTCGATTATTGAAAAAAAAGGTATCGTGAAGTGTAATATGTGGTATGTTGATTCTTATCTTTACTTTTAGGGCATCGATTATTAAAAAAAAATTATTTTGCATTGTAATATGCAGTATGTTAATTCTTCTAATACTGTTATTAAAAAAAAAAAGTTATTTTTCAGTGTCGTGATACTTTTGATACTTTTGAAAATAATAGTTCTCTTTTCTATTTCAGGTAAGCTTACGTCACCAAGGGTTTTCACAGACAGAGCATGCTAGATTAGTAAGTACCCATCAAAGTATGCATTTCTCTAATAGAGTTATCCGTCTGCATTACATATTTTGTACGTTTAATCACGATTCAAGTATGCAGAAGGTATGGTGATAAGAAATTATGTTTATGCAACGCTGTTTTAAAATAAATCTTCCCCCTTTACATCTGAAACGAAAGCTGTCAGCGTCTGGAGAAGGAGCCCGGTTTTGTAGGCGACACATCCCGCCTCAGAGGTAATCCAGTTTCGCAGCTCTGTGAAGGGGGCGGGGGAGTGATTGTTGCAGATGGAGTGGTTTTATCTGGGTCTGTTATCGGCGCCGCTCTCGTCCACGCTTCACATTCTCAAAAGAGGCGACAGGATTGGCTTTCACAGGGGGTCCTGGGGGTGGGGGGGCTACGACCCCGGGGAGATGGATAGTGTGTGCGTGTGCGCTTCTTTCTGTTTGATGTGACGTTCTTGTTGTTTTCATATTTTTATTATTTTTTTTTTGTCGCGAAGAATTTGTTCGTCAAGACGAAACAACGCCGGGAGAGATTGTTAGTGTGTTTTATTTTATTTTGTTTTTTATTCGCTTTTTTCTAACGTTAAAGTAATTTTTTATTAGTGGTATTTAGTATTTTATCGAAAGGTCAAATGTTTCTTTACAGAAAGCTTATGCGTTTAGTTGTATTGATAGTTAATCCAAATGTCTTTATAGAGAGCCTATGTCTATTTATATTTTTCTTTACTTAACGATTGCATTTTTCACCCAAGTACCAAACACCATATTCACTTGCCGTAAACTTTTTTTTTTTATCCTGGCAAAATGCAGTGGATCCCAAAAGCGTCCTGTTCCGACAAGGTCATCAGCCAAAGGATTCAACTCGTCCTTAGGTGATTGAAGACCTTGAAATCAGAAAGAATTTAGAGCCTAGGGTACCCGAGAAGGCAGAGCGGTTCATAGGTTCGAAGTCTTAGTGTTGCTTGAAAAAGATTGTGGATTCTCTCTCTCTCTCTCTCTCTCTCTCTCTCTCTCTCTCTCTCTCTCTCTCTCTCTCTCTCTCTCTCTCTCTCTCTCTCGGTAATAATGGTGGGGCGGTTCATATGTTCGAAACTAGCGTGTCGCTTAAAAAGATTGTAGATTCTCTCTCTCTCTCTCTCTCTCTCTCTCTCTCTCTCTCTCTCTCTCTCTCTCTCTCTCTCTCTCTCTCTGAAATGATGGATTTGCGGTTCATGTTAGAAGTCGTAGTTTCACTTAAAAATTGTAATTTTCTCTCTCTCTCTCTCTCTCTCTCTCTCTCTCTCTCTCTCTCTCTCTCTCTCTCTCTCTCTCTCTCTCTCTCTCGGTGATGAAGGTAGGGAGGTTCATATGTTCGAAACTATCTTGTCGCCGAAAAAAGATTGTAGAACTCTCTCTCTCTCTCTCTCTCTCTCTCTCTCTCTCTCTCTCTCTCTCTCTCTCTCTCTCTCTCTCTCTCACGGTAATCCGGCGCTTTAGAATTTTGTTGATCTTAACACTTGTTATTCCTTTAATAATGAATAAGTAAATAATCCCACCTGCTTCGGGCAACTGGACCTTTTCCGTCGCATCTTGGCTCCTTTCTCCTGTCTTCGGTTTTTATAATATTTGCCTCTATGTTGTTACATCTGCATTTTTTGTCTGTGTAATTGGACTGCGGAAGTGTGTAGGTCTTTCAATTTTTTATATACAGGAATTTTTTGAAATATAATTACATCCAAAAGCGTCCATTTAAAAAAATGAATTTAACTACGTTATTGTAACGTTTTGCCAACTCCAGCAGTTTCTTTATTGTTGGTATTTTGATCAGAGAGTTCAATACTGGATGGTTGGTTATTTCTTCTGTCATTTTGTTTTGATTTCTTACAAATTAGCTTATCACATAGGGGAAACATTTTTTTTTTTTTTTTTTTTTTACTTTTCTGTAGATAGTCTTGGAAATATTTACATGCATAAATTACGAGCTGTTTCTGTTGAGAACCTCACCTGCAGGAGACGAGATGTGAAACATGTTTAGATTTTTGTGCATTCATCGATATTGAATAGATTTTTGTTAAGAACAAATAGGATGTGCCATTATTATTATTATTATTATTATTATTATTATTATTATTATTATTATTTGTAAAATTAGGAAAAAGACCTCCTTTAATACAGGTTTTGTTAAACAAAATGGCACTTTCAACAGCATTTATTTTATATCGCAAAGCGTTTACTATATAAAATAAATGCTGTTGAAATTGCCATTTTGTTTAACAAAACCTGTATTATTATTATTATTATTATTATTATTATTATTATTATTATTATTATTATTATTATTATTATTCAAAATGTGCCATCACACACAAAAGTGAAATGCTGTTTGTTTAGCAAATGCAAAATTGCTTGCCTAGAAGTAGCCCGTGTTTAAAACAAGAGAAAAGAACGCAGACCACTGGTTAAATTTTAAAAATAACAAATAAAAGAAGCTGAACGAAATGATAATAATTACAAACAAACAGCAGTTGAGAAATGCTTTAAAAATCACGTCTGTGGTGGTCGACGCCTTAGAGTAATGTTGCGTCATCTTATACTTTCGAGCATCAAGTGTCGAAAACACTGCCTGGCAGTGAAGGAACTGCGAGACACCATGTACAGTGTGCAGTACTGTGCTACTGTGTACTACTGTACTAACTATACCTCCTGTTACCTCAACGTTTTCTGGATGCTGGAGGGAGTAGCAGACGATTCTTCTTGTTGAAACATACCTCGAAGAGGACGGCAGTCCTTGCTAGTTTTGTCCGAGACAGAGGTACCTCATTTCTTTTGTAATCTTTCGTAATTTTTACCCTTTTTAAGAAGATTTTAATAAGAAGGTTTTAATAATGCCTTGGTGATTTCGTACCTTAGCAGAGTCGCTGTTTACTGATCAGTGGCATTGCAGTCTGTCCCGTAGGGGGTTAGTGCCGTCAGTGCACCTCTTGCGGTGCAGTGTAGGCATTACTTTATAAGGTTCTTTGTACCGTCCCTTCTGCCCCTAGCTGCTAACCCCTTTGATTCCTTTTACTGTACCTCCGTTCATATTCTCTTTCTTCCATCATACCTCCCACCGTCTCCTAACAATTGTTTCATATTGCAGCTGCGAGTTTATCCTTCTGTTGCACCTTTCAGACCGTTTTACTCTCTGTTTTCCTCTCAGCGCTGAATGACCTCATAGGTTCCTGCGCATGGCTTTTGGCCTGAATTCTATGTTGTCTATCTATTCCAGTCTGATTATTTTGCTACTTCAGGAGAAAATGACTTTTTTCAAGCAGTTCAGTTTCATTGGGAAGTTCTTGAGAAAGGTTACCATTTCCAGTCTTACTGAGACGTATATTGTGTGTGTATGTACTGTATTATATTTCAGTTCCTGTTGCAGAGGATTTCACCCGTGACATTTATGTTCATTTTGGCACGCGGTCTTTGCACAGATGAAAAAAAAGTTCTGTTCGCTGGGAATGTGTGTGTGTATGTATGTATCCTCTTATGGTCATGTATCAGTTATTGAATAACTGGTCTGCTAGCCTTGTGTGTGCACCATGTGATTGGAACATCGACCTGTGTGTTTTGTCTCTTTGTGTGTGTGTGTGTGTGAAAGGACTGGTTTTTATTGCATACCCTTCAGGGAAAACAAGATCTTTCCTGAAGTTCCAGATATTTTGTTACGGGGGATGCTAAGAAGCTATGTATTGGTAAACAAAGGACAGTATATTGTTTGTACACTTCAAGGAGAGTTATGTTTGATGCTCATAGCAGTGGAGGTTGACTTCAGAGGTTTTATTTCTTTCTGGAAAGACAAGCCTTGCTGACGACTTGTCTAAATCATGGAACTTGGTCATTCGTGTGAATGCACGAGAGAGAGAGAGAGAGAGAGAGAGAGAGAGAGAGAGAGAGAGAGAGAGAGAGAGAGAGAGAGAGAGAGAGAGAGACTACTTGTCTAAATCTTGGAACTTGGTCATTCATGTGAATGCACGAGAGAGAGAGAGAGAGAGAGAGAGAGAGAGAGAGAGAGAGAGACATTTCCCAGCACGGAAGGGCCCTGGGGAAAAACTCACTTATCCTCCCACTCCCTCCCTCCCCCACGCTCTCTCTCTCTCTCTCTCTCTCTCTCTCTCTCTCTCTCTCTCTCTCTCTCTCTCTCTCTCGACTCTGGCCTGAATTAAGACTGGGGGGAGAGTGAGAGAAAGAGAGGTACATCTGCTTTATTTGTCTGCGTCACAGGCTGGAAATTGGACTTTGTAGTCAGTCTCTCTCTCTCTCTCTCTCTCTCTCTCTCTCTCTCTCTCTCTCTCTCTCTCTCTCTCTCTCTCTCTCTCTCAGGTTTTGGATATTTTGCAGTCTCCTGCACTGTAATGCTAATACGCATGGCATTTTTTGCTATCAGTCTTAGCATTAGAGGTAATACGCATGGCATTTTTTGCTATCAGTCTTAGCATTAGAGGTAATACGCATGGCATTTCTTGCTATCAGTCTTAGCATTAGAGGTAATACGCATGGCATTTTTTGCTATCAGTCTTGGTGCATGAGGGCATTGCACCCGCTGATACGACTGCTTCAGATCTGATGCGTTTGTCCGAGTTGTTTAAGCTCGATGGTTCGCACGGAGCTTGGCCTAAATTTTCACTTAACAAATGAGTTCCTTTGAGAGTGATTGTAACTTGCGACGAACGAAAATTTGTGATATCGGTGTTCCAAGATCTCAGAATTGTCCTTAACTATTGAATCGTCCTCGTATAAACATCAAGTCCAACAAGATTGGCGAAAGGTATGTCGGTAATGAATACCTCTTTACCGTTTATGGAAACGTTCCCCTGAGGGGGGATTATAATACCGTCAGCGCCTTACGAGGTGCTTGTGGGCGTTACTTGAGGTTCTTTGCAGCGGCCCTTCCACCCCCTAGCTGGCTGCAACCCCTTCCATTCCTTTTACTGTACCTCCTTTCATATTCGTTCTTACATCTTACTTTCCATCTTCTAACAGTTGTCATATGGTGCAGCTGCGATGTTTTCCTCCCGTTACAACATTAAAACTTTTTTTGCTGCCAGTTAACGTTTCAGCGCTGAATGTCGTCATTAGGTCCCAGCGCTTGGCCTTTGGCCTAAATTTTATATTCCAAGTGTATGGAAACGTTTTCCGGATATTAAAAAAAAAAAAAAGGTTCAGCACATCATAAGAGAAAGTTGGGTAACGTTACCTAAAAAATGCTGGATTATACTGAAATGTCACTTCTTCTTCTTCTTCTTCTAAGTGCAGCGAAACACCGCGATGATAGAGATTTTCCTTTGCTACTTGATCATTTGCTCCAGCGTATTTGACTCTTGGGTCCTTTTTTTCTTAAGTGCAGCGAAACGCCACGATGATAGAAATTTTCTCAGATGCTTGATCATTTGCCCCTGCGTATTTGACTCTTGGCTCTACTGCTGCTGCTGCTTTTTTTTTTTTTTTTTTTTTTTTTTTTTTCCTCTCGTGAACTGATATGCAAAACGTTGGCCCCTTTTTAGCTGAACTCTGTGGCGAAAGATTGTTCCTTTGGCCTGATATTTTTTTTTGAACGTGGAATCGAGCTTAACCAATTGTGATCATTTTCATCTCAACCCTTTTTCTCTCTCTCTCTCTCTCTCTCTCTCCAGGAAAAATCGAGCTCCTCCAATTGTGATCATTTTCATCTCAAACTTTTATTTATTAGATTTTTTTTCCGTCCAGAAAAATCCAGCTTCTCCAATTGTGAACATTTTCATCTCAAACGTATATTTACTATATATTTTTTTTCAGTCCAGAAAAATCGAGCTTCTCCAATTGTGATTATTTTCATCTCGATTTTTTTTTTTTTTTTTTTTTTTTCCCGGTAAATTGATTTGGCTGATACAGTCAGTGGCTTGACCTACGTTGACATTTATCCGTTGTGACCGCACTTTGACCGCTGAAGCGTATGTATGACGAATATCAAATATCAAATAAAAAAAACTAATAATTGGTGCTTTTATTTATTTATTTATTTATTTTTGGCTGACTCACTCCCTCTCTCTTGGTAGTGTTCATTCATGCATCTGAATGATAGGGCTTGATGCAGTAGGCTTCAAAAGGTTGAATTTGTTCTCTCTCTCTCTCTCTCTCTCTCTCTCTCTCTCTCTCTCTCTCTCTCTCTCTCTCTCTCTCTCTCTCTCTCTCTCTCTCTCTCTCTAGGCATCAGAATGATAAGGCTTGATGCAGTAGGCTTCATAAGGTTTCTCTCTCTCTAGGCATGAGAATGATAAGGCTGGATGCAGTAGGCTTCATAAGGTTTAATTTCTCTCTCTCTCTCTCTCTCTCTCTCTCTCTCTCTCTCTCTCTCTCTCTCTCTCTCTCCAGGCATCAGAATGATAAGGCTTGATGCAGTAGGCTTCAAAAGATTTAATTTGTAGCTCTCTCTCTCTCTCTCTCTCTCTCTCTCTCTCTCTCTCTCTCTCTCTCTCTCTCTCTCTCATCAGAAACAGTTTGTTAACGTCTGTCTACCCGCACTTCGTTCATTCAACATGAGATATCAGAAACACATCCGGCCAAAGAAATCAAGACATCTACTACGGTAGTATTCTACTTCCCCCGAACTTAGAGCAAAGGCAGTGGAGTGGAATAATTCTACAGTAGGACTTCTGGTCATTTAGCATTGCCGGCGCGAGTGACAATTGTTTTAGCATCTGCTAACATACACGCCAGCCTTGGTGCTACACATCTTTTGGCACTGAGTCACCCCTGCAGATGCGTTAGTTAGCTTTTTTTTTTTTTTTTTTTTTTTTTTTTTTTTCCTTTTATATATTGCATGAACCCGTGACTTTGTGAAACTTGTTAACTTGGTGTCTGAGTCTTGAGGATAAAAAAACTCCATTTCCTCACTTGAGCTCTTGTGGTGAAGATGGTACTTGTCCCTCTTTCGGGATGGATATATATATATATATATATATATATATATATATATATATATATATATATATATATATATATATATATATATATATATATATATATATATATATATATATATATATATATATATATATATATATATATATATATATAATTAATTTCATTGATGCATAAATAATTGGAGTGTTTCAGAGGTGTTAAAAAGTATTTATTGGTATATAAGAATATTGTGGTTTTTTTAGTCAGGTAAAAATTTTTTTATTTTTTTGTTCCCTGCAAATCATATTATTTTTGGCGTCGTTAACCTTGGTAGTTGCGACGTCAGTTTTGCAACCAGTTAATTTTTTTTTTTTTTTATCGCCGTGGGAGAGGAATTTTCGGAAACGATGGGTGCTAAAATACTAAAGCATTTTGAAATCATCTCACGCTGCACTTCCTTTATGAAATGATTCCTTACTGGATTGATTTAATGTGACGTCAAAAAATGGCCCTTTAAAAGAGAATTACAATGTGTCTTTTCTCATCGACTTAACGACCCCGTAGCGCGGTAGTGCCGTCAGTGCACCTCATGCGGTGCACTGTAGGCAATACTTAAGGTTCTTTGCAGCGTCCCTTCGGCCCCTAGCTGCAACCCGTTTCATTCCTTTTACTTTACCTCCGTTCATATTTTCTTTCTTCCATCTTACTTTCCTCAACCGTCTCCTAACAATTGATTCATAGTGCAGCTGCGAGGTTTTCCTCTTGTTACACCTTCCAAACCTTCTTACTGTTAGTTTTCCTTCCAGCGGTGAGTGACCTCATAGGTCCCAGTGCTTGGTCTTTGGCCTAAATTCTGTATTCAATTCAATTCATAATTCTCCGTACATCCGAATCAGTTTTCATTTACGGTGGATAATAATGTTTGTTTGGGGCGAGAATGTTGACCTAGATTCACTGCAGTTCAGTCAGAAAGCCACCGTTCTCTGTCTTTCCTATAAATATATGATTTTTCTTAAGAAAAAATTGATGAAAGTCTGCGTTACTCTTTTTTTTTTTTTTTGCTTTTCTTTATTTTACTAATTTTTTTACGTTTCTGTATTTTACTAATTTTTTTTAAAATTTTCTTTAATTTACTAATTTTTTAACTTTCATTTATTTTACTCTTTTTTTGTACTTTTCTTTATCTGATAGTTTTTACTTGTGGAAAGATTGTCGTCACCCCAGATAAATTGTTTATTTTTACTTTTTGTATTTCCAACTCAGTACACACTGAGATTTGACATAGACCTTTTTGCGTGCCCGTAATCTTGTGTGTCTCTAGTAAAAGAGGACACACGATCATCAAGTAAGGAAATGAACGCATTTTTATAATTTTGTCCATTACTGGAGATAAATGTAGCTTTTGTAGGTCTTTTTTCCTCAATCCAAAAAACCGTTTCATTTTAGTTTTCTGTAAAAGAAAACTATTGTGGTGGCTTTGTCTGTCCGTCCGCACTTTTTCTGACCGCCTTCAGATCTTAAAAACTACCGAGGCTAGAGGGCTGCAAATTGGTATGTTGATCATCCATCCTCCAATCACCAAACAATCCAAATTGCAGCCCTCTAGCCTCAGCAGTTTTTATTTTATTTAAGGGTAAAGTTAGCCATAATCGTAAATCTGGCACCGATATAGGTACCAACAATACAGGCCACCACCGGACCATGGCTAAGTTTTATGGCCGAGGCTGAGAGTTTCATACAGTATTATACGCCTACGGAAAACTCGATTGCGCATTTTTTACCAGTTTTAAATAAGAGTGCATATATTTGCTTATTCTATCTTCAACCTTAAAAAAAAAAATTGAAACTGGCATTTTTCGCCTGATCGGCTTTAATATATATATATATATATATATATATATATATATATATATATATATATATATATATATATATATATATATATATACTGTATATATATATATTTTTTTTTTTTTTCAAAAAAGGGGGTTCAGGTTGAACTAATTTTTTTATCCATGCTGTTCTATTCCTGATCGCAAATACTTCATGATACAAAACTCAACTTTGTATCTTGAAAAATAAAGAAATTAGAGAAGGTGTTGAATTTCCAAAACTATAATGGCTTATTACTCAAAAAAAAAAAAAAATTTTTTTTTTTTTTGAGAGGCCTTTCTAATGCTGAACGCCTCAAATGTGTTTATAGTATGTATGGAAATTCATTCCCATTAGGAAATTTGATGGGTAATAATGAATACTGGCGACATGATGTCATTTCAGAAATTATTGCTTGTGTTGGCAGCCGTCATGTTTACTAACATATTGTGATGTTTAACCGCAACATTAAAAAACATTCGAGCATTTATATACAAAAATGGTATATTGAATCGTTTTACCTGCAGAATAATAATAGTTCTATTTATGTGTTTGCACTTAATGTATTTCAAAAATTAAGGGAGTAACGCATGCTGTTATAATTAATATTTTTCCCGTTGTCACATAAAAGTTTTTATAGTCATTTCATGGACGTGATTTGTTGTGTTCACTTTCGTGCAATATTGGTTTCATCAGCCTTGGATGACAAGAGCATACTTAATTAAAAAATACAACTTAAATTTTGAATTTTAAAATACGGTTGTTGGTTTATATTTATGTATGTTTACTTTCATTTAGGTTTTATTTTCCAGTAGTACATATTTCTCTGTTGAAAACAAAAGGAGAGAAAGATCTTTGAGCAACATTGCATGTGAGTTTGAAAATGCTTTTAAGTTGAGAAAGTTCTCTCTCTCTCTCTCTCTCTCTCTCTCTCTCTCTCTCTCTCTCTCTCTCTCTCTCTCTCTCTCTCGTGTCTGTGGATGTTTTATTCAAGAGGCAGAATGTAATCTCCATATATTTGTCTTACTGCCTTTGCTTGTATCTTAGAATTTTATCTTTATTATTCATATTGTATGACATCCCTCATTCCAGCATGTCGCCTTCCTTCCCCCTCTCTCTCTCTCTCTCTCTCTCTCTCTCTCTCTCTCTCTCTCTCTCTCTCTCTCTCTCTCTCTCTCTCTCTCTCTTTCTCTCTCTCGAGGTCGGTCCTTGAGAACATGGCGAGATGGTGTGGGTCTTGGATAGAGAAAAGGACTTTGAAAAGAAGCTAAGGATATACTGGTGAAATGTCACTTGATTTGTTTATTTACGCACGTGTTTATATATTCGGATTAAATGCTAAAATGTCGGGCATTTGTTATGGTATCAGCTTATGTGCTTTGTTTTGACATGAGTACTTTTGAGTTTGTTCGGTGGTAAATCAACAAAAATTCTCATGGTGTCAGCTCCTGTTATATTCTGTGTCCATTTCACGGATTGTTATGCGAAGAGAGTATACTACACTATTGTTCACGTAATAATTTTTTATTGTAAATCACAAGTTTATTAGAAAACCTTATACGTTTTAATGTTCGTACACTATTTTCCATTCACCAACGATATACAGTGCACTAGTGACAGGTAGAAAAGAATATTTTTTTTCCACTGACACATCATTTTTTACATTTACAAAGCTTGTATGACGTCATCTAATAAGTGAAAATATCGACCAAGTTTCATGCAGAGAATTATTTTTTATTTTAATGGTATTTTTGCATGAAAATCAAATTTAAATATAGTTATTTTTTTGTATCTTGGTGCGTTCTGTTATATAAACGAAAATAGAGAGAGAGAGAGAGAGAGAGAGAGAGAGAGAGAGATAAATCTACAACAGTCGTGTGGATAAAAAACAAAAATATGCAACAACTCTTAAGCTCCCCAAATTATTACTTTTCTATTAATTTTTTTTTCTTTGAGAGAGAGAGAGAGAGAGAGAGAGAGAGAGAGAGAGAGAGAGAGAGAGAGAGAGAGAGAGAGAGAGAGAGACTGTGTTTGTGTCAAGTATACGCCACCGAGATCAAAGTAAAAAGATAATTAATTTTTTTTTTTTTCATCTCGAGGAAAAGAAACTTCACGTCATGAGGTCACACACGTGCCCCTCCTTTTCATTAACATGTTAAGATGATTGTCTCTCTCTCTCTCTCTCTCTCTCTCTCTCTCTCTCTCTCTCTCTCTCTCTCTCTCTCTCTCTCTCTCCTTCTAATTATTTTCGTTTATATAACAGAACAAACGAAGGTTTAAAAAAAAATGTTTCAATTTGATTTCTCTCTTTTTGCCCCGGTCCTATCAAAATATAAACAATTTCTCTCTCTCTCTCTCTCTCTCTCTCTCTCTCTCTCTCTCTCTCTCTCTCTCTCTCTCTCTCTCTCTCATTATTTTTGTTTGTATAACAGAACACACCAAGGCTTGAAAAAAGAACTATGTTTCAATTTGATTTTTTTTTTTTGCCCCAGTGATATTAAAATAAAAACAATAATTTACTACGTCACTTTGCTGATATTCTCTCTCTCTCTCTCTCTCTCTCTCTCTCTCTCTCTCTCTCTCTCTCTCTCTCTCTCTCTCTCTCTCTCTCTCTGTGTTATGAGACCCTTGAATTTTCCTCCAAGCATTTTTCTTTTTCCGTCCTACGGCGGTCTCAATCCCTGCCTGCCTTTGATCCTGTGCCTTTTGAGGACACGGGGGGATCTTCACCTTAATCTCTTCTTATTGAGATGCATCTTCCTCGTCTCTTTCCTGATGGAAGACTCTCCTCCATTATGCTCTGTGGCACCCTGAAGTCTCCATTCATTGGTACTACCTTGTGTTAAAATGGAAGGCTTGGGCCTTTAAAAATATAAAGATTCGTCCGTTAGTTTCATGCCCTCGTCTTATTGTAATCCGGAATGTAAACGACTGTCTTCTCTGGCGTCAATTCTTCTGCCCTAAAATGGAAAACTGCAGTATCTGCAAAATTTCCGAAATTGTGATATGCCACCTATTGGGCTCGTGAAACACTAATACACAAGTTACTGTAGTTTCAGAATGATTCTTCAATGCTTTATTTAGGGGGTCCCATTTGCAGTATCTGCCAAATTTTAGAAAGTGAGATATGCCACCTATTGGGCTCGTGAAGCACTAATATACAAGTTATTGCAGTTTCAGAATGATTCTTCAATGCGTTTCACTAGTATTTAGGGGGTCCCATTTGCGGTATCTGCAGTTTCAGAATGATTCTTGTATGCTTTATTTAGGGAGTCCCATTTGCAGTATCTGCAAAATCAGTAATAAGGCAAAGGAGTATCTACCATTTTTCTCAGTTTTGTATTTTTGACGCGACGCTGGTATTCATGCTTTAACCCGTGTCACTGTTCATAGTTACGCCAATATACTTCTTAGTTTACTTAGAATCAGTGTAAAAGTTCCTGTAAAAAGAATCGGTGTAAAAGTTACTAGATTACAGGAGATCATTGGTCTAAAGTAATTAGTTTACCTGAAGTCATTGCTCTAGACGACAAAAGAACCATTATAGGGATGCCTTGGCTTAGGGGATTTAACCTGTCATTTTAGTACCTTTTAAGGAGAATCTCATGGTAGCAATTAAACATGCAGTTGTAGTTACTTTCTTCGGAAATAACTGTGTTTTAGTGATTGTGAATTTTCAGTCGATGCATTTTCTCATGTGCTTTCATATATTGTACTTCAGGAATGTTTGTGGCCTACCGGTGCCTAAAAAGAGCTGCTTTCAGCCCAGTCAAAACTGAAGTCTGCGTTTTATAAATATCGCTCGCTCTCTGTGCGTTTAGGTTTTGTTAAATATTTTCGTAAGTCTTCTCTCTCTAAATCTCTCTCTCTCTCTCTGTATATATGTGTGTATATATATATATATATATATATATATATATATATATATATATATATATTTATATATATATATATATATATATATATATTTTCTTATATATGTGTAAATATAAAGTATAAATATATATATATATATATATATATATATATATATATATATATATATATATATACACACACAGGTTTTCTTACATAGCGGTTCCATCATATACATTCAAGCTAGTGTTATATGATTGGAAAGGTCTCTCTCTCTCTCTCTCTCTCTCTCTCTCTCTCTCTCTCTCTCTCTCTCTCTCTCTCTCTCTCTCTCTCTCCTTATTTTGAGGCGAGTAATGGATTACTCCGGGCCCGTGGAATTGGTGTTGCAATTTGCAGAGAGGCGGGGTCTGGACGTGGCCCCCAGGACGTTCTCTCGGCACGTGACTTTGCGTTTATTGTCGCTGGTCGTGATGAAACTTCCTCAGGCGTTTGTATCGCCTGTTCCTCTCATAATCATTTCTGACACTGACCACTCTGAACAAGAGCCAGTGTTGGAGCCACAATACCAGGTAATTATAGCAAGAAGAGCCGCATCAAAAGCTTATGTGTGTGTGTGTCCAAATGTCTTCTTAGTAATTTTCTGGAACAGACCCTGTGTTATTTTGTAATTTTAAGGAATAGACCGTGTTATTTTGCAGTTTTCTGGAGTAGACTAAACCTTTTGTTATTCTGCAGTTTTTGCAAATTTCTGGAATGGACCATGTGTTATTTTGCAGTTTTTGCAAATTTATGAAATAGACCTTGTGTTATTTTGCAGTCTTTGCAAATTTCTTGGATAGAACTTGTGTTATTTTGCAGTTTTTGCAAATTTCTTGGATAGACCTTGTGTTATTTTGCAGTTTTTGCAAATTTCTTGGATAGACCTTGTGTTATTTTGCAATTTTCTAGAACAGACCCTGTTATTTTGCAGTTTTCTGGAATAGACCTTGTATTATTTTCCAGGTTTCTGGAATAGAACTTGTGTTATTTTGAAGTTTTCTAAATAGACCGTGTTACGTTGCAGTTTTCTGGAATAGACCTTGTGTTATTTTGCAGTTTTCTAAATAGACCGTGTTACGTTGTAGTTTTCTTGAATAGACCGTGTTATTTAGTAATTTTTTGGAATAGCCCGTGTTATTTTTTTCAATATTCTGGAATAGGCCGTGTTATTTTGCAGTTTTCTAGAACAGACCCTATATTTGACCGGTCATTGACATTCGCCTTATATTAGGTATATATTTTGGAGGAGACGACATTTACTTATTGTTACTTTTCTTTGTAATGCGTTTATTTACCAAGAAATTATAATATATCTCCCTGTTCAATGGGTCTCTGTAACGCGTTCAGAATTTGACAGTGCAAGATAAAACGTTGGTCTTGTTCAAATGTTTAGTTTTATTTTAGTGTTGTTAGCTCTCTCTCTCTCTCTCTCTCTCTCTCTCTCTCTCTCTCTCTCTCTCTCTCTCTCTCTCTCTCTCTCTCTCTCTCTCTCTCTCTCTATCAGGCTATCTAGAACTTCCATAAAAACATTAACACAGTATTATCCATAATACATATTTCTGCCATACCACTATCCATTTCTTAATAATCGCGCCTCATATAAGAACGTGAATCTCTCTCTCTCTCTCTCTCTCTCTCTCTCTCTCTCTCTCTAAATGTTTCAAGGCAACTCTCCAAGTACACCCAGCTGTCATTATTATTGATTAAGCAACAGCAGACCTATCAACAAGAGTCGATGTACCAGAGTTCTTCGGCGTGACAGTGGTGGTATTTACGATGTGCGGTTTTCACGTCATTTATGAAGCCCTTATGTAACGACGCGCATACACGCCTCTTTATAACTCGTGTAATTTCTCTCTCTCTCTCTCTCTCTCCCTCTCTCTTTCTAATATTTTTTGGTTATATAATAGAATACACCAAGGTATAATAAAAAGAATTATTTCAGTATGAGTTTTTTTTTTTTTTCTTTTTGCCCCAGCACCATTAAAGTAAAAACAGTAATTTACTACACCACTGTTCAGTACCGAAAACGTTGCTGATATCTCTCTCTCTCTCTCTCTCTCTCTCTCTCTCTCTCTCTCTCTCTCTCTCTCTCTCTCTCTCAGGCTATCTGGAACTGCCATAGAAACGCTAACACAGTAATATCTATAATATATACATATTTCTGCCATACCAATATCCATTTCTTAATAATCGCGCCTCGTATAAGAACGTGAACTCTCTCTCTCTCTCTCTCTCTCTCTCTCTCTCTCTCTCTCTCTCTCTCTCGTGTCACTGATTTTGGTGGTGACAAAATTCCGTGTAACGAGTTCGATATACAAGGCGATAAGGACTCGTTATCTGATTATTGGTTGCAACCCCAGTATTTGGTTTGTGTCCCCCTTTGTATTGAGAATCTTATGTCATTTTGCAAGTTGTAATGTTATATTATATTATTTAAATTTAGTGGTGTGTGTGTGCGTGTGTGTGTGTGTGTGTGTGTGCGTGTGCGTGTGTGTGTGTGTGTGTGTGTGTACAGTATTTCACATCCATCATCATTATTTCTCAATTAAAGGTAAAAAAAAAAAATGAAATCCTGATTCAAGGTTGAATGTCGGTTGTATTTTTGGGTCGTTGTCTTTAGCTTTCCTTTCGGATACTTAAATTGATTATACTGTATACATTTGCATTTGCGCGTATGTCACAATATTATATATATACATTTCCATATATAGCGCGCCATCACAATATTATATATATATATATGTAGTGTGTGTGGGCATATGTATGTATGTGCGTATGTTTGTGTGTGAATTTGCATGTGGTTATTTCTCGTTATCACAGCTATCGCTGATTTGACATAAATACTTTTTTTTTTTTAACGTTCTGACTGTGCTAAAGATAAAACATCAATTTTTATACCTGATAGTCTTTATCAGCAAACTCGTAATCTCTCAGCCAAAAGATTGTTGCGTTACTCATGACAAAAATTCTCTCTCTCTCTCTCTCTCTCTCTCTCTCTCTCTCTCTCTCTCTCTCTCTCTCTCTCTCTCATACACACACACACGCTCACACACACACACACACACACACACATATATATATATATATATATATATATATATATATATATATATATATATATATATATATATATATATATATATATATATATATATATATTGAACTAATTCGCTTAAGAAGTCAGATACACCGTTTATGTTTAATGAAAAGTAATTCAACATGTCATGTGCATCGCACTTAGGTTTTCACATTCATTCAAGCATACTTTAAATGACCATATATGCTTCTAAAAAAGTTCGACACTATCTTTTACAAGTTGCAAGATCCTTCCCTTATACATTTTTTTTTTTTTGGTTTATTCTTCGTCTGTTTGTTTGTTTGTAATTCGCTCTCATATTAATAATTCTTTCTTCTCCCTTTTCCTCAGGATTGAGTGGATCACGATTGTCTTTTATTTACAGATATTATTTCGGTTGTTGTTCCTCAGACCTTAAAGAATTTCATTAGTCCTTGACTGCTTCAACCAGGAAGACTTTTCATCCCCCTTCTGCCAGGCTATGTAATCCCCTGTCATCTTTTTCGTGGTTCTTCAGTTGATTTCGTCAAGACCTTTGTCACTTACAAAGGAGTCCACCCCACGTTTTATTTTCATTGTAGTTTTCTGTAAAAGGAAACTATTGTGCCTGCGTTGTCTGTCCGTCCGCACTTGTTTTTGTCCGCCCCAGATATTTAAAACTACTGAGGCTAGAGGGCTGCAAATTGGTATGTTGATCATCCACCCTCCAGTCATCAAACATACCAAATTGCAGCCCTCTAGCCTCCTCAGTAGCTTTTATTTTAATTAAAGTTAAAGTTAGCCATAATCGTGTTTCTGGGAACGATGTAGGATAGGTCACTACCGAGCAGTGGTTAAAGTTTCGTGACCCGCGGCTCATACAGCGTTATACCGAGACCACCGAAAGATAGATCTATTTTCGGTGGCCTTGATTATACGCTGTAGCGGCTGGCTGTACAGAAAACTCGATTGCGCCGAAGGAACTTCGGCGCATGTTTTACTTTTTTTTTCAGCAAGTCTAAGCTAGTTAAAAACAAAAGATAACCAGTCTCATATTTTTGTGGTTTATTATCATCTCTTACTACCTTAGGTACAGTAGGTACAAAATAATATAAAAGTGTCAGCGTCAGGGCTTTAAATTTGTTGTATGAATGTTTGTTTTTAAAGTAAAACAGCAGATTTCCGTACGATATTGGCGAGTATTGTTACCCCATTTGAAAGAGTCTTTTTATTCAGTCGTTTAATGATTCGCTTGTAACGTTTCATTTCTAGCAGCAACGTGAATTTGAAGATTAATTCTCTCTCTCTCTCTCTCTCTCTCTCTCTCTCTCTCTCTCTCTCTCTCTCTCTCTCTCTGTGATAATCTTACTGAGCCGATTGTGTGGCCCGGAATACGTGCCGGGAATTGCATGGGAGTTTCCAGCCCCCGTTCCACGATGCTTGCTAATGCAATCTCGAGTCTGGATGGCGTTCCTTGCAGGTACTGCGACCGCTGCCCGTTCAATTTGGTTAGTTGCAATTACGGCGGCTTTGTATCTAACAGTTGCACCCCGTATGGGAGGTACTGCCATCAGTGCTCCTCACGCTGTGCACTGTAGGTATTACTCAAGGTTCTTTGCAGCGTCCCTTCTGCCCCTAGGTGCAACCCCTTTCGTTTCTTTGACCGTACCTCCGTTTGTATTCTCTCCCATATCACTTTCCGCAATTGTTTCAAAGTGCAGCTGTGTGAGATTTTCCTCTTGTTTCACATTGTAAACCTTTATTGTCAGTTTCCTTTTCAGGGCTGAATGACCTCATAGGTCCCAGCGCTTGGCCTTTATCTAACATTATATTCCAGTTCCAATTCCACCATCTGCGTTCATTGCGAATAATTCAGCGCAATTTCGAAGTGTAAATGTGAGATACTGTAATATGAATGCGTGTGAGTAAAGGCGTACATCAAGTTTTGAGTTCTGTGGAATTCAAAATTCATCTGAACAGTAACTTGTTTACACTCCATACTTCCCATTGAAGTAGCAACTCTCTACATAGCCTCCATGCAATTTCATCACTTAACATAGATGCATTTCTGTGGATTACTGTATATATTACTGTACATATATGTATTTTTTTTTTCATGAATATTGTCTTGCAAACGCACGCGCATGAGTCGCGCTGTCTGCACTCCGCACATGCGCAGGAGTACTCTTCTTGCTTCTCTCGGCAAGAGTTGCCCGCCTTGAGGAAACCCCTGGACATATCCCTAATTGCTGTATGGAATAAAGAAACCTATATCGGGATCTTATTTCTCCTTCTCTTATCCCTCCAAAATCTTCTGTCTTCGGTTTTCGGTGCCAGTAGCAACAGGGTAAAAATGGTTCGTCATCGCGTTTTATATCATTTGAGTTTTGAACATATCAGTTAAAAATTCTCTTCACGGGAATACACTCACGCCTCTCTCGTTTTTCGGTTAAATTATCTTAGAATAATTCTCTTCAAGGGAATATATTCTCTTCATCCATTTTACGGAATAATTCTTGAAAACCAAATTAACATTCTGTTTCTCTAGACTATTCTTCACGGGAATATATTTTACAAGAAATATATTCTCTCACAGGAATATATTCCTAAAATGTATAATTGCCATCCTAAGGTATTTAGCACGATTTTTGTTGTTTTTTTACGTTAATGATTATGTATATATATATATATATATATATATATATATATATATATATATATATATATATATATATATATATATATATATATATATGTATATATATGGGTATTTAATGGTTATATTCCATAGGTTTATGCATGGAACTCAAAACACCGTCTTACACCTACGTCTTTGGAAATGTTTTTCCATCAAACGTAGTCTCTCAACCCAGTTTTGTGTTTTGAGTTTGTTGACCTCATATCCGGGTGTTTACGTTTCGAAAATAAAAAGGTTGTATATCTTCCCACAAGTATTTTACAAAGCAAGCCGTTTTTTTTATGTGCCTTTGTTTTTCCATCTTGCATAGGAAAAAATTCGACAACATTCATTCTTTCATTTGCAGCACAGCCAATGGCTGCTGTCGTTTCCTTTTGCTCGCAGAGTATGGATGTTTATGTGCTCGAGAGAGAGAGAGAGAGAGAGAGAGAGAGAGAGAGAGAGAGAGAGAGAGAGAGAGAGAGAGAGAGAGAGAGAGAGAGAGAGAGAAGCGATATGCAAGGAGAGAGTTAGTTGTGAAGACGGAATCATTCTGTTTAACAGTATATACCTATTAAGCAAATGAAGCCAAAGTACTTCTAACGACTTAAATTTAATGAAGGAAATATTTGGAGGCGAGAGAGAGAGAGAGAGAGAGAGAGAGAGAGAGAGAGAGAGAGAGAGAGAGAGAGGGATCACACAGCTTTATTTCGTAACCTATTAAACAAATGAAGCCAAAGTACTTCTAACGACTTAGATATAGTAAAGGAAATATTTGGGAGGAGAGAGAGAGAGAGAGAGAGAGAGAGAGAGAGAGAGAGAGAGAGAGAGAGAGAGAGAGAGAGAGAGAGAGAGAGAGGAGGATCACACAGCTGAAAAGGTATATTTCGTAACCTATTAAACAAATGAAGCCAAAGTACTTCTAACGACTTAGATATAGTAAAGGAAATATTTGGAGGAGGAGAGAGAGAGAGAGAGAGAGAGAGAGAGAGAGAGAGAGAGAGAGAGAGAGAGAGAGAGAGAGAGAGAGGAGGATCACACAGCTGAAAAGGTATATTTCGTAACCTATTAAACAAATGAAGCCAAAGTACTTCTAACGACTTGGATATAGTAAAGGAAATATTCGGAGGAGAGAGAGAGAGAGAGAGAGAGAGAGAGAGAGAGAGAGAGAGAGAGAGAGAGAGAGGATCGCTCGGCTGAAAAGGTATCTTTCGTAACGGGTATTCTTTTTATCGCATCTTGGGTATGGTCGAAGGGTCTATTCAGAGCATGAGGAGGAAAGGAATGAGAGAGAGAGAGAGAGAGAGAGAGAGAGAGAGAGAGAGAGAGAGAGAGAGAGAGAGAGAGAGAGAGAGAGAGAATTCCAGGAAGTTCTCGGGGTCTCGAGGGGAATAAGAGGAAAGGCAGTTCGCAAATGGAGTGGGGCCCAGTAGCCCCCTCCCAGCTGCCTCCACCCTCGTTTCGTTCATTTTTTTTTTTTTTTTTGTCATTTTGCTTTTTTCTGATTTTATTTTTTAATTGTTGTGGTCTCTTTGTTGTATGATTTTCGTTTACTTTTTGTTATAATTATACAAATTATTGATGTACCAGCCTTTGTACGTGTATTTAACTTTCAGTATTTGAGAGGAAAGGTTGATAAGAGTAATAACAATAATAATGGTATTTTTAACCAAAAAAGACCCTTTAAAGTGTACATTTATTGAGAGGCCATTGTTCGCTCTCTGCTTTCATCATGCTGATATTTATAGTAATGTTTTCTTATACATAAAATAACACGCTTTGCATATATCTAATCACTTGAAGGGACTTCCTGTCAAAGTTCTCGTAAAATCGTAAGGATTTCAGCCTTTCGTGATAAAAGCTGAAGCAAAACTAGAGAAAACTAAAACAAGATGTAGATAGAACTAAAACAAAACTAGAGAAAACTAAAAAAAAAAAAACAAGAAAGAACTAAAAGAAAACTAGAGAAAACTAAAACAAGATGTAGATAGAACTAAAACAAAACTAGAGAAAACTAAAAAAAACTAGAAAGAACTAAAAGAAAACTAGAGAAAACTAAAACAAAACTAGAAAGAACTATACAAAACTAGAGAAAACTAAAACAAAACTAAAGAAAACTAAAACAAAACTAGAAAGAACTATACAAAACTAGAGAAAACTATAACAAAACTAAAGAAAACTAAAACAAAACCAGAAAGAACTATACAAAACTAGAGAAAACTAAAACAAAACTGAAGAAAACTAAAACAAAACTAGAAAGAACTATACAAAACTAGAGAAAACTAAAACAAAACTAAAGAAAACTAAAACAAAACCAGAAAGAACTATACAAAACTAGAGAAAACTAAAGCAAAATTAGAAAGAAACTAAACAAAACTAGAGAAAACCTAAAACAAAACTTTAAAACAAAACTAGAAAGAACTATACAAAACTAGAGAAAACTAAAACAAAACTAAAGAAAACTAAAACAAAACCAGAAAGAACTATACAAAACTAGAGAAAACTAAAGCAAAACTAGAAAGAACTAAACAAAACTAGAGAAAACTAAAACAAAACTAAAGAAAACTAAAACAAAACCAGAAAGAACTATACAAAACTAGAGAAAACTAAAACAAAACTGAAGAAAACTAAAACAAAACCAGAAAGAACTATACAAAACTAGAGAAAACTAAAGCAAAACTAGAGAAAACTAAAGCAAAACTAGAAAGAACTAAACAAAACTAGAGAAAACTAAAACAAAACTAAAGAAAACTAAAACAAAACTTTTACAAAACTTTTTAAAACAAAACTAGAAAGAACTATACAAAACTAGAGAAAACTAAAACAAAACTAAAGAAAATAAAACAAAACCAGAAAGAACTATACAAAACTAGAGAAAACTAAAGCAAAACTAGAAAGAACTTTAAAACAAAAACTAAAGAAAAACTCAAAACTAGAAAGAACTTATACAAAACTAGAGAAAACTAAAACAAAACTAAAGAAAACTAAAACAAAACCAGAAAGAACTATACAAAACTAGAGAAAACTAAAGCAAAACTAGAGAAAACTAAAGCAAAACTAGAAAGAACTAAACAAAACTAGAGAAAACTAAAGAAAACTAAAACAAAACTAGAAAGAACTATACAAAACTTTAAAACAAAACTAAAGAAAACTAAAACAAAACCAGAAAGAACTATACAAAACTAGAGAAAACTAAAGCAAAACTAGAGAAAACTAAAGCAAAACTAGAAAGAACTAAACAAAACTAGAGAAAACTAAAACAAAACTAGAAGGAAGTAAAACAAAACTAGATAGACTATTTAAATGGTTCTGTGCGTATGGTACACCCATCTACGGCGTCCTGTTTTTTGAGATAGTTCTGTTTACTTAAAACCTTTTTATTTTTTAAGGAAAAACGTACTTCTCCATAAAAATCTGTTAATTTTTTTTTTTTTGTAGGGAAAGTGTACTTATGTTTATTAAAATTATGGTAATTTTTTTCTATGGAAAGTGTACTTTTTTTACTAAAAATCTTTTAATTATATTTTTTTAGTGGGGAAAATTATTTTCAAAAACATATTTTAATAAAATTTTTTTTTTGTTGGGAAAATGTACTTATTTTTTAAAAAATCTATTAATTACTCTTATTGGTCGGGAAAATGTAATTATTTTCAAAGCCATCTTTTAATTAATTTTTTTTTTTTGTTGGGAAAATGCACTTATTTAAAAAAAAATCTTTCAGTTACTTTTATTGGTTGGGAAAATGTACTTATTTTCAAAAAAGTCTTTTCATTAATTTTTTTTTGTTTGAGAAATTGTACTTATTTTCAAAAAAGTCTTTTAATCAGTTCTTTTAGTAGGAAAAATGCACTTATTAAAAAATATTTTTTGGGGGGGTTGGGAAATTGTACTTAATTGCTAAAAATCTTTTAATTTTTTTTTGTACAGGAAATGTACCTCTCCATGAGGCAGTTCATGAAACGTGATGGAAGTTTTGTCGGTTGCTTGTGAATTAGTTTGTGTATGTGCGCTTGTGTGTTTCAGTTTCTTGGGATGATGGTGGGCAGCGGATGGCCAAGTTACACCCAGGGGAAATTAGCGCCTTCTTTGCCTGGCACCTTCCCTTCGAACTCCTCTTCCCACACACACACCCACAGTGTGACTCCACACCCTCCCACACCCACTGTGTTACTAGGGTTAGAGCTGCAGAGGGGAAAAATTGGAAGGATGTTTTTGAGTTTATATGCCATTATTTAGGAACTTCTGATTGCTTGGCAACTTCCTTTCGAACTCCTCTTCCCACACTCTCCCACACCCACAGTATCCACACTCGCCCACACTTCTTCCCACACTCCCACACCCACAGTGTCCACACTCGCCCACACTCTTCTTCCCACACTCTCCCACACCCACTGTGTTACGTGGGTCAGCGCTGCAGAGGGGGAAAAATTGGAAGGATGTTTTTGAGTTTATATGCCATTATTTAGGAACTTCTGATTGCTTGGCACCTTCCCTTCTAACCCCTCTTCCCACACTCTCCCACACCCACAGTGTCCATACTCACCCACACTCTCCCACACCCACTGCGTTACATGGGTCAGCGCTGCAGGGGGGACGGGATTTGGAAGGATGTCTTTGAGTTTATATGCCATTATTTAGGAACTTCTGATTGCTTGGCACCTTCCCTTCTAACTCCTCTTCCCACACTCTCCCACACCCACAGTGTCCACACTTTTCTTCCCACACTCTTCCACACCCACTGTGTTACGTGGGTCAGCGCTGCAGAGGGGGAAAAAATTGGAAGGCTGTTTGTGAGTTTATAGGGCAGCCGATCGAGACTACGGTCTACCCCAAAAGCCAAATCAAAGTCCTTCAAAAGAAGGCTTCGTGGTTACCCCATACGAAAAAGGGGAAAAAGCACGTTAAAAGAAGAAGAAGAAGAAGAAGAAGAAGAAGAAGAAGATGTCATTATTTAGGAACTCCTGATTGCCTTGCAACTTCCCTTCAAAGTCCTCTTCCCACACTCTCCCACACCCACTGTGTCCACGCTCTTCTTCCCACACTCTCCCACACCCACTGCGTTATGTTGGTCAGCGCTGCAGATGGGAAAAAATGGAGGGATTTTCTGTAATTTATATACAAATATTTAGGGACTTTTGAATGACGAAGCAGTTGGATACGTTGATTGTCATATTCTGCTTTAATATTCTTGGGTATGTAATTTTAATAACCACAATGCCCTCTTAACGACCTCACACAGCAGCAAGGCAATGTATCTAGAAAGTAGTCTGAATATACCAAAGGAATATATATAGAAAATCTACTGATCACTTTTTAACAGATAGGTTTGTAACTGTAATAACCACAGTGCCCTCTGAACTTGTCGAATTCTTCACACTTTTTGGATACGCTTGACACTACAAAGCCTGAGATCTAAATGCAAGAATATGAAGTAATTCTGGTATCCGCAGCAGAATTCGGACCCGCATTCAGAGTATCAGAACGAAGTCACTTTGCTGATCTGACCTGACCTGACGAGGGCAGTGCGGCAACGTGACCTCTTCTAATACTCTGGATGCGGATCTGAATCGTACTACGGACATCAGAATCACATCATATTCTTGCATTTAGATCTCAGGCTTTGTAGTGTGAAGCGTATCCAAAAAGTGTGGCATTGTGACAGATTCCACCATTCATTTCTTGGATATAATCGCAAAAAGGAAAAAAGGGCATGCAGAATAAATTTAAGCATATGCGTAGAATCCACAGAAATGCAGAAGATGAAATAATTGCTCTTTTGTAAACAAACAGGTTTGAATGACGTTGATTTTTCGATTCACCCTTTCGTTCACTAATTCCTATTTGAGATCGTAAATGTCTGGGATATTGGATTCGAATTCCTTCTCAGACGAGCTCATAGAAAGTCCTCAGAGAAAGTCAGTCGGATTCGGGAGAGAGGACGAGAAAATTACGTTATTTTGACACTTTCTGAAGTTTGCGTGAAATTCGAAGGACGCGGACGAAAATTCTCTTTGGAAACCCCCTTTTTTTTTTTTTTTATGGAACCTTGGAAAGTTGTTTCCTCTGCTGTCGAAAGTTTTCCTTTTCCCTGTGAAGTTTGTGGGTTTTATTTGGTTTATTTTTTTTTTTTAATCATGTGCTTGGTGTATCTGTATTTATCTTGTATCCTTTTCATTCATTGGGAGCCTAGACTGACAGAGGCGCTAATTGGTTCTCTATTTTAAGAGAGAGAAAAAAAAAACATTGGAAGCCTAGACGGGCACAGCCGCAAATTGAATCTCTAAATTGAGAAAAAAAGAAAAAAGAAAAAAAAAAGCAAAATGTCTATTTACATCGACTGAATTACTTCTTGATTTTATGTAGATGTCAGTGCTTAAGAGAAAAGGAAATGATGGTATTTAGGACTCTCTGCACTCGACCCTAGGAATGCGAAGTCAACTATGTTTCATTTTGCCGGAGAGACAGTGCAAGTAGCCTACTCAAGTTGTTATTCAGTCTAACGTTCAAAATATTGTTCAGTTGTGGTCAATTATGTTGATTATCCACCGTCCAATCATCAAACATAACAAATTGCAGCCCTCTAGCCTCAGTAGTTTTGATTTTATTTAAGGTTAAAGTTAACCATAATCGTGCATCTGGAAACTATATAGGATAGGCCACCACTGTGCCGTGTTTAAAGTTTCATGGGCCGTGGCTCATACAACATGATACTGAGACCACCGAAAGATAGATCTATTTTCGGTGGTCCTGATTATACGCTGTAGCGGCTGTACAGAAAACTCGACTCCGCCGAAGAAACTTAGGCTTGTTTTGTACTTATTCTAATCTACAATGAACTAAGAGTTTAAGGAAAATATCCAGATTTCTTTTAATACATTCGGCATTAAGCTTCTCGTTCCAACCTCTTTCGTTCCTTTTACTGTACCTCCTTTCATATTCTCTTCCTTCCATCTTACTTTCCACCCTCTCCTAACAATTTTTTTAATAGTGCAACTGCTTTGAGGTTTTCCTCCTGTTACGCCTTCTAAACTTTCTGTCACTTTCCGTCTCAGCGCTGAATGACCTCATTGGTCCCAGTGCTTGGCCTTTGGCCTAAATCTTACATTCAATTCAATTAAACTTCCCAACTCGTCAGTGAGGCAAAAGAAAATCTCCGTTAATGAGCTTGAAACGTGTTACCACATAGACAGAAGCGGAAATAAGGAGAATAATTCATTTTGCCGACACATCATTAATACTTCATCGTTGACGTAAAAGCAGATGCTGATCTTGACGTTACATATATATTGCAGTCTATAACTGGATCAGAGGAAAATATATTCGCTGTCATTTAAACTGCCCGTCATTATGAGGTTTGCATTTTAAGGGAACCGAAGGGTTTGCCCAGTTTCAATCCGGCAGGAGGGTAGCGTGACATGAATTGATCATGTGGAATTGATTATTATTATTCTGCGTCTAATATGGAAAATCTTGTTGCGTCGATTCTTCCGTGTTATGTGAATTAATATTAGATAATGCGACCTTTCAGTAATGCTTCAGGATATTAGTCCTGGATGGGAAATTACCTATTGATGGCAGCTAAATGGAAGGGTGTGATTAATTAATTTTTTAGGTATATACTGTTTTATAATTTTAGAGAAGTGTAAATCAGGGTTAGTATCATGGATGTTATATGTGTGTGTGTGTGTGAACATCCAGGATACTGTTTACAAAAGCGCATTAACTTACAAACTTTTGTAACCCTGATTTACATTTCTCTAAAATTATAAAACAGTACCTAAAAAATTAATTAATCAAACACTTCCATTGGCCTGTCATCAATAGGTAATTTTCCATCCAGGACTAATATTCTGAAGCATTACTGAAAGGTCATGTTATTTAATATGAATTTATACTTAATACGGAAGAATCGATGCAACAAGATTTTCGTATTACACACAGAATAAATTCACATGATAAATTACATGTGTGTGTATATATATATATATATATATATATATATATATATATATATATATATATATATATATATATATATGTGTGTGTGTGTGTGTGTGTGTGTGTGTGTGTATATATATATATATATGTGTGTGTGTATAGATAGATATATATATATATATATATATATATACATATATATATAAATATATATATATATATATATATATATATATATATATATATATATATATATATATATATGTATATATATGCATGTATGTATGTCTATATGTATGTCTTTAACATTCATTCATATTTTTTCAATCAGTACGAGAGAAATAGAGTTCAGTCGATTCAATTATAACTATGCAAAATAAAGAGCAGATATTATTATCTTGAAAAACTCTGTTCATGTCTAAAATAGGCAAGAGATATTGAATAAACTTTCACCAATAGTTTCAATATTATGACAGGACACTTGCCGAGAAGTCTCGGGTGCTAATAATAAGTAGCCCGATAGGATATTAGTTCGTTGGGTTAATTTCTTATCTACGTTCTTATGCTGTTATAGTTTTCTGTAAAAGAAAACGATTGTGACGGCTTTGTCTGTCCGCCCTCAGATCTTAAAAACTACTGAGGCTAGAGGGCTGCAAACTGGTATGTTGATCATCAACCCTCCAATCATCAAACATACCAAATTACAGCCCTCTAGCCTCAGTAGTTGTTATTTTGTTTAAGGTTAAAGTTAGCCATAATCGTACTTCTGGCACCGCCATAGGTACCAACAACACAGGTCACCACCGGACTGTGGCTGAGTTTCATGGGCCGTGGCTGAGGCCACCACCGGACCGTAGCTGAGTTTCATGGGCCGCGGCTGTACAGAAAACTCGATGGTGCCGAAGAAATTTCAGCGCATTTTTTAGTTGTTTCATTCTTCAGCACAACAAGGTGTAAAGCAAATATACTGTCTTAATCTTAAAATCTCTACACGATGTATATTTACCCTACTACTAAAATTCATTCACAAGTTAGTATTAAAGAGTGAATTTTTGTTTAAAAATATCAACAATAAGGTGTAAAGCAAATATACTGTCTTAATCGTAAAATCTCTACACGATGTATATTTACCTTACTACTAAACTTCATTCACAAGTTAGTATTAAAGAGTGAATTTTTGTTTAAAAATAAGAACTCTTTCAGGTTTATCCATTATTGCATCGCCGCCCTCTGCCACCTCTTGTTTGTCAGGGCTGATCTCAATTGATGTGTTGCAGTGGTTTTATTCGTTGACCTGGCCGTAAATTCTTCTCCTCTCTCTCTCTCTCTCTCTCTCTCTCTCTCTCTCTCTCTCTCTCTCTCTCTCTCCCATGCCATGTATGAAAGGTAAAACATTAACAAGCAAACTGAAATTTACGTCTCTCTCTCTCTCTCTCTCTCTCTCTCTCTCTCTCTCTCTCTCTCTCTCTCTCTCTCTCTCTCTCTCTCTCTCCCATGTGAACTATGTATGAAAGGTAAAACATTAACAAGCAAACTGAAATCTCTCTCTCTCTCTCTCTCTCTCTCTCTCTCTCTCTCTCTCTCTCTCTCTCTCTCTCTAAGTGAAGGAGTAATGAAAGGACAAAGTCTAAACCAAAAAGAGCTAGGAAAAACTGAAAGAGTCCAAAGCTTTGAAAAGGGCAAGTAGATTTTCTCAGTGTCGAAGCATTTTTTAAAGTAATAATTATCTGGTAATTACGAAAATCAGCCAAACTGCTTGTGTTAGTATAAATACAGGTGTCTGGCATAACTCATTTTCATTTTGATAGTGATGAATGTTAATCCTAATGGATCATATTAGGAATACGCTCTTACGCTGTGAGTGTTGGTCGATATTGCAACTCTAGAAAATCTTATCAATCAGAAATTTTCTTATGATGCTTTGAAGAATCTCTGATGGCCCTGTTACTGGACATTCACAATTGTCAATTTACTCTGTAAAGATGGCGTGCCTTCGGTCCCTAGCTGCAACCCCTTTCGTTCCTTTTGCTGTACTACTGCCTTTCATACTCTTTTTCTTCCATCTTACTTTCCTCAACCCTCTCCAACAATGATTCATAGTGCAACTGCTTTGAGGTTTTCCTCCTGTTACACCTTTCAAACCTTTTACTGTCAATTTCCATTTCAGCGCTGAATGACCTCATAGGTCCCAGTGCTTGGCCCTTGGAATTTTTTTTATTCAATTCAGTGCAGTTCAATTTTATATTCAATTCAACTCTGCAAAGATAAAGATCGCTCAGACCCTTTGGGGAAAACCATATGGCAAGTCAGCTTCATAATGTTTATCATTTCAAGATGGCTTTATTCCTTGTCTATCGTAAGGCATTTCTTCCTCTCCTTTGGGAAATTCATACAGAGAATTAATAGTTTTGTCTTGAAGGTGTCACACAAATCGACTCCACCATTTTCCGTAATTACGTTACCGTGAGTTCTTGGAAACCACGATCTAATATCAGTCCGTAACATCAGTGGATTGAAAGACTGTCGGTGCAATGGAAGACGGTTTTCCCTGGAATGTTTCGAGTCTCGACGTATCCTTCCGGGAGGAGGATGACTCAATCAGAATGGCATAGTAAAAGCCAGCGAGATAGGGCGATCCCAATCGAGCCGGTACGATTTTCATGTCATTTTGTTTCCCGAAAGATTTAGAGATTTTGTGTTTCATTTCACGGTAGAAAAAGAATCACTTCGCTGCTGCAGCGTGGGGTCTGCGGTGGGAGGTTGAATGTGCATGTTCCTTGTGAATTGGTTTCATCTGCTGAAATAATAATAATAATAATAATAATAATAATAATAATAATAATAATCTGTGTAATAAAAATCCACAATTGTATAGTAAATATATTACTATGTAAAATATGTAAAATAAACCATGGTTTATTTTACATATTTTTTTCATAAATATATTTATTATATAATTGTGAATTTTATTAATAGATTGTTTTTCATAAAATTGTGAATAATAATAATAATAATAATAATAAACTGTCTAGGAAATCCCAGCGAATTGATTAGTCGAATCACACGTCAATAACCTTATGATTATATATATATATATATATATATATATATATATATATATATATATATATATATATATATATATATATATATATATATATATATTATTACACAGTCCATAAACAATAAGCGCAATATTTGTGGTTTAGCTGTCTTAGAACGTTAGGCTCGTATTTTCAAGGCCTGTGGTTCGATCCCGACGTGCGTCAGACAACTTCGCACCAACTTTCTCTTCGCCCGTGTACCATACATCGGAGTGTTAAGTAAGCCTTCAGCTAGATGTTTAATTTAAATCCACTACAGTAGCTATTGGTATTTCTGATTATTTTGCCTCTTTTTATTCTAACTTTATTAAAAGGTCCTCAGTATCTATTAAAAGATCTTGAGTATCCATTCAGCCGTTGTAATTCGACGTTATTTAGAAATGCAGAACCGAATTGATCGTTGTTCTTCGATAGCCATTCAAGGAAGTTAGACGTCGATGCTAAGATCATTCGTATTCATTCGCGTGCTGTCAGTAACGCCTTCAGTAAACGTCATAGTTTCCGTTAATATTCCTCCAGCAGGTGGTTCCTAACGGGTTTAGTTTATTTATATATATTGGCAAACGTTCTTTCCTCTATTGGGATATTCGGTGAATAGCAACTAGCATGCAGTCACATACACAAATGCAAAGTAAGCAAGAAACTGACTCGGCTCTGGAGAAATGCGCCAGAGAAGGAGAGAGAGAGAGAGAGAGAGAGAGAGAGAGAGAGAGAGAGAGAGAGCAAGCAAGCAGAAGCAGGGAACTAACTCAATTCTGGAGAAATTCGCCAGCGAGAGAGAGAGAGAGAGAGAGAGAGAGAGAGAGAGAGAGTATGCAACTCGGGAGAAATTCGCCAGTGAACGAGAGAGAGGGAGAGAGAGAGAGAAAATATAAAGTAAGCAAGGAACCGATTCAGCTAGGGAAAATCCGCTAGCGAACGAGAGAGAGAGAGAGAGAGAGAGAGAGAGAGAGAGAGAGAGAGAGAGAGAGAGATAAAACGGCTTAGATTGTAAACCTCTTGACAGTTGATGGCACGAGTTTTGGTAGTACGGCGGCTCGTACTGGTCCTTGGTCAATGGTGTCTGGTCCTTGATCTCTGGTCTTTGGTCCGTGGTCTCTGGTCCTTGATCTCTGGTCTTTGGTCCTTGATCTCTGGTCTTTGGTCCGTGGTCTCTGATCCTTGATCTCTGGTCTTTGGTCCTTGGTCTCTGGTCCTTGATCTGTAGTCTCTGGTCTTTGGTCTCTGGTCCTTGATCTCTGGTCTTTGGTCCCTGGTCTCTGATCCTTGGTTCTTGTCCCTGATCTCTGATCTCTGGTCCCTAGTTCCAGGTCTCTGGTCCCTGTGCCGGACCTGCAAATGTCGTGTTTACGACTGAAGAATTCTGGTGGATGGGAGAGCAGGATTATGCTAGTACTTAGATCTTACATCAAGAAGTATTTTATATGCGGTATTTTTTCCTGGCGCGTGCGTGCTCCTGGGTACTTCTCGAAGCTTATAACGTCGTCGTTTATCCTTTACCAAGTGAAGAATGGTATAGTACTTGCTGAAATTAACAGAAATAATGATGATAATGATAATTATTATTTATAGTAATATGTATATATATAGACATGTACATATACACGGAATTATTTATATTTATATGATTAGTGTGTATATATGTATATATATATATATATATATATATATATATATATATATATATATATATATATATATATGTATGTATATATATATATATATATATTGCATATATATATATATATATATATATATTTACATACATAAAATTTATATGAATATATTAAAAATATATATATATATATTTATATGATTAGTGTGTATATATATATATATATATATATATATATATATATATATATATATATATATATATATATATATATAGATATATATATATATATATATGTATATATATTGCACATGTACCACCGTCCACGTACGCATAAAATTTGCGTGAATGTATTAAAAAATGCGCGCGCGCTTTGGGTAGAAATTAGGAGTGGAGGTTACAGTTTAATTTTATTTTTATTATGTTGACACATTTACCATTTTCCATTCTCATCTCCCTTATCATCGCAGTTTCCATCGTTGCCTAATCTTATAACGAATTTCTGTGTACCTTCCTTGTAGACTGACACCTCACTACGAATTTCTGTGTACCTTCCTTGTAGACTGACACCTCACTACGAATTTCTAACTGAAGACGGTCTCACCTCAGGCAATCTCTGAGGCCGTGAGAGGAGTCATTTGTCAGCTGATTTCATGACGTATGTTGTTGATGATTATGTTCATGATGATGCAATCAGGGCTTTGATATTGCTCGGCGTTGCACGAGTGTTTGGTGATGATGCATTTGCATTGACAGCTCGAGTGGGTTTCCTCAGCACCACGTCGCTTTGTTATCTGCTGTTATCTTTCGTCGGTATTTCCCCCGTGGATGGATTTTGCTCTAGCACAGTTCGTGTTATCTCTCTCTCTCTCTCATTTTTTGTACAGGTTTTCCGTCGTTACTTTTGTCAACTTAAGACTATTTTTTTTCCCCCGCAAGGGTTAATTCTCTCTCTCTCTCTCTCTCTCTCTCTTTGTACAGGTTTTCCGTCGTTACTTTTGTCAACTTAAGTGAATCTTTTTCCAGTTGAGTTAGTATGCTCTCTCTCTCTCTTCCAGAGTTGAGTCAATCTCTCTTGCTCCATCCGGCGTTTCCTCCCAGGCACGTGCCTTGCATAAATGAGCCATACTTACTGTCAACTTAAAACTAGTCTTTTTTTTTTTTCGTGCCAGGATTAATTCTGTTTTCCTTCTCTCTCTCTCTCTCTCTCTCTCTCTCTCTCTCTCTCTCTCTCTCTCTCTCTCTCTCTCTCTCTCTAATAAGGTAGGGCGGTTCATATGGTCCAGAGTGTCGTCAGAAAAGATTGTAGACTCTCTCTCTCTCTCTCTCTCTCTCTCTCTTCTCTCTCTCTCTCTCTCTCTCTCTCAATTTTGTACAGTTCTCCTTCCTGGGTTAATTCAGTTTTCCAGCTCTCTCTCTCTCTCTCTCTCTCTCTCTCTCTCTCTCTCTCTCTCTCTCTCTCTCTCTCTCTCTCGCTAATAAAGGTAGGGCGGTTCATATGTTCGAAGCCGTAGTGTCGCTTAGAAAAGATTGTAGATCTCTCTCTCTCTCTCTCTCTCTCTCTCTCTCTCTCTCTCTCTCTCTCTCTCTCTCTCTAGGGCGGTTCATATATTCAAAGCCGTAGTGTTGCTTAAAAAGATTGTAGTTCTCTCTCTCTCTCTCTCTCTCTCTCTCTCTCTAATAATAAAGGTAGGGTGGTTCATAAGTTCAAGCCGTAGTGTCGCTTAGAAAAGATTGTAAACTCTCTCTGTCTCTCTCTCTCTCTCTCTCTCTCTCTCTCTCTCTCTCTCTCTCTTTGTATTCTCATTTATTCGTGGTTGAAGAGTGGTTATTGTGGTTTCTGTGCCTCCGTAATTACGGTTACTCTGACAAGCGAGTGGTACATGTGAATGACATCAGTTATGAATAGCAAAGTTGACACATATCAGTGTATGATGGAAAAGTTGACACATATCAGTGTATGTTGGAAAAGTTGACACATATCAGTGTATGTTGGAAAAGTTGACACATATCAGTGTATGTTGGAAAAGTTGACACATGTCAGTGTATGTTGGAAAAGTTGACACATATCAGTGTATGGTGGAAAAGTTGACACATATCAGTGTATGTTTGAAAAGTTGAATGATCATTTCAGTGTATGTTTGAATAATGTATTTTGAATGACAAAATTTGAATATTTTAGCCTGAATTTTGCAAAATAATGAGTTATTTTAATTTCATATTTTCAAAATACTGATTTATTTTAACTTCATGTTTTCAAAATACTGAGTTATTTTAATTTCATATTTTCAAAATATTGGTTTGTTTTAATTGCATATTTTCAAAATACTGAGTTATTTTAATTTCATATTTTCAAAATACTGGTTTATTTTAATTTCATATTTTCAAAATACCGAGTTATCTTAATTTCATATTTTCAAAATACCGAGTTATTTTAATTTCATATTTTAACCTGAGCGCAGACTTCCTGCTTAATACTGTATGTTGTCTAGTATGTGACTGCAGCTGTTTGTGACCAAATGTATGATCGTCCGTAGTCTTTGTGCTAGTTATGTTTTCTCGTTTGTGACTGCTGTTTGTGACCAAATATCCGATCGTTCGCAGTCTCTCTACTAGTTATGTTGGCTAGTATGTGACTGTTGGTGAGTGTGACTGCCGTTTGTGACCAAATATTCTATCGACTTTTTCGTCTTTTATAATTTAAAATACATTGAAATTATTATGTTAGCATATTAGACTATGTTTTTTTTTTTTATCTTGGTCTGCTTTCTTTTTTTGTTGCCTTGTTCGTGATTACCCTTCAGTCCTGATTAGGCGTGAGAAAGTCTTATACACGCGAAGGACTTCATTGCTCAAGAAGAAGAAGAAGAAGAAGAAGAAGAAGAAAAATAACCACCCTGGAGGGTGATTGGTGTTGTCGTTTTATCTGTGCTTTGTTTACTTTGCAACGGTTGTAGGTTTTAGCTTTCTGTAAAAGAAAACTATTGAGTTGGCTTTGTCTGTCCGTCCGCACTTTTCTGTCCGCCCCCAGATCTTAAAAACTACTGAGGCTAGAGGGCTGCAAATTGGTATGCTGATCATCCACCCTCCGGTCATCACACATACAAAATTGGAGCCTTCTAGCCTCAGTAGTTTTTGTTTTATTTATGGTTAACGTTAGTCATGATCGCGCTTTTGGCACCGCTGTAGGTGCCAGTAACGCAGGCCACCACCGGGCTGCGGCTGAGAGTTTCATACAGCATTATTCGCTGTACAGAAAACTCGATTTTTACTTGTTTCTTTTATGATTATTATGCATGACACTTATCCATCCGACACTTGAAAAGTATTGTATTTTTTTAAATATGTTTTATTTTTGTGTTTATGTATGTATTCACATTGTTGTACTAAGTGTGAACTTAATGTGACATTGACGATGTTGTCTTTATCGTTTTCCTAAAATGCTTTTTCTTCTTCTTCTTCTTCTTCTTCTTCTTCTTCTTCTTCTTCTTCTTCTTCTTCTCGAAGTTTTTATTATTATTTGTTTTTCTCACACGACACTAAAGGAGCGAATGATGATCCCGTGTCTTACGGAGACCTATTCCCTCACGTGACTGCAGGTTTGCGTGCAGCTCTCTCTCTCTCTCTCTCTCTCTCTCTCTCTCTCTCTCTCTCTCTCTCTCTCTCTCTCTCTCAGAGAACTATTATCGTCGGGATGTTGGCATGTGGGATTGAGCACCCAATCTTCAGTTTTATTGAGATATTTATTTCGTGGTCTATATTTTATTAAGCATGGAAGCCGTGGCCATTAAAGAGAAAAGAATCGTGCAAGCCTGCTTCACGCCTCTGATTAGTGATGATTTATGGGTACTCATTGGTGAAATAATCGTTCATTTTTTGTGAGGTGATGAGGGAGGGATTTATGCCTTCAATCTCTCTCTCTCTCTCTCTCTCTCTCTCTCTCTCTCTCTCTCTCTCTCTCTCTCTCTCTCTCTCTCTCTGGTTTTTTACATTTTTTATGAAGTGATGAGGGAAAAGATTTTTGTCTTTAATCTCTCTCTCTCTCTCTCTCTCTCTCTCTCTCTCTCTCTCTCTCTCTCTCTCTCTCTCTCTCTCTCTCTCTGGTACATTTTTTATGAGGTGTTGAGGGAAAGATTTTTGCCTCTCTCTCTCTCTCTCTCTCTCTCTCTCTCTCTCTCTCTCTCTCTCTCTCTCTCTTTTTTATGAGGTGTTGAGGGAAAGATTTTTGCCTTTAATCTCTCTCTCTCTCTCTCTCTCTCTCTCTCTCTCTCTCTCTCTCTCTCTCTCTCTCTCTCTCTGGTACATTTTTATGAGGTGATGAGGGAAAGATTTTTGCCTTTAATCTCTCTCTCTCTCTCTCTCTCTCTCTCTCTCTCTCTCTCTCTCTCTCTCTCTCTCTCTTTATGGTACATTTTATGAGGTGATGAGGAAAGATTTTTGCCTTTAATCTCTCTCTCTCTCTCTCTCTCTCTCTCTCTCTCTCTCTCTCTCTCTCTCTCTCTCTCTCTCTCTCTCTCTCTCTCTCTCTCTCTCTCTCTCTCTCTCTCTCTCTCTCTCTCTCTCTCTCTCTCTCATATAATGGCCCCCACAATTCTACCCTCATAAAGGCCGCCATCGAGCCATACTCATTTTCGATGGGGAGTTTTTTCGGCAATTTAGATCTGCCTAAGTTGCATGCAGTGTAAAATCAGTCTCATTTGGGCCTCATTACGGCTTATTTTGAAAATAAACTCTGGTCTCTATATCGAGAGGTCATCATTGCCAAAAAAAAAAAAAAAGATACAGTAGATCTCTGAACCTTGTGTTAATGGTGTGATGTAACATTAGGATAAGTAATGCTTTTATATATATATATATATATATATATATATATATATATATATATATATATATATATATATATATATATACATACAAATCTGAATTCTTTCTTAGTTGCAGTTTTATGGCATGATGTCCTCCTCGGATGTATATCCTGAATTTATTTATTTATTTATTTATTTATTTGAAGAGATCTGTTTTTAGTACCGGTTTGTGCCCTGTAGATAATTCTCTCTTTTCCATTTTATATCGTTGGTAAGAGAAATAATAAACAAAAAAATGCGCCGAAGTGTCTTCGGCGCAATAGAAATTTCTGTACAGCCAGCCGCTACAGCGTATAATCAAGGCCACCGAAAATAGATCTATCTTTCGGTGGTCTCGGTATAATGCTATATGAGCCGCGACTCATGAAACTTAACCACGACCCGGTGGTGGCCTGGCCTATATCGTTGTCAGATGCACGATTATGGCTAACTCTAACCTAAATAAAATAAAAACTACTGAGGTTAGAGGGCTGCAATTTGGTATGTTTGGTGATTGGAGGGTGGATGACCAACATACCAATTTGCTGCCCTCTAGCCTCAGAAGTTTTTAAGATCTGATGTGAAGTTTCTGTTATATGTGTATTACTGTGTGGTATTTTATGCAGTTCTACGGGGTCTTTAATGTGAATGAATGCCTTCATTATTGGTACTTTTATGGGAGATATCTTAAAAAAAGAATTATCCCTTGCTAGTTTTCCTTTGTGGATTTTAACCTTTGCTGTGACGTCACGTCACTGGCCAAATTAATTGATAGAATAATTATGCAATTGCAAATTGCTCTTCTGCATTCATAAAACAACAACTGAAATTTTATTCAGGAATTAGGACGCTCTGACCCAGGTAATCCCCTGCCTCCCCCCCCCTCCCTGATTTCTCTCCTACACCTGCCTAGATGTCTCTAGTCGACTTGTCGTGGTATGAATTTATAGGAATGCATAATAGACACAGACGCCGCAAGCAGTACGTACATTTCATTAATCACTGTCAAAATCGAGAAACACGTCATACAGTTCGTATAACATAATCCAGTCGTCAAGGGCTTATCGCAAGATCCTCGACGCACTCGCTGACCGCTGAGCGGAATTACGGGCAATTTGGAATGCCATTTTGCTAATAAGTTTGCAGTAAAGATGACTGCAGTTGTCTTGAGCCCTCTGCCTGGCGATGAGTTTGTTCTTGCTTGTTTGTTTGTGTGTATGTCAGTTTGTGTGTTTGTTTAGCTAGCGTGAGTGAGGAGTGAATGTTAGTCCGTTGTATCCAGTGCAGTCATTAATGCTGTAATTTTTGCTGCAATGCAAATCTTAGAAAACTTTCAATGCTAATGTTTGGCATACGTTTGATTGATAGTCAGTTTCAATAGGGGAATTATTGAGAGCATATGGCGTTCAGTGACGATGAGAACGCCGTCTAAAACGATAATTATGATGTAAGATATGTATGCTCCACATTAGATTTATAAATCTTGGCTTCGCATGCAGGTTGTCGACTGCCGTCAGTATAGTGTACTGTAGACTTCGGTTTCATTGATTGCTGTCATTACACGCAATACTGATGTGTGACCTAGACTCGTAACTAGATTAAAATTTTTTTTTTTTAAATATTTGCCATTATGTCGATATGCTTAATACATTATTGGTAATGCTTGTCTACTGGTCATTACCATGAATAATGAAACCGGTATTAATACTGTAGTAGCAGTTCTAGAGTAGTAACGGTATTATGCTTTAATTATTTATTTCGTTTTTGATATTTAACTATTAAAAAAATTGATTCACGTTTAATTGCATTATGCGTCATTAGGTTTTAGCCTGAATGGAAAGCCTTTGGGCAGGTTTCAGTGTTATATTGATTTTTAAATGCAAAGGAAAGGATTGTTTACCACGTCAGATATTCCCTACGCCCTTATTTTTTATATAGTTTATATATATATATATATATATATATATATATATATATATATATATATATATATATATATTATTTATATCATGGTTACCTTATATTTATCTTTCTCCCTCTCAGAACGTTTATCATATCTTATCAGTGCAAGCTATACAATCATTGCTGATGTCTTGCTTTGAAAGGTTTTATCTTTCAGTGCCCACATCTCGTGCACGTTTACCATATCTTATCGATAGCAAGTGGTATGCAATCATTGATGATGTCCTTGCTGTTCAAATTATTTGATTCCGTTCTACTTTCCACAATGATTCCATCCTACTTTCCACAATGATTCCATCCTACTTTCCACCTTCTAACAACTGTTTCATAGAGCAACTTCGAGGTTTTCCTCTTGTTACACCTTTCAGACCACCTCTGCTCTCAATTTCCGTTTCAGCGCTGAGTGATCTCAAAGGTCCCAGCGTTTGGCCCTTGGCCTAAATTCTATATTCCAACTCCAATGCCTTACCAAGTCTGGCGTTTCAAAGGTTGAATTGAGGAGCTGGTCTCTGGGAGAACTTTCATTCTTCATAATTTTTTTTCCATGACCTTGAATTTATTCAGTTTCAGGTATTTCCCTATAACAAAGGATATTGCCATCAATGATGTCACGATGCCAGACAGCCGTAAATCAGTCAAGTCAGTCTTTATTCCATTCACTTCGTCCGGTCGTGACGAGAGAAGAGGGAAATTGGTGATAAAACGTTTCGTAATTTGGATTTCGTCGTTTGTTTTTGCGCAGAGTCCTACGAACTAGTCTTGAGGCGAAGGGTTTGGTGCTTTCTTCACTGTTGTGTCCATTCTGTATTTCGAAGTTTGACCGCCCGCCTGCCTGCCTCCCAAGGGCGTTTCGCTGCCGTCAGTGCACCTTCTCTCCTTTCGTGAAAGATGAATCCCGTAGGCATTACTAAACTGGTTCTTTTTTTGCAGCGTCCCTTCGGCCCCTAGCTGCAACCCCTTTCATTCCTTTTACACTATCTCCATTCATATTCTGTTCCTTCCTTCTTACTATCCACCCTCTCCTAATAATTGTTTCATGGTGCAACTGCTTTGAGGTTTTCCTCCTGTTACACCTTTCAAACCTTTTTTACTCCCAATTTCCCCCGTATGCCCTGTCACCTTCCCTGCTTTTCATTGTACTATGTTTTCTTCATTTTATCATCTTTATTTCATTACCTTCATTTTATTCTTTGTAGTTCCTCATTGGACGGGCGAGTACCATTCTCAGCTAGCACTCTGCTGGCCTTGCGGTCAATTCTCCGACCGGCCAATGAAGAGTTAGAGGAATTTATTTCTGGTGATAGAAATTCATTTCTCGCTATAATGTGGTTAGAATTCCACAATAAGCTGTAGATCCCGTTGCTAGGTAAGCAGTTGGTTCTTAGCCACGTAAAATAAATCTAATCCTTCGGGCCAGCCCTAGGAGAGCTTTTAATCAGCTCAGTGGTCTGGTTAAACTAAGGTGTACCTAACTTTATTCTCTGTACATCTTTCTTAAACTTTTTTGCACACTAAATGAACACTTGCAAGGTTGAGATGAAACCTGTTTTGGAGAGAGAGAGAGAGAGAGAGAGAGAGAGAGAGAGAGAGAGAGAGAGAGAGAGAGAGAGAGAGAGAATCAGTCAGCCAGTTCACGTTGAAAGGGTGTGATGCAGCGCAGGCATCTGCATATAAAAAAAAAATGCTCCGCAATTCGATGCATAGTTCGGGAAGCTCTCCTTATCAGAAGCTTTGTGATCACAAAGAAGGATTTTTATCTTACGTCAGAGAAGTCTTTCTTTTAGGGTTAAGGAATCCATTGTCTTTAATATTTTACATGAAAGCTGCTATGCTTGGTCATGCGCAGAATGTAGTTCCGTGTTTCTTTAGTCATGCGCAGAATGTTTATTTGTTTCTCGTTATGCTGGTAGTTATTTGGTTACACTTGTATTTTCTGAATTCATTTGTATTTTCAGACTTCATTTGCCATGTATTTATGTCTGAAGTAATTCGACGTGGTTTTAATTTTCGAAACTCACCATACGTCTTATTGAGCGCTGACTGACCTAATGGCCCCCAGCGCCTGGACTATGTTCCTAAATGTCTTCCATTTGTCCATTCTTCATATTGAGAGAGAGAGAGAGAGAGAGAGAGAGAGAGAGAGCAGTAGGCTACCCAACAGAGGAACTCCATCCCGCCTCATCACTGAAATGTCAGGTTAACAATAAAAACACACCATAAAACGTGCAGTGTTATGTCGCAAGCAAATGTGTTACGAGCAGTTAAGTTGTAAAAAAGTCAGTTTTAGCTTTCTAAAAAAATTTTGCTTCATTACTGCCGCGTCTCCAGAGTGACACTTACTGTTTACTAAACGGGCAACTTTCAGTATTTTTCTGTGCAAAGAAATGTCAGAAAATAGTAAGGCTCTCTGCGTTTGTGGGGTAAAACATTTCCTCTGGCGTCTGGCGAGCGAAGGCTGTGTCTGCGCTGGGTTTATTGCTTCCTGTAAATTGAAAGAAGGAAATGTGACACAGCGAACATTACTGGAAAAGAATCACGTCTCATAACCCTAAGCGTATTCACATAAGCGTTTATCATTCACTTTTCACTTGCTGCGTGGTGGGTGGACTTTTACCTTGCTCTGTTTTTTATATATATATATATATATATATTTTGTTTATATATATTTTTTGTTTAGGTTTTTTGTCTATTTTCAACTTTCTGTGTCATGTTGTAACTCTCGGCCCTCATAGGATGATGTAATTGATTCCCAATCCGTGGTTCCAATGGAATTACAGTTATAAAGAATTCCTGTGGAATTCCAGTTATTAAGAATTCCAATGGAATTCCAGTTATTAAGAATTCCAATGGAATTACAGTTATAAAAAATTCCAATGGAATTCCAGTTATAAAGAATTCCAATGGAATTACAGTTATAAATTATTCCGATGGAATTCTAGCTATTAAGAATTCCAATGGAATTACCGTTATAAAGAATTCCAATGGAATTATAGTTATAAAGAATTCCATTGGAATTACAGTTATAAAGAATTCCAATGAAATTACGGTTATGAAGAATTCCAATGAAATTACAGTTACAAATAATTCCAATGGAATTAGTTATAAATAATTCCAATGGAATTACAGTTATAAAGAATTCCAATGGAATTCCAGTTATAAATAATTCTAATGGAATTACAGTTATAAAGAATTCCAGTGGAATTACAGTTATAAAAAAATTATATCATTAGTGATGAAGAAAATTGTTTCATAAATGACCGGTGGACGAACATTTCGGGAATTGAGGCTTCTATCTATTGCAGTAAAGAAGGGTAACTTCGTATTATTGACTTTTAGGGTCCAGACCTCTTCAACTAGATTAGGAATGAATGTAATCTCTCTCTCTCTCTCTCTCTCTCTCTCTCTCTCTCTCTCTCTCTCTCTCTCTCTCTCTCTCTCTCTCTCTCTTGTTCTGTCAAAATGTCGTAGAAGCCTGTCGTGGAAATTTTAGCTTTGTATGCAAGAATGCCATTGGGATTACTAAAGAAATAACGCAACTAACATTTTAGAAATGATTTTGTATGCTTTTTTTTTTCGTTATAATGCCCAGCTTGTTCTTGTCCTGGGAGTTCTCATGCGCCATATAATGTTTAAATGTCCCTAGGTTCTCTGTCCCTTCCATAAACAAATATTCTTGCACAGTGTTTGATGTTTGAGTAGAATTAATATTTTTACCATCCAGGGAAGATTTTTTTTTCTTTTGAGAGAGATGATTATGTTGGAGTTTCCATGTCTGTTTGCCCGGATGCTTTTTTCCAAGCCATGACTGTAAAGAGTAAAAATTATACCTATATCTCTGTTCATATTATCTTACTTTCCACCCTCTCCTAACAGTTGTTTCATACTGCAGCTGCGAGGTTTTCCTCCTGTTACGCCTTTCAAACCTTTATTTTCAATTTCTCTTTGAGCGCTGACTAACTTCATAGGTCCCAGCGCTTGGCCTTTGGCCTAAATTTCATATTCCAATTGCATTCCTTACACGAGATTCAAAAGATGCTTAAGGCATTTCCTTACACGAGATTCAAAGAATGCTTAAGGCTAAACGGCATGTCGCGATTCAGAGCCAGGTCATATGGAAAGGTTAAGTTCACAAGGGAAGTAAAAGATAATTCTCTTTTGTCCCTTGACCTATATTGCAGAAATTACACCGAAGTAGCATAGGATCCCTGAAGTAATCGTGATCTTGAACCCAGGTCGGTGGGACAAGGCCAGGCCACATTGAGAGGGAGAAGGAAAATTTGCAGACACTTATACACTGGATGCAGCATTTGCCTAGGTCAAGGTCACGGGGAATGGTGAAAGGATATGCTTGGCAAGGTTGATATATATTTGTTTTATGAGCAATAAGGAGAGAGGTCTAGAGGATGAGAATACTAATATAAAAAGAAAGAATCATTGGTGTAGTGGGTTAAGGGATCCGCTTTTAAAGTTTGAATGTGATTTTACGGTAGACTTTCCTTCTGCGCTTTGAGACTTGATGTGAGCATGCCAGTCGTTTCCTAGAAGGGGCTATTTGTTGAAGAAAATAAAGCGTACTTAAGCTTCTGCATTTATTTAATATTATTTATATGCCTCTACACGTTTTTCTCAGTATTGGCGTTTGGAGAAAGATCAAGATAGGAACATTTTTTTTTTATTTTTGTTATGATTATGGTTATCATCATTGATTGTAAATGATAAGAAATTCGGGTAATCTCTTGGCCTGAAGGGTTTTGCATAATGTCAGTGCATAATGTCAGTGCATAATCTGCAAAGCCGAGACATTATTTTCTAGGGCAGTTAATCGCGGCTTTTAGTGTCGTTCCATGTTTATGGTTTGTGATGCAATTGTTACTCTCTTAGTTTGAGCCTCCTAACTGACGAAGAATCGGACGGTGTATGGGTCCTTATGTCATCTAAGGTAACTTGGATTTTTAATCCAGGTTTGCCTCTGATGATATAAGCCAGGTTTGAATTTTTTAATCCTGGTTATGGATCAATCCAGGTTTCCTGGAAAATGACAAGTGAATTAAACTTTATATATATACTGTGTATATAAATAATTATATATATATATATATATAAAATATATATATATACATACTCTGTATATATGTATATATATATATGTGTGTGTGTATAACTGAATTATCACGAAAATATGAAACGTGATGAATATATAAAGACAAAATCCACGATGGAAAGAGAAACACTGAAGTGCTGCGTGGCCTTTCGACTGTCGTCCTTTATTTAGCTAAATAAAGGACGACAGTCGAAAAGCCTCGCAGCATTTTGTCTCTATATATATTATTATATATATATATATATATATATATATATATATATATATATATATATATATATATATATATATATATATATATATATTATATGTATAATTTTTTCCTTGACGTTTCTTTGTAAAAATAAATACCCTTATGGCTCCTATTATAATTCCTGGGGACACCTGTTGAAAAATCACGAGGATTGCATGCTTGTTTGACGAAGAGCATTAGGCCCTGCAGTTGTTAGTTTTCTGAAAAGAAAACTATTGCGCCGGGTTCGTCTGTTCGTCCGCACTTTTTGCTGTCCGCACTTTTTCTGTACGCCCTCAGACCTTAAAACCTACCGAGGCTAGAGGGCTGCAAATTGGTATGTTGATCATCCACCCTCCAATCATCAAACATACCAAATTGCAGCCCTCTAGCTTCAATAATTTTGATTTTATTTAAGGTTAAAGTTAGCCACAATCGTGCGTCTGGTAACGATATAGGCCATGCCTCCACCGGGCCGTGGTTAAAGTTTCATAGGCCGCGGCTCATACAGCATTATACCGAGACCACCGAAAGAT
>NC_089788.1:3085501-3158001 GCF_040412425.1 Macrobrachium rosenbergii | reverse complement strand
CTTGTAGTTTTTATTTGAATTAAGGTTAAAGTTAGTCTTGATCGTGCGACTGGTAGCGCTATAGGAGATGCCACCACAGGGCCGTGGTTAAAGTTTCATGGGCCGCGCCTCATACATCATTATGCCAAGACCACCGAAAGATAGATCTATTTTCGGTGGCCTTGATTATACGCTGTACAGAAAACTCGATTGGGACTTCGTTTGGCAGAAGTTTACATTTCAACAGAAGAGCCTATTTTGGCTGAGTTCCTACGAATGTTTGTTCCCGAATACATCTGTGAGAAGACCGATTATTGACGTAAGGAGATATTCAGGAATTGCTATGTTTGGTCTGCGTCGTTATCTGTGTCCAAACAACGGGTGATGAGAAGCTTATCTTCTGAAAGAACGACTGTTGCCGCAATTGTTCTGTGATCTTCGGTAAGGCCACTGTTTGCCATTCTATGTTACCGGCTTGTTTGCGGTTTTGCCCAGAGGTTACGCCGAACGAAATGGGGTTTGGTTGATGATATGAAATTGGTCGGTTCGACTGCTTTCCATAGTGGGTCATTGTGTGTGTGATTTCTCAGAAATCCTACCCGGTATTATATCGTCGGGAACGATGCGATTTGGGGTTACCCAACATCTTTTTGTGTATCTTTCGCGTGGAAATCGGTTGCTTGCAGAGTTCTAAGAGCTGTTTTGCATGAGATTCGCTAATCCCTTCCGCTGGTGGTGTGTCGTGAAGTTGGGGATTGTGGGTTATGCCTTTTGTGGCATTCCTCCTTGTTTTGACCAAATAAATCATTGCGTTTTATTCTTCTTAGATAGATGTATCTTTTCGGGAGCTATGACGTAAAGGTGCATTATTTTTTTTTCTGTGGATGAATGAAATTCCGTGAATATTCTTTAATAATGAGTCTTTTCAGTAGCTATGACGTAAAAATGCCCTTTTTTATCGGATGAATGAAAATGAAGGCAGCCTTACACTTTTTCCATAAACATGAAACTGATTTCAATTCACTCATTCTTTCACAGAGGGTTCTCACCCACTGACAAACAGCCTACCTGAGGATATTGTGTTGTTGGAACCTCAAAAGTTTTTTAATCGGTTATTTATATTTTTATATTTTTAACTATTTTTTATGAAATTTATTAATTCATATTTTTTTCCCTTTTCTAATAACATCTCTTCTTTTTGTATTTTCCATTGTCTTCTGTTAATTCTTTCTTATGAACATGTTCTTTGAGGCTTGAATTTACAGGTCAATGGCCCCTTTGGATTTGCTCCATATGAATAGGTTCATCTTCTGAATAATAATAATAATAATAATAATAATAATAATAATGATTATTTGATTACCTCTGTATTACTAGTAGATTATCGGGCCACATGGTGGTAATTAGGGCGTTATTTATATGTGCACATGGCGAGAGAATGTGTGCTCTCTGCAGAGGCATAGGAGAGCTGCGTGGAAGAACAGTTCCTCCTCCTCCTCCTCCTCCTCCACCATCTTATTCGCCTCCACCACCTCCTCCTCCTCCTCCATCACCAATTCATTCTCCTCCACCACCACCTCCTCCTCCTCCTCCTCCTCCTCCTCCTCCTCCTCCTCCTCCTCCTCCTCCTCCATCACCATTTCATTCTCCTCCTCCACCTCCTCCTCCTCCTCCATCACCATTTCATTCTCCTCCTCCTCCTCCTCCACCACCATTTCATTCTCCTCCTCCTCCACCACCACCACCTCCTCCTCCTCCTCCTCCTCCTCCTCCTCCTCCTCCTCCTCCTCCTCCTCCTCCTCCTCCTCCTCCTCCTCCTCCTCTTTGATATTGTTAACCGGGTAATTGTTTAATTGCATAAGGGAAAATCATTGAGGAGATTGGGAGCGCTTCCGCATGCAGTTGAACAGACTTATGCGTCGCTACACTTTGTGCCCAGCGGAGCTCCTTGCAATTACCTCTTGCATGCAGTACAGCTGCACACGACCCTTCCTTGTGTGGAAATTGAACCCTGGTATTGCAATTTTTCCTTTAGACTGTTTTATTACATCGATTACTGTCACGAATGATGGCAGTCTTCATCCGTAACAGAATCTGTGTTTTGGATTCCGATTTAAAGGGAATCAGTCTCTCGTTATGATTTGCAACATTGTGAACTGGAAAACTACGGCGTAAGTCGGTTAAGGATTTTCTTAATTATTCATAACATCTATAACAAAATCTGCTGTATTCCAGTCTAAAGGGAGTCAGTCTGTCATTGTAATTTACATTATTGTGGACTGGAAAGTTACTTTGTAAGTCTGTTTAGAGCTTCCTTGGATTTTTATATTACAGTGCTTGAAAGGTTTTCGTTGTACATCACAAATACATACATACGTACATATATATATATATATGTATATGTGTATATATATGTATATACTGTATATATATACATACATTGTGTGTGTGCTTGTGTTCACTTGAGAATAGAGAAGTTAAGCCCTGAATGATGAAATTCAGAACCCCAGGCAAACGTGAATGAGATATATCTTACTAACTTGTTTACTTATCTACAGACCTGCGTCTTAAATAAAGCTTTTTTTTATCGCAGAACTCTTAAGGAATACAGACGGTGAAAAGATCTCATTATCTGTTGTTATGACTAGAAGATGAAAAGAACCACACAGTTAGCTATTCAGGGGATATCCTTTTGGGCATCCGGTTATTTGAGATATTACTGGTCCCTTTAGCAAAAGGTCCCTCGTAGGTGGGGGGGGTTAGTCCCTTATGTGGTGCACTGAAGGTATTACTTAGGGTGCTTTGCAACGTCCCTTCGGCCCCTAGGTGCAACCCCTTTCATTCCTCTTACTGTACCTCCGTTCATATTCCCTTTCTTCCGTCATACTTTCCTCAGCCATCTCATAGTGAATCAGCTAGGTTTTACTCCTGTTACACCTCCAGAATCTTTTTGCTCTCAATTTCCTTTCAGCGGTGAATGACCTCGTAGGTCCCAGCGCTTGGCAATTGGCCCAAATTCTATATTCTATTCAATTCTAGCGACAGATCCATTGATTTATTTTTCTTCATTCTCTTTTTACTAAATCAGCGTCAGTAACCTAGATGTTGTGATACCAGTTTTAGCGCCATAATCAGTCAATCAATGATTCAATTTGTTACTAAATGATTTGTTACTAAATGCGTGCAGCAGATAATTAAAATAATATCATTACAATGGTGCAGCCGACTTGGTGCGTTCATGCGGAAAACTGTGGGAGTATTGACCACCGTTTTACGTGTCCTTAGAGCTTTTATGAACGCAGCCTTTGAAGTGGCACAAGTTTATAGGAAGAGACCCCTAATTAACATCAGTATCAAAACAAATAAAAACTACTGCCTATGTATATTTTAAAGCCTGTTATGTCATGCAGTGTAATGAGTTATTATTTTAGCAGTCTGAAGGAGAAGATGAATTTTTAGCGCTTGATGGCATCAGAATCAATCTCAGTTGTTTATCAGTTTATGGGAGAAAATGTGTTGGTAGTGCTTGAATACAACTGAGTCAGTCTCAGCTGTTTATCAGTTCACAGGAGAAAATGTATTTTTAGTGCCTGAATGTACCTGAATCAATCTCAGCTGTTAATCAGTTCGTAGGGGGAAAAGTATTTTTAGTGCTTGAATGCATCAAAATCAGTCTCAGTTGTTAATCAGTTCATAGGAGAAAATGTATTGTTAGTGCTTTAATGCACCAGATTCAATCTCAGCTGTTTATCCATTCATATGAGAAAATGTATTCTTAGTGCTTGAATGCATCAGAATCAATCTCAGTTGTTAATCAGTTCATAGGAGAAAATGTATTGTTAGTGCTTTAATGCACCAGAATCAATCTCAGCTGTTTATCCATTCGTAGGAGAAAATGTATTGTTAGTGCTTGAATGCATCAGAATCAATCTCAGCTGTTTATCCATTCATAGGAGAAAATGTATTGTTAGTGCTTGAATGCACCAGAATCAATCTCAGTTGTTTATCCATTCGTAGGAGAAAATGTATTGTTAGTGCTTGAATTCACCAGAATCAATCTCAGCTGTTAATCCATTCGTAAGAGAAAATGTATTGTTAGTGCTTGAATTCACCAGAATCAATCTCAGCTGTTAATCCATTCGTAAGAGAAAATGTATTGTTAGTGCTTGAATGCACCAGAATCAATCTCAGCTGTTTATCCATTCATATGAGAAAATGTATTGTTAGTGCTTGAATGCACCAGAATGAATCTCAGCTGTTTATCCATTCATAGGAGAAAATGTTTTCTTAGTGCTTGAATGCACCAGAATGAATCTCAGCTATTTATCCATTCATAGGAGAAAATGTTTTCTTAGTGCTTGAATGCACCAGAATCAATCTCAGCTGTTAATCCATTCATATGAGAAAATGTATTGTTAGTGCTTGAATGCACCAGAATCAATCTCAGCTGTTTATCCATTCATAGGAGAAAATGTTTTCTTAGTGCTTGAATGCACCAGAATGAATCTCAGCTGTTTATCCATTCATAGGAGAAAATGTTTTCTTAGTGCTTGAATGCACCAGAATGAATCTCAGCTGTTTATCCATTCATAGGAGAAAATGTTTTCTTAGTGCTTGAATGCACCAGAATCAATCTCAGCTGTTTATCCATTCATAGGAGAAAATGTTTTCTTAGTGCTTGAATGCACCAGAATGAATCTCAGCTGTTTATCCATTCATAGGAGAAAATGTACTGTTAATGCATGAATGCACCAGAATCAATCTCAGCTGTTTATCCATTCATGAGCTGGCCAGACTTCTCCGAACATTACATTGCACACTGACAATTCTGCCATGCCTGAGCAGGGGTGGACTAAAGAGAAACTGTAAATGAATGCTTATCTGGTGGTTTTTTTCTTTAACAAGAAGAAAATTTCTCCTGTGGTCTCCTATATTAAGGCATTAAGTGAAGGTTGTGATTCTTTGACATTTTATGACTTGATTTGCTTCATGTAGACAATAAGTTTTCGTCATTGTTTTTCCTCCCTTGGAAATTTATGTCTGTTTTTTTTAATGCAGTCCGAGAATAAACAATCCATTTTGCTCAGAAACTAAACCTTCGCAATTATTGCTTTGACATAAGGCGTCGATGACCACAGTTGTCGTGACGCCAGTCTGTGTAAATCAAACATTCTATGATGTGAGTGTCATGTTTTCTGCACCAAAGTTACTTGTGTCTTTCACTCGCGTAAGAAGTTGTATTTATCAACTTTTGCATGCAAGAACTTGGAGTATCCATTATTGTCCGTATGTACGATGCAAGTTATTGTGCTGAGCCAAAACGTCCCCGAAGAAAAGCAAGCACAGCAAAAGAGTAATGGAATGCACGAACTTCTCAATTTCGTCAGCTCGCCTAACGATGTCTGGGTGTTACTGGTATTTTAGGGGGTTCGTCCTCTAAATGCACATCATGCCTCTGGATGATTATTTTGCGTTTGCTGTCATCATTATGAATCGATATTGGTAATCATCTAATCTACTGATTTGGTATCGGAAGCTGACGTGGCAATCGGTACGCACATCGATTTTATATTCCGGTTTTTTGCTTAGCTATTTCGTCTATGGACCTTTTTAATTTTTTTTTGTTTTTAATGTTTATGTTAAAACCCAGTTCGAAACGCTAGTGTTCGTGTGTAATTTTACTCTTTGATAGTTTGTCGTATTGTAAACATTATGACTCTCATCATTTTAGTTGTTAAGTAGGTGTCATTTGACATTCATTGCGAGGTGAAGTAAGTCCTACGTAAGTAAATATTACTTTGTTTATAATCGTGAGGATTGCTGTCGTAATCTTAGGGAATTGCAGATTCTCTCTCTCTCTCTCTCTCAGTCTCACGGGTCTAATGTAATGGGAACTCCATCCTCTCTCTCTCTCTCTCTCTCTCTCTCTGTCAGTCACTGAAACACTGTGTAATGTAAACACGCTTAAACGTCTAGGATCCATCCTCTCTCTCTCTCTCTCTCTCTCTCTCTCTCTTCTCTTTCTGTCAGTCACTTAAACACGCTTAAACGTCTAGGATCCATTCTCTCTCTCTCTCTCTCTCTCTCTCTCTCTCTCTCTCTCTCTCATTCTCTCTCTCTCTCTCTCTCTCTGAAACACGGTTAAATGTAATGGGTGTTAGGATCCATTCTCTCTCTCTCTCTCTCTCTCTCTCTCTCTCTCTCTCTCTCTCTGTCAGTCAGTGAAACACGGTTAATCTTAATGGGAACTAGGATCCATTCTCTCTCTCTCTCTCTCTCTCTCTCTCTCTCTCTCTCTCTCTCTCTCTCTCTCTCTCTCTCTCTCTCTCTCACGCATTGATTGTTATTCTTGTCCTTTTGTCACCGTGTATCTCTTTTTGCATGATCCCCCGCCCTTATTTACATATGCAGGTAACGTGGCATTTTTGCTTGACCTATACTGCGCTTCCCCTTCAATATTGTATACGCTGCATTTTTTTTTTTTTTTTTTTTTGTAACTTGAAGAGCATAACGTCTCAGTTGAGTCGGGTCAGTTATTGTGTATCTATGTGCAAGGTTTTATTTGGTGTGCAATGGGGGTGCTTCGAATATACACTGTATTGCATCTGCGCTAGCAGTGGTATTTTTAAAGGCAGCATGTCATATTCAGTGTTTATTTTCCATCTTTGGCTTCATGAATAAATTACCTATGTTTTCATATTACATCTAGTCGTTTCCCTGTTTTCAGTGTTCTGTAAAAGAAAACTGTTGTGCCGGTTTTGTCTGTCCGTCCGCGCTTTTTCTGTCCGCCCTCAGATCTTAGAAACTACTGAGGCTAGAGGGCTGCAAATTGGCATGTTGATCATCCACCCTCCAATCATCAACCATACCAAATTGCAGCCCTCTAGCCTCCTCAGTAGTTTTTATTTTATTTAAGTTTAAAGTGAGCCATGATCGAGCCTCTGGCACGGCAACAACAGAGGCCACCACGACCGGCTGTGAGTTTCATGGGCTGCGGCTCATACAGCATTATACCGAGACTACCGAAAGGTAGATCTATTTTCGGTTGCCTTGATTATACGCTGTAGCGGCTATACAGAAAACTCGATTGCGCCGAAGAAACTTGGGCGCATTTTTTACGTGTTTTATTATATGATCAATTTATGTTAGTGCATTACAGAGGATTTTTGTGCTTTAAGATTTTATTTATTTATTTTTTTTTTGACATTGGTAATGATCACTTAGATATATTCAGTGATTGAAAAGGGAAATATTTTATGCATGATCATCAAGTGTTGTTAGAGGACCATGGCTAATGCACTAATTTTTCCTTTCGAATTTAAATTTGTAGGAATGGATGCCTGCGAGCAAAGTAACAAATAGGCTGTATAATGTTGTTCCAGTTTTTGGAAACCAAATGAGCTTCAGAAATATTCAAAGATAGCCTTGTAGAAAATAATGAAAAATTTGTCATGTAGGGTCACACTCGATAGTTAAAATCTTTGAAAGATACCGAAATCTGGGAAGTTAAGTATAATCATAATGCACTGAGTATTTGCTATATATGCATGGATTGAAGCTTATTATTCAAAAGAAAAGATATTTCAGATGGTTTATGAAGTCTATAATTTTATTTTTTGTCTAATTTTGATTTCATCGGGGGAGGTATTCAGGTGTTTCTTGCAAAGAATAAGTTATGCCGATAATAAATAACATAGGGGCATCGTTGGTTTTCATATGTTATAGACGAAAGAGTGATAAACATTTTGTGTCTGTACTTTGAAAGCATTTTGAGGTTTCTTATTACAATGAAATAAAAACGGTGAAAAATGTTTTTGCTCAAAATCTTAATGTAGTTAATCGACGTCTTCCTTAAAACTAATTTTGGGTGATTGTATCAGGGTAATTTGTAGTCTTGTAATGATTATATTATTATGTATATATATATATATATATATATATATATATATATATATATATATATATATATATATATGTATGTATATAATATATATATATAATGTGTTTTTCTTATAAAATGACATAAATGTCATTTATTATAGCGTGGCTACTGCGTGTTGTTTTGAAGTGACAGTAATATCTTTTACTGGCTGTTTGAAAAGTGATAATGTTTCAGTGCTCTTCCAACATACAAACAGATAGAGTCATTCCAAGAGGTCATCCCTTTTTTTTTTTATCGTAGAGCCTCCTCCTAATGAGGAGTAGGTAGGTATGTCCTCAGCACAAGCAACACCCTCCCATAATGAGGGTCTGGCTAGTTATTACGTTCCTGTAAAAGGTGTTCATATGATAATGAGCCAAAATACCTTAGGGTGCGTCGGGAAACTCGCTCGCTGAATAGCAATTGATTTGGAGGGCGGGTTTATCTGGATAGTCACCCAACAAGCTGTTTGTCCTTTGACACCTGCATTCATTGCTGGAAATCTTTACTTTGACACGTGTATTCATTGCTGGAAGTCTTTTACTTTGATACCTGGATTCGTTGCTGGAAATGTTTACTTTGACACCTGTATTCGTTGCTGGAAATTTTTACTTTGACACCTATATTCATTGCTGGAAATTTTTACTTTGACACCTATATTCATTGCTGGAAATTTTTACTTTGACACCTATATTCATTGCTGGAAATATTTACTTTGACACCTGTGTTCATTGCTGGAAATTTTTACTTTGACACCTGTATTCATTGCTGGATATTTTTACTTTAACATCTAAATTCATTGCTGGAAATTTTTACTTTGACAACTGTATTCATTGCTGGAAATTTTTACTTTGACAACTGTATTCATTGCTGGAAATTTTTACTTTGACAACTGTATTCATTGCTGGAAATTTTTACTTTAACACCTAAATTCATTGCTGGAAATTTTTACTTTGACAACTGTATTCATTGCTGGAAATTTTTACTTTGACAACTGTATTCATTGCTGGAAATTTTTACTTTGACAACTGTATTCATTGCTGGAAATTTTTACTTTGACAACTGTATTCATTGCTGGAAATTTTTACTTTGACACCTGTACTCAGTGCGGGAAATCTTTTCTTTGACAGCTGTATTCACTGCTGGAAGTCTTTACTTTGACACCTGTATTCATTGCCGAAAAATTTTTGCTTTGACCCATGCACTCATTGCGGGAAATCTTTACTTTGACAACTGTATTTACTGCTGGAAATTTTTACTTTGACATCAGTATTCATTGCTGGAAATCTTTACTGTGACACCAGTATTCATTGCTGGAAATCTTTACCTTGACGCCTGTATTCAGTGCTGGAAGTCTTTCATGTTGAACCTGAATTCTGTGACAGCCTCCCTGAGGATGTCGTGAAATTTTCAACTTAAGTTCAAGTGAAGACGCAGTGCATTGCTTCCCTGATACAATTCTCCTTGTATTTTAATAACTTACCTTTTTATTTTTATTGTTTATTTATTTATTTATTTATTTATCTATTTTATTTGTTAATTTATCTTTTTTTCTGATAACCGATCCCTTCTTTTTGTATTTATTACCTTCTGTTATTTCTTTCGAACATCATATTCTTTGGAAGCTTGAATTTCAAGTCGGTGGCCCCTATGGTGGGCTTGTTCCATATGAATAGGGTTCATCATCTGAATAATAATAATAATAATAATAATAATAATAATAATAATAATAATGTAGTATTGAAAGTGATAGCTGCGTCAGCTGCATTCAGTTTATATAGAGTTTTCTCTTTCTGTTAACTGACTTTTCTTGGTTACTGCATTGTGCCAGTAGCTCTCCGATACTCTTCATTTCCGGAGAGGGAAGATGTCGTAAATCAGGGTACAGTTTATTTCTAACGTATACAGGGTGCATCTGGTAACTAAAATCATTTTCAATACTACCTGTTTGAAAGATGGTCTACTACCCCACATATAATAATAATAATAATAATAATAATAATAATAATAATAATAATAATAATAATAATAATAATAATTGATACCTAGGAGGAATTTTGAGATTTGCAGGAAGCAACGAATTTGCAGGGATCTCAGCAGAGCCGTGAAAGCTGTCATTCCCGTCGGAAGCTAAACAGGGTCCTTTGACCCTTGAAAGGACCCTTTTGACCCTTGAAAGCAGATTGTTATGCGTGGTTTCATTGTTTTTCAAATCCGGCCAAGGCCATTGATAATAATAGGCTCATTGAGCTTCGTTGAACGGGTTTTTTTTTTATAGCGTTTACTCCCGTAATCTATGCTACTTTCTCCCTGATTTCCGATTTCCTCGGGATTATGATCGTACATTTTTGTCTCCGGGTGATGAAGCGTTTTCGCTTTCACTTCGCTCGTTTACGATTGGTTGGTGTTGATGACTGCTGGTCGGTAAATGCTAATGATAAGTTACAGTTGTGGTAATTATGAATCTCTCTCTCTCTCTCTCTCTCTCTCTCACGTGTACATTTTAATACTGGGAGACAACAGCTTTGATATTCTCAAACAGTCGCCTTTTTCCTGATTCTCTCTCTCTCTCTCTCTCTCTCTCTCTCTCTCTCTCTCTCTCTCTCTCTCTCTCTCTCTCCAAGTGGGATCTTAACCCCAGAATTATTGGTTGTGTTTCCTTATACATTTCGTGATGAAAAAAATGAATATTGAATGGAATAATCTTCATTTACTTCTCTTATTACCAAAGAGAACTAGTTCACAACTTTCTGTTAAGAATTCTAAGAATTTTTGTTAGGTTAAATGTAGTTCATTTATGATGTAAACTTGCTTCAAGTTCTGCGTGGGATAAATATCCTTAAGGAACTAGGTTAAAAGGGGAAAGGATGCCTTTAAGTCGCACTGACTTGAAATCCAAGCTTCTAAAGAATGTGGTGTTTCTTCAAGCTTCCAAAGAACGTGGTGTTCATTCGAAAGAAGCAACAGAAGGTGAGGGAAATACAGAAAGAAGAGAAGAGATCACTTATCACAAAAGCAAAAAGTAAATTAAATAATTAACAAGTAAAGAGATAAAAATGTAAGTCGGTTATTAAAATACAAGGAGAATTGTATTAGGGTAGTAATGCGTTACTTCTTTGCTTCAGCTGGTGAAGTTCCAATGGTTTGTTTACATATTCTTATATTCCAAAGTTCGCCCAACAGATAACTGTTGCTTACATGTCAGTCATCATTAACATTTATTATCCTAAAAAAAGCCTGAAGTATAAACCATACATATGAAAAAAAGACAATGAATAAAATAACTACAATCGAAAAACTAATAAATAATAAACAGAAAAAAATTGTAGGGCAGAAAAATTAAGGCTTAAGTACCAGGCTTTTTAAAGATAATTTTTATTTTTCAAAAGGTGTACTACCCTTTATATATCTGACGTCAGGTATTACCTGTAACTTTTCATCTGTCAACTAACGTCCGTTTATTGTCAATGCAAATAGAATGATTGATGTTAGACCTTATATTACAAATTAATATTTTAAGTTTCCTTGAACTCTATAATCCTTAGTGAATTAGAAAAATTGAACTAGCCAAAGTTAGTGATCGTTACAAGCAATTTATGATTATTTAATGACAACAGATGCATTAAAGCGACACATCATTGTTATTATTTCCACGGAAAATTTCCCGAAAGGCAAGAAGTATCAATTTGGAAGAGGAAATGGAATAAGAGACGTGAAGCGGAAGGAGATAGATGCAGTGCCAAGAAGGAATTTCTCCCTGACGTAATCAGGCGACCTAAATTGAGGAATGGGTTTGGCTCCTCTCTCTCTCTCTCTCTCTCTCTCTCTCTCTCTCTCTCTCTCTCTCTCTCTCTCTCTCTCTGTATGTGTGTGATTGAGTAACTGACTTCTCATTTCAGTTACTAATGACATAGGTTTTTTTTATCTGATCCAACTGTATGTCAGATGACAGTCGCAATGTCAGAAATGGGAATCTCACTGCAATCCCTTTCGTTCCTTTTACTGTACCTCCGTTCATATTTACTTTCTTCCATCTTACTTTCCACCCTCTCCTAACAATTAATTCATAGTGCGACTGCGAGGCTTTCCTCCAGTTACACCTTTCAAACCTGTTACTGTCAATTTCCGTTTCAGTGCTGAATGATCCCATGGATCCCAGCGCTTGGCCTTTGGCCTAAGTTCTCTATTGAATTCATATATCGTTTGCTCCATCTCTTCTCTCTTAACCCTTGTCTCGGACCTCTCCCTTGGGATGCTTTAAATAAAGTTTGCATCGCCTTTCTTCGAAAAATTCTTTGAAAGCTGTCCGTTGCAGTGTTTCGGGGTTGCCAGCTAATGATTTCTGCAACCTATTTTTGTTGTTGAACGTACGAAGGGGGAATTTAGACGACTATATCAGCTTCTTCACCCTCCTTTAATTAGTCTTCATTAGAAGCAAAGCTTTAAAAACTAAGTACGTAAATGAAAAATCACTACTATACTTATGTCCGTGATATAATGTATTTGTAGTTTTGACTCCACACGAATTACCAAAACATAGAAATCGGGAATTTTCCAGTGTAAGTATGCAAAGGAAAACCTTGTGAAACTTGGGTAAGGATCCAATCAGATTCTATTCATCGCTTCCTTGGTCCTGGAGGACCTCTCCCCTCCCCTCTCCTCCCCTCCCACAAAATTTAATTGAAATCATACAAAAGAATTCTGGATCTCAATCCGGAAGCCTCTCAGAGTTATCAAAAGTGCTTCAAAAATGTCTCCTACTTCGTATTGGTTGTATTTCTTCTGACCTGGGAATAGCTTTGTAATAAAGTTTTTTTTGGGGGGTAGGTGTTTCGTGTGGGTTTTAATTTTTCGTTGATGTTTGTATACTATTCTGCTCATCTTAAATTCAAAATAAAATTTATTAAATTTGAAGTAAAATTTTTTAATGCCGCTGCGATTAGTGTATGATTGTTCTGTTATGTTCCATGCTTATTTGATGTGTGAAAATGTTACTTTGTGTGATTTGATGAATAATCAAGACTCTCTCTCTCTCTCTCTCTCTCTCTCTCTCTCTCTCTCTCTCTCTCTCTCTCTCTCTCTCTCTCTCTCTCTCTCTTCTGTTGTTGAAAGGAACTTATGCAGATTACTATGTATTTCGAGTTAGGTGTCTTGAGTTCGTGTATTTATGAAAAAACTAATGTTTCATTTTGATAAACATATACACACACTCATATACGTGTGTATTTTTGTGTGTATGTATGTTATGACGCTTCACACACACACACACACACCCTTGAAAGAGCATTTCATCGTTTTAGATTAATTAATAGCTAGTGCTACTAAGCGAAATTAGAAACCTTACCTGCTCATTATCGGTCATAACACAAGAGTTAATTGTCGTTACATTGATTAGTCAACCCTCAGTCAATCCGTAATTGTGAAATTATGTCTTTGGTAATTGGTATTGAACGTGGGCAGGACCAGAATATCAAATGAGGAGCCTTGAATTTATTGTGACTTCTTTAGTGAATTATTAAGCTTCAGTTTTTTTTATTGCCAAAAAAAAAAAATCAGAATCTGAGGAAGCCTGAAATTTGTATTTTTTTTTATTTACTCCTTTTAGTTTTCTGTTAAAGGAAACTACTGAGATAGCTTTTTTTTTTGTCTGTCCGTCCGCACTTTTTCCGTCCGCCCTCAGATCTTAAAAACTACAGAGGCTTTTTGTCCGTCCGTCCGCACTTTTTCTGTCCGCCCTCAGATCTTAAAAACTACTGAGACTTTTTATCCGTCCGTCCGCACTTTTTCTGTCCGCCCTCTGATCTTAAAAACTACCGAGGCTTTTTATCCGTCCGTCCGCACTTTTCGTGTCCGCCCTCAGATCTTAAAAATTACTGAGGCTAGAGGGCTGCAAGTTGGTATATTGATCATCCACCCTCCAATCATCAAACATACCAAATTGCAGTCCTGTAGCCAAAGTGGTTTTTATTTCATTTAAGGTGAAATTTAGCCATGGATCGTGCGCCAACGACACAGGCCACCACCCGGATGTGACTGAAAGTTTCATGGGCCCCGGCTGAGAGATTCATGGGCCGTGGCTGAGAGTTTCATGCGTAATTATACGCTGTACAGAAAACTCGATTGTTTAAAATTTATAATTAATACAATTAATTCTAGATCATCCTTACAGGAATTCTTCATTAGAAGTTGTTTAACTTACGATTTAAGCGTGAAATTATTAGGTGAATATAAGCATACATGCGTACATCTGACTGACTGCGCGCGCGCACGCACGCGTGCAATATCCTCCAGAAGTTAGAGATGGACATAAATCTAGCGTTCCTCTGTGATAGTAGGGATGATACCATCTAAACTCTGTAGGGGGCAGTGAGGTCAGTGCACCTCACACGGTGTGCTGTAGGCATTCCTTTGGCGCCTCTTCGGCCACTAGCTGCAGCCCCTTTCATTCCTTTTACTATACCTCCGTTCATATTTTCTTTCTTCCATCTTGCTTACCGTAACCCCCTCTTCTGACAATTGTTTCAACATTATTTGCAGCGCTGAATGACCTCGTAGGTCCCAGCGCTTGGCCTTTGGTCTAAATTTTATATTCCAATTCTGATTCCAACGATTCAGACGCAAGAGATGGAAAGGATTAGCATATCCTCCACAGTAAAAAAATAAATTACCTTGAAATTTGAACGATCTAAAATTCAAGGCTCATTGAGGGAGTAGTTTCTTTTGTACCTTTAGAAAAGTCAAGTGACAATATGTAATTTTTTTTTTTTTTTTTTCGTGAAAGAAGATAATTTTAGCGGAGCGTCACGTGTTCGGTACAGTACAGCTGGATGTGATAAATGAAAATGTTTCGCTTTGAGTTGTATACAAAAACGAGCGACTGTTTTTGTCAATACAACTCAGTGTATACATGGAATCTTGCTTTGATTTGGTTATTATCAGTATGCATTGTGTGTGTGTGCATGTATGTATGTATACATCCGCTCGCGCACACACAAACAAATATATACATATATATATATATTTATTTATTTATTTATTTATTTATTTATTTATTTATTAAACATACAGCTGTCGGTACATGAAATATGCGAATGCTTTTGAATTTTCAATTTCCAGCGTGACATTATTTAGTTAATGTTTTCCATTTGTTGTATAATAAACTCAATTTTACTGGAATGCGAAATCAAATGGAAATGTACATTTATTTTCGCCAAGGCCGAAGCCCGTGCAATATTTCCTTGCCAAAATATTATAGGGGGAATTTTTTTCCATCACATTTCGCTGGTGTATAAATTGGGAGGAATGGTGAATGCCTTTTAGTGTGCAAATTTTGACGTTTTTTGGATGTTGAGTGGTTGGTATTTGCGTTTTTTCTCCGTAGGGGCTAGTGTCGTCAGTGCACCTCGTGCTGTGCACTGTAGGCATTACTTGAGGTCCTTTGCAGCATGCTTTTGGCCGGTAGCTGCAACCCCTTTCGTTTCTTTTACTGTACCTCCTTTCATATTCTCTTTCTTCATTCTTACTTTCCACCCTCTTCTAACAATTAATTCATAGTACAACTGCTTTGAGGTTTTCCTCCTGGTACACCTTTCAGACCTTTTACTGTCAATTTCCGTTTCAGCTCAGAATGACCTCATGGGTCCCAGTGCTTGGCCTTTGGCCTAAGTTCTATATTCATTTCAGTTCAATTTATGTTTTGTTATTGTTTTGCAATTAAAAATTGAAGGAGGTTTTACTTGGATTTTGTCCAAGTTACGTACTGTTTCTAAAGATACGTGTGTTTTCAGTTTTCAGTTTTGTGCTGAGAAAATGTATTTTAAACAATATCATAAAGCAAAAAGTTCGTTGTAACATCGCTAATATAAGTTCTTGCCTTAATTTGACCTTTGTATCAAACATGACAAGAGATACCAAAGGAATTATGGCGTTCAGGGTAGTACTGCCTAATACATATCAACTAAATAGTTGCCTAGTGAGTGGTAAGTAGAGTTATTGAGTAAGCATATTGCATGTTCAGGCTCTAGAGTCATACAAGTTTGTTAGGATATGCGATATCTGTTTGAGAAATGTACCTCACGCGGTGCACTGCAGGCATTACTCGGGTTCTTTGCGGCGTCCCGTAGGTCCTTAGCTGCAACCCCTTTCATTCATTTTTACTGTACCTCCGGCCATATCCTCTTTCTCCCACCTTACTTTCCACCCTCTCAAAACAGTCGTTTCAACATTATTTTCAACGCTAAGTGACTTCATAGGTCCCAGCGCCTGCCCTTTGGCGTAAATTTTATATTCCAATTCCAGTTCAGTGGGATCAGCCTCGACCATGTTGTATTTAGAGGTACACTATAACTGTTTATCAGCAATTGTTTGTGAAGAAACTAATCTTCTATTATGAAATACGCTGTGCGAGATACACACACAAATATACTAGCAGACTACAATGTGCTTGCATTTTAATATAATTTCTGCAGGATATCTTCATTTCTGTCGTCTTTATGAATTCCATTTTAGCCATTTCGTGGACTTGGGTGAATTTTTATTTGACGGAATTTTGTAGATATTTAATGAATTGTTACTTAACTAATGTATCGTATCTTTAACACTCATGACATATAAATAACTAGCCTTCCATTATTCCATCGCCTTATCAACCATATCAACCATCTGTGATTGGTTGCAATTAGTTCGACCAGAATTTACTGTCAGTCGTTATTGGTGCCGCCCCCTTCCCCTAACAGGTCATTGATACCGTAATGAAGTTTAATGGGTAGTAGGAAAGGTCCCCTAGGGCGATATAATGATAAAAAGGAAAGGTGGGCGTGGCTTGTTGTCATTATTTTAATGTCGCCACAATTGTTCCGCTGGAGTTGGGATGAAGGCGGTTTTTATATATGTGGATATTACATGGATAATGCCAATAGTGGGTCTTCTTATAAGCCCAGGTCATTTCTCTCTCTCTCTCTCTCTCTCTGTGTCAGAGGTAAGAATGGTAAAAATGATTATGAAAAAGGGATTTGGAGTAAACTAATGTAATCTCTCTCTCTCTCTCTCTCTCTCTCTCTCTCTCTCTCTCTCTCTCTCTCTCTCTCTCTCTCTCTCTCTCTCTTGTGTCAGAGTTCCTCGTTGGACGAGTCAATAGAGTTCTCGGCTAGCACTCTGCTAGGCCCGAGTTCGAGTCTCCGACCGGCCAATAAGAATTGGAGGAATTTATTTCTGGTGTCAGCAATTCATTTCTCGGTATTATGTGGTTCGGATTCCACAATAAGCTGAAAGTCCCGTTGCTAGGTAACCAACTGGTTCTTAAAGAGCCACGTAAAATAAGTCTAATCCTTCGGGCCAGGCCTAGGAGAGCTGTTAATCAGCTCAGTGGTCTGGTTAAACTAAGGTTTACTTAACTTTCTCTTGTGTCAGAGGCATAAGAATGAGTGTGAAAGGGTGATTTAAGTAAAGTAATGGCGAAAAGGCATACAGTAGGACAAGGGGATCAGATCCTTTGTGAATAATTCCTTATTAACTTTCTATTTCTGGGAATAAAAGAGAATAAAGGAATTAGAATAATCCTTCTTACTTTCCGTGTTTGGGAACAAATCATTCTCTCGCCTTCCCAAGTGCTTCGGAAATCTTTATTATTTTCACTGTTCATGTAAAAGGTTCTCTTTGTCAAATCTTTATTTCCACTGTTCCCTTTGTCAAATCTTTATTTCCACTGTTCCCTTTGTCAAATCTTTATTTTCACTGTTCATGTAAAAGGTTTCCTTTGACAAATCTTTATTATTTTCACTGTTCATGTCAAAGGTTCCCTTTGTCAAATCTTTATTTTCACTGTTCATGTAAAAGGTTCTCTTTGTCAAGTCTTTATGTTTCAATTCAGTTCATGATGAAGAGTTCCTTTGACAAATCTTTTATAATTGTCACTGTTCATGTCAAAGGTTCCCAATTGGTTCTTAGCCACGTAAAATAAGTTTAATTTTCACTGTTCATGTAAAAGATTCCCTTTGTCAAATCTTTATTATTTTCATTGTTCATGTCAAAGGTTCCCTTTGTCAAATCTTTATTATTTTCACTTCATGTCAAAGGTTCCCTTTGTCAAATCTTTATTATTTTCACTGTTCATGTCAAAGGTTCCCTTTGTCAAATCTTTATTATTTTCACTGTTCATGTCAAAGGTTCCCTTTGTCGGACGCTTCTTGAATACAGTTCTTCCCCCCTCACACTTCTTAATGGGAATACTTTTGTCGATTCGAACTGCTTAATATTCGTGATTATGTTTCGAGTCCGGCCGGATTAAGATAAGTCTCTCTCTCTCTCTCTCTCTCTCTCTCTCTCTCTCTCTCTCTCTCTCTCTCTCTCTCTCTCTCTCTCTCTCTCAGTGTCAGAGGCGTAAGAATGATTATGAAAAAGGGATTTAAGTAAAGGAATGCTCTCTCTCTCTCTCTCTCTCTCTCTCTCTCTCTCTCTCTCTCTCTCTCTCTCTCTCTCTCTCTCTCTCATATGTGTTGCCAACTAGAGTGTACTTCTTTTGCTTCCACGATCAAGCATCCTTATATTGACAGTATATTTGTGTATTTAGAAAGAAATGTTTCTATACCGGGTCCAGAAGTTCTTTAGAAAAATATAGTGATAAATCTAACCCGCAGTGGCTCTTATATATTGTTTGTCAACATTCCAACATTATAATACTGTTGTTAAAAAGAGTGTTGTCGGATGTTTGCATTGGATGGCATGACTTAGCATATTTGACATGAGGAATGCTCCGAAACATTTTCGTATTGACACCTCTGGACTGCATTGCAGTGTTTTGTGAAGGGTTTTTGTAGTCACGAGGCGCGGGAAATAAATGACCAATGAGGGTATGTTAGTGTTGTTTGAATAATATGAATGTGATATTTATATACAAAGATGTTTCAACGTGTCTCCTATCTCTTCGACGTGCATTGCACTGTTCTCCTAATGCTGTTCACCTTGTATTTTAATACATTTTTATCTATTTATTAATTTATTTTTTCTTTTTTAACAAGCGAGATCCCCTTACGTCCTCTTACTTCTTTCGAGTGAATACCATGATATTCTTTGGGAGCTTAAATTTCAAGTCAGTGGCCCCTATGTTGGGCGTGTTCCATATGAATAGGGTTCGTGTTCTGAAATAATAATAATAATAATAATAATATATTCTTTGGAAGCTTGAATTTCAAGTCAGTGGCCCATGTGGTGGCCTTGCTCCATACGAACAGGGTTCGTGTTCTGAAATAATAATAATAATAATAATATATTCTTTGGAAGCTTGAATTTCAAGCCAATAGCCCCTGTGGTGGGCTTGTTCCATACAAACAGGGTTCATCTTCTGAATAATAATAATAATAATAATAATAATAATAATAATAATAATAATAATAATAATAATAACAAAACAAATATCAAGGTATATAATCTTGAAAATGAAGCGAATACGTATTCGCTCTTGCATCCCATTTCGGCGAATCATTCCTTCCTCTTTCCCCGTCCAATAGCATGGTCGAATAATCTTCGGATCTCACTCGCTCGGTTCCCATTGTCCGTGATCCCCACAACACCTCGCCTTCCCAGAGGCGTTCTACCGTTCAGTCTTATTTTTCCATTTGCCCTGAGGTACGTTAAATTAAAAGAGGGCGCCAGAATCTGACGCCATTTTAGTTTTTCTTGTCTCTTCTGAGCTGAAAACTCAGGCGGGCTTTTCCGATAAACGAGAATGGAATATAGAATTTAGACCTAAGGCTGAGAGCTGGGATCTATGAGGTCATTCAGCGCTGAAAGGGAAATAAACAGTAAAAAGTAACGGGAGGAAAACCTCGCATTTACACTAAGAAATAATTGTTAGGAGAGGGTGGAAAGTCGGATGGAAGAAAGAGAATTTGAACGGAGGTACAGTCAAAGGAATGAAAGATGTTGTAGCTGGGGCCCGAAGGGACGCTGCAAAGACCCTTAAGTAATGCCTACGGTGCGCCACGTGAGGTGCAGTGATGGCACCATCCCCTTACGGGTAGTTTTTCTGATTTAAGCCTCTTTGTTGTGTCTGCGTGCATGTATGTTTCTGCATATGTATGTGCATATATATATATATATATATATATATATATATATATATATATATATATATATATATATATATATATATATATATATATATATATATATATATATATATATATATATATATATATATATATATATATATATATATATATATATATATATGTGTATGTATATATGTGTGTATATGTGTGTGTATATATATATATATATATATATATATATCTATATATATATGTACTGTATATGTATATGTTTATGTAAACTTTTTGCACCATTTCGGCTTCTCCAAAACCACTGGATAAATTGCAACCAAAATAAAAGTCATGATTGAGTGAATGGGATTCAAGAGTTTTATAGCGTAGCTTTTGATGCTAATAACTTGTGACATGAGCTCTCATGTCTGTCTGTGTCTGTCTCTCAGTCTGTGTATCTTGTTTAATAATCATTAATAACCAATCAGTAATCTTGAGATCGTTAAGCGATTCCGAGAGCAAACAAGTAAAAAATGCGCCGAAGTTTCTTCGAGTTTTCTGTACAGCCGCTACAGCGTATAATCAAGGCCGCCGAAAATAGATCTATCTTTCGGTGATCTCGGTATAATGCTGTATGAGCCGCGAGCCATGAAACTTAACTACGGGCCGGTGGTGGCCTAGCCTATACCGTTGCCAGAAGCCCGATTGTGGCTAACTTTAACCTTAAATAAAATCAAAACTACTGAGGATAAAGGGCTGCAGTCTGGTACATGTGATGATTGGAGGATGGATGATCAACATACCAACTTGCAGCCCTCTAGCCTCAGTAGTTTTTCAGATCTGAGGACGGACAGAAAAAAAGTGCGGACGGACAGACAAAGCCGGCAAAACAGTTTTCTTTTACAGGAAACTAATAACATTGAGTCTGCTCTTGAGATGGTGTTCGTCTCATCATCTCGATCGGCTTCGTTGGTTCCTCCGGGTGTCATAATTACTACGGCGACGATTTGCATTTCAAATGACATGTAGCTAGAGATCGCTCTTCCTTGTTGCTACGGATTTAGCAGACGTGCAATTCGCAGGTGTCTGGTTAATGGAAGACCGGCGTATTTGCATTTTATTAATGTATAATATATACATACATTCATTCTATATATATATATATATATATATATATACATTCGTTAATTCATTATATAATATTAAATTTTATTTTCTATATTTATTATTTAAATGTTCATTACAGGTATATTAATTTTTCCCCTGATAGGCTACTGTTTTCCCAGCAGATCCGCAATGGGATGAGGTAGCTAGCCCTTTGCCCTTTTTTTTTAACCCCTAGCAGACCTTGGTACACATTTAGAGGTGGGTGGGCTGGTGGGTATAGTGGGTCTGGTCCACTGGGTTAAAATCTTGTACGTATTGTGGGTCTGTGTATATATATCCATTATAGTATATATATACATATATATATATATATATATATATATATATACTCACACATACATGCTGTATGTGAAACAAGCTGGTCACGATGAATAGATAGTACATAATGGGTTAGCGCGAATAAGTTCTATTATTAAACTGTAATGCTCTGTATAAGTTCCGTTATATTTTACTGTAGAATCTGCTGACGCCTAATGTATTTGAGTATCAGCACATGCAGTTTCTTTTCGGTAATTTTTCAGTAATTTATTTGTTCAGTAATTAATTTTTTTTAATGCGCTTATTGTGTATTTGCAAACTTAGTTTTTTGAGTTATGTTGTCGTTCAGATTTCATTTTGCTTTTATTTTTAGCTAAACAGACGTTAAATTCCAATGAATTTTAAGGGTTTGAGTTAGTTATACGAGTCCCGAATCTGCGCTTTATAATAATTAAACGCGCCTAGTTCAGTGTAGACGAAAGTGTTATTTCAGTTTTATAATATGGTAATATAAAAAAAAAAACCGTATTAGGTTAGTGCCGTCAGTGCACCTCACGGGGTACACTGTAGGCATTACTTAAGGTTCATTGCAACGCCCCTTCAGCCCCTAGCTGCAACCCTTTTCATTCCTTTTACTTTACCTCCGTTCATATTATCTTTCTTCCATCTCGTTATCCACCGTCTCCTAACAGTTATTTAACAGTGCAGCTGCGAGGTTTTCCTCCTGTTACACCTTTCAAACTTACCTACTCTCTCAATTTCCTTTCCAACGCTGAATGACCTCTTAGGATCTAGTGCTTGGCCTTTGGCCCAAACTCTATATTCCATTCCGCTCCATAATAGGATAAATCTTGTATGACATTACAGAATATAATCAATTTTTCAGGGACTTGTTACTGATTTCAGGAATGACTCCCACCCTCGTCATATTCTGTCCCAAATTTTCCTCCTGGAAGGTCAGATAGTTTCAAGGAGCCACCAAGGTCTCTCTATAAATCATTTTAAAATGTCGCGAGAATGAGTAACCTCAGCAGCGCCATCAACGTCGAGGATATTTTACCTAGAGAGAAAAAAAATACAAAAAAATGTCAGCGTGTGTCATTAATGCTCTGAAACAGAATATTGAATGTAGGTCAAAGGTCAAGCGCTGGGACCTATGATTAGGTCATTCAGCGCTGAAATGGAAATTGACATTGTTAGGAGAGGGTGGATAGCAAGATGGAAGAAAGAGAATATGAATGGAGGTACAGGAAAAGGAATGAAAGGGGTTGCAGCTAGGGGTCTAAGGAAGGGACGCTGCGTAGAACCTTCAGTTACGCCTACAGTTGCACCGCGTGAGGTGCACTGACGGCACTATCCTCCTACGGGGAATTAGTGTTCTTGGCGTGCGAGAAAATCTTTGGCACTGAAAGGTTTTCACGGCGTTAGAGAAATGGAAGAAAAGTAATATGGACCTTTCAAAAGGACGAATCTAGGCTATTATGTTCTGTCGTATGTCTAGTCATTCTACATAAGTAAAATAGACAGCGTTGTAGTTTGTTCTGTGGTGTTTTTATAGTGTCACATCTTATACTGTCTACCTGGATAATTAATTGATTCTCAGAGATGGGGTAGCACTTCACGTATCGTAAATTAGATTTAAGAATAAAAATTTATAAAGCAAATAATGAATAAATATATTAACGTATTAAGTTACTAATTTAGGAACACTCCTTTAGTACCTAATTTAGGAATTTACTACCTAATTTAGTACCTAATTTAGGAATTTACTACCTAATTTAATGCCTAATTTAGTACCTAATTCAGGAATCTGTAGGAAAAGATTGCACTTAAAAGGCACCGCCTCCTGGGAGCAATAAAAATGAGAAGTAAAACTGCAGAATAATTCACCCTCGCTAAATGCCCGAATGAATGAGAGACGAAGGTGGGGAGGGAAGGAGAACCGTCATTAAAAAGTGGAAAGAGAGAGAGAGAGAGAGAAAGAAGAGTCTGGATGTTTGTTCATGGTGTCAGAGTCTGATTGTGTTTGGACAGCGCAAAGGGAGGTTCATTTCGAAGCTTTTCTTCATATTGACTTTGATGAAGGCTTTTCCCCCCTCCTAAAAATATCTCATTAATCTCTCGGGTTCGTATTGATTGAAGGCCCGAGGGTTAGTTGCACTTCATTCGATTTTTTTTTTTTTTTTTTTTTTTTTTGCTAATTTCTAACCGTGGGGAGGCTTTAACATTTATAGTTAATTTTTTGTTAATATCTAACCAAGGAGGGGTTTCAACATTTTAGTTAATTTCGTACCAAGGAGAGGTTTCAGCAAGTATGGTTAATTTTTTGTTAATTTCCACCCAAGGAGAGGTCTCAACATTTATGGTTAATTTCTTGTTCATATCTAACCAAGGAGAGGTTTGGACATTTATGGTTAATTTCTTGTTAATTTCCACCCATGGAGAGGTTTCAACATTTATGGCTAATTTCTTGTTAATATCTAACCAAGGAGGGGTTTCAACATTTACGGTTAATATCTAACCAAGGAGAGATTTCAACATTTACGGTTAATATCTAACCAAGGAGAGATTTCAATATCTACGGTTAAATCTATTTTATTGGACGCCTGTTACAGTGGAATGAGTTTGTCACATAAACTTCAGGTGTATAAAATAGGTTAGATGTATAGAAGCACTATTCTTAAATATCATAATCATCATCATCATCATCATCAAAACGCCATCAAGTCACATTTTGCCATACTCATTCGCCTGTTAACAGCAATACTCATCTAGCTGTTGACAAATGGACGGCGCAATTCATAAGAAAGAAATAATATTAGAATTTTAGAATTTTTTTCCCTTTTGACTTACGTTCCCTTGCGGCAGGTAATGGATAGTGCCTTTTGACCTTCCGTCCGGAGATTTTACTCGAACCAAAAGCGACGGGAAGCCCTTTTGCTTTAAAGGAAGTAAAAAAAAAAGAAGAAAGAGAGAGAGAGAGAGAGAGAGAGAGAGAACAACTGTCCCGAAAGAAATAGTAAAAGGCAGAGGAAAGCTTTTAAACCCTCCGGACTAAAGGTGATGTCTCCTTTGGTGATTGTGACGAGTGATTGCTCTTATCTCACCTCCCGGGCTCAGCAGACGTGATAATGAACGCGGTGTGCGTTCCTTTGGTGTTTTGTTGTCGTGTTGTGGGTGGTTTGTATGAGTGTGTGTATGTGTATATGTATATATATATATATATATATATATATATATAATATATATATATATATATATATATATATATATATATATATATATATATATATATATATATATATATATATATATATATATATATATATATATATATATATATATATATATATATACACACACACACAATCACGTGTGGAACAGAAATAAATTTCTGACTCACATCAGGATCGAACCCAGGTCTTTCAATTGAAAGGCAAAAGGGCGCTGCCTACTAATCCATACAAGTCATAAAAGAAGTTGGAACCTGAGTGCCACTGCACCCAAGAATTACCTGGGCAAGCTAACTGCTTGCATACCAGCGTCAATTGGATAACTGTTGAGTCAGGAAGTTGGGGAAAACGGGCTGGTATGCAAGCAGTAATTAGCTTGCCCAGGTAATTCCTTGGGTGCAGTGGCACCCAGGTTCCAACTTCTTTTATGACTTGTATGGCCTAGTGGGCAGGGCCCTTTCTGCCTTTCAATTGAAAGACCTGGGTTCGATCCTGATGTGAGTCAGAAATTATATATATATATATATATATATATATATATATATATATATATATATATATATGTAATATTTGTATGTACGATACAAATGCCAGGATTGTGTGACCATCTGCATAGGTGGCTGACGTATTCCTGGTACTGGAAAGGTAGGGAATTTTCCCCGATTTCAGTCTAACAAGAGACAGGTCCTGCCGTTTTGTGTGACGCGCGTTCCTTCTCCTTTCTCTTTATGTATTTCTGGTTTCTGCTTGCGCAAGAATTGACCATTTGTTTGTTCTTACCGCTGTGGGTCATCAAAGAAAACGGGTAAAATATTATTATTATTATTATTATTATTATTATTATTATTATTGTTGTTGTTGTTGTCGTTAGGGGCCTCTGTATATTTCCGGACACTGACCATAATGATATGGCTGTACCCATTCTTCCAAACCTTTGAGTTCTGGAAATGATTGTTTTGTATCTCATTTGGAATGAGAAATCCGTTTTCTTGATTGTTATTAATTGCACTTTTTTTTTTTTTTTTTTTTTTTTTGCTCCCATTAACTGATTTTGTAAGTAAAGTGAGAAAGATACTCTTCAGGAACTTCTGTCTGATATCCACTGGAGATTTTAAAGTGAAGGAGATGATCATTCTTGATTCTCTCTCTCTCTCTCTCTCTCTCTGGAAATTTATCCTTCATTGTGAAAAAACTATGTAATGAGCATGCTCTCTCTCTCTCTCTCTCTCTCTCTCTCTCTCTCTCTCTCTCTCTCTCTCTCTCTCTCTGGAAATTTATCCTCCATTTTGAAAAAACTATGTGATGAGCATGCTCCGGGTTCTCTCTCTCTCTCTCTCTCTCTCTCTCTCTCTCTCTCTCTCTCTCTCTCTCTCTCTGATCGAAAAACACAGGCTGTAATATGCATTCCATGTGTATAGGTCATGTTTGATGTTATTAACGAAAGACCAGTATTTTATATTTTTTTCTATAATTTTGTTGTGTATCATTTTGTCAGTTCAAAAAAGATCAAAAGATTTTAGGCAGGCGGACAATGATAAACAATTTTCCACGTTCGCTTTTCATCCATTAAGAAACGGAGAAACGAGATCCCCGTTTGATAGATGTTGAAAAGTGAAGGTTTATTTATTTATTTTTTTTTTTTTCACGGGGCCAAAATAAACCTGTTTATGACAATAATATGCGTCATCATGACGTGTGTTTTCCAACTGGTGACCTGTACAGATATATTTGTCCTGTATTCAGCTCTCGAGGTTTCCATTTGACATTGAAACTCATGAGCTGGGCGTTCTCAGTCCAGGGGGAGGGGGCGTGCCTTTTGGTGGTTGGTTTATGGATTTCGTGCAAAGAATTTTTTTTCTGTAATGAGAATAATGAGAAGATGTTTAGTTTATCGACTAATAACCGTTTGGTAAGTGTCATAACCAAAGAGGAACTCTAGAGTATAAAGGTGAGATTAGTAATATTTTCCTTGTTAAAAGTAATATACACACACACATATATATATATATATATATATATATATATATATATATATATATATATATATATATATATATATATCTCAAAGAAAGAAGAGAAATTGTCAATTGGAGTGACTTAACGGCTGACCTATGGATCTTCTGGTATAAATTCCGCTTTTCTGTAACTTTTTCTCATTCACTATTTGCCTGAGGAGAGAGACAGGTTGGTCTCTGAAATATAGCCTTCATTTTCCACAATTTGGCGTTTCTATGTTTCTATGGGCTCCTTATATTATATAGCCTATATATATATATATATATATATATATATATATATATATATATATATATATATATATATACATAAAATAAAATAAAATAAAATAAAATAAAAACAGACATACATACCAGCAACCTAATTGAATAAAGGAGAATTATAATGGCACCATATTCATCTAAACCGAATCTTTGTGTTGCTCAAGAGCAGTTGGTTTAGCTCTCGGCATCGTGCGTTTCATTAGGCTTCAAATAAATTTACTACGGCAAGAAATGTGTTGAATATGTATACTCCGCTGAGTGATATATATATAATATTTTTTGCTCCACGACCTCTGTAGGTATTGAAAATCTTCGTTGCAGTAATGTGGACGGTAATGTCATAAACAACACCAAACAATTCTCAGTCTTGTGTTGCGTGCCGTCTCGTTACTTGCATATAATTTGCATAACGATGAGAGCTTATTAAAACGAGAATGAGGTATGGTCTTACTGAAAGGTACAGGATTCTGAAATGTAATGTCATCACTATTCATGTGCAGTCATTTCTTTTTCCCCTGTGAGGTAAACATATTTTAGTTTTCTTAAAAGAAAACTGTTGTGCCGGCTTGGTCTGTCCGTCCGCACTTTCTGTCCGCCCTCACATTTTAAAAACTACTGATGCTAGAGGGCTACAAATTGGTATGCTGATCATCCACCCTCCAATCATCAAACATACCAAATTTCAGCCCTCTAGCCTCAGTAGTTTTGATTTTATTTAAGGTTAAAGTGAGCTATAATCGAGCATCTGGCAACGATATAGGCCAGGCCACCACCGGGCCGTGGTTAAAGTTTCATGGGCCACGGCTCGTGCAGCATTATACCAAACCACCGAAAGATAGATCTCTTTTCGGTGGCCTTGCTTATACGACGCACAGAAAACTCGATTGCGCCGATGAATCTTCGGTGCATTCTTGACTTATTTATTTGAAGCGGTGCGGGGTGAAAGTGGCTTCTTTTTGCTGGGTGGAGGAAATCCAAGTCATTCTTGAAAGTCACAGTTCGCTGACTCCTCTTGTTTTATCATCTTCTTCAAGGTCGTTTTTCGTTCCTTACGCCGAGTACTGTTTCTTGTGGATTTTTTCGTATATTTTATTTATATATATATATATATATATATATATATATATATATATATATATATATATATATATATATATATATATATATATATATATATATATATATATTATATATATATATATATATATATATATATATATATATATATATATATATATAATATATTGTGTGTGTGTGTGTGTGTGTGTGTGTGTGTGTTTATATATGTATATATATGCATATATATAAAATATGTATATATATATAAAATATATTTATGTATTTGTTTGTGTTTTGTTAAAATACACACACCAGGATTAGGTGGTATGTATTATCATGTGCAAGTGAAAATAATCCAGTTCATTCATTTTTCATATATATAGAAGGACCTTTATAATCATAATTTTTCACACGCTATATATATATATATATATATATATATATATATATATATATATATATATATATATAAACTGTAGTACAGATTCTTTAAGACTAGAATGAACGACAATTAGGAAAGCATTCCAACACAAGGCATCGTCTTTCAGTTCTTGAGAAATAAACAGAAACATCCCTTTGTTGTATTGAGACAGGAAGTAAATGAACCGTGAAACGGGAGCATTTCAGCTCCATGTTATTACTGTACATACCTCTGTAACTAATGCTCTCTCGTGCCTTGCTTGCACTGATCTGGAGAGCATAGGGCGTTTAAGAGCATTTCCCTGCCACCGCTTCGTCGACCTTTGACCTGGGAAACTCTTCCAGATCTTGTCGAGGGTGAAGTCAGCTCTCTCTCTCTCTCTCTCTCTCTCTCTCTCTCTCACTTTTCCTTCCCCTGATCCTCTTTTCTCATTTCCTACCCCCCTCTCTCTCGCTCTCTCTCTTTTTCTACTCCCTCGATTCTCTCTCTCTCTTTTCCTTTCCCCCGATCCTCTCTTTCTCTTTTCCTTCCCCCTCGATCCTCTCTTTCTCTTTTCCCCCCCCTCTCTCTCTCTCTCTCTCTCTCTCTCTCTCTCTCTCTCTCTCTCTCTCTGGGCAAAATTAATGCGACGTTCAACACGTAGCACCACCAAATAGGAATTCCTACCATCGCCGCGTCTGTCCTCTGGGCTTTCACCCACGAAATTGTCATTAGTGTTTCAAGTGACAAATGGAATGATGTTGCAGCGCCGCTTATTGTGTTTGCGCGCCTGCCTGTGCGCAAATTGTTGGCATTATTTGCTTCTGTGATTTTTATACGTTCACTCTGCCGAAGTTATTGCGCGTTACACTTGTACCCCGTGGGGGGTTAGTGCCTTCAGTGCACCTCATGCGGTGCACTGTAGGCGTTACTTAAGGTTCTTTGTATCGCCCTCTAGCTGCAACCCCTTTCATTCCTTTTGTTGTACTTCTGTTCATATTCTTTTCTTCCGTCTTGCTTTCCACTCTCTCCTAACAATTGTTTCATAGTGCAATTGCTTTGAGGTTTTCCTCTCGTTACACCTTTGAAAACTTGAGATTGTCAGTTTCAATTCAGCGCCGAATGACCTTATAGGTCCCAGTGCTTGGTCTTTGGCCTAAAGTTTCTATTCCATTCCATTTATCTTTCCTCCCTATTTGACTTTGGGATAAGGTCAGCCAAAACTTGAACTTTTTCTCTTCATAATTTTGGTTATTTTAAAGCTCAAATTACACAGTTTCTAACAACTTAAGACAGTACTGTAGGCATTACTAAAGGTTCTTTGTATCGTCCCTTAGGTCCCTAGCTGCAGCCCCTTTCGTTCCTTTTACTGTACTCTCATTCCTATTATCTTTCTTCCATCTTGCTATCCACCCTCTCCTAACAATTATTTCAAAGTGCAGCTGCTTTGAGGTTTTCCTCCTGTTACAGCTTTCAAGCGTACCTACTCTCAATTTCCTTTCCCGCGCTGAATGACCTCATAGGTCCCAGTGCTTGGCCTATGGCTTAAACTCTATATTCCATTCTATATTCCAACAACTTAAGACAGTAACCAAACTTGTGTTTTCACATCTAAAGTAGAACCGTCTTCTGTCTCCCTCTGCTGTTGTGGCGACCTTTGTTTGGTGCGAAGTCAAGACGTAAAAGATTTGGTTAAGGTTGTCTCTAAGTCAACTTCACAGACTACAAAATATTTGGTATAGTTGTACCACCTACAGTTGTATTAATGTTCTTTTTTTATTCATTAAGTAAATGTGTCAAGTGGCTGTAGGGTATTGTAACACCTTATTTTGTACCCAAGGGGGTATCATGTATAAGACCTAGTGTAGGACATTTTATTCACTTGGGAGTACTTGTAGATTTGTTTCGTAAAAATGGAGAAATCACTTCATGATACTGGAAACTGTAGATTACTGTCGACCACACATACAGATCATGCCAGAGTGAGTAGTGGAATTAATTTTTATATATTGTTCACTAACTACAAGATTCCAATGAAGCTCCCCCCCCCACCTCCAAAGCGAGTGACGTGACAAATTGGCCGATTTGCAATTCTGATTTAGAGCAACCCGGTGAAGTGCGAGGAAGGTACTAACACTGACGGCCGCGTTCTGTCCGCGAATTCAGTGGCTGTATTCCTCAGGCGCCCATTTTTTTTCTCATCCTTGGTTCTTGTTTAGCCGTTCGGCGAGTTGTGTTGTCCCTGGTAATTCGTGTTGGGTAGATAAATATATATTATATGTATATATATACTGTATATATGTACATACATACATATATATATATATATATATATATATATATATATATATATATATATATATATATATATATATATATATATATATATATGTTGTATTATCATTTTAACTTGATCAGGCACCGCAGTTTTGGTGAATTATTCCTAGAGTCTGTTCTAAGCACTCCGCTTCCCAAAATATCTAAACCATACCAAACCCTACGGTCTGGAAATCTTTCAGTCGAAGAATTTCATTATAAATTGATTATCCACTGCATAATCTATTATAGAGTAGAAGAATCCTGAAAGAAATATCATTCGACAACAGGTAATTTATTCATTTGAATCTGCCCCCAGAATTTCTAGTCTTGCATGTGTATTTTATCCGGTGGGCCAACACAGGCTCACAGGATGAATTGTTTAATACATCTAGTCCCTGGTTGCCTTGTTCGTTCTCCTATCAATTATTAAGAGATGTAAAACTTCTACTCCCGTCAGCAGAATATTCCAGTTATTGTTGAGACCAGAGGCTCACTCTGTTTTTGCAAGGGAATGGTAACCGGTTTGCATTGTCCTCTGCAGTTGATCGCTTTTCAGGAAGCGTCTGTTGCAACGGTAATAGAAGCCAGTTGTATATCGGCGACAATGGACGATTGGAATATTCGTTAGAGAAGGTCGATGGGTTTGAAAAGAGTGAAGCCTTTCAGTTCTTAACAGTTAGAGGAACGGAAGTAATTGTTGTCCAGTTCTTAACAGTTAGAGGAACTGAAGTAATTATTGTCCTTAATTTGACTTTGTGTCAGGTTCTTCTTTCGAAAAATGGCACAGAATTGAGCTTATGTGGAATATGTTATTTTAAAGTGGCGATTAATTTTTTTTTCTTATTCTCTTGGTATTTTTAGTTTTCCTCTCCTAACATTTGTAACTTCCCTTCCTTTATTTTATTATATATACTGCAATCACCTGAAGAGGAGACGAGTTGGTCTTGAAACTTTAGTGAATTTTAACGATTTTAATATATTTCCAGAATACAACGAGATTTCAATTTATTCTTACAGCACGAGTAGTGTGCGTTTGATATTTATTTTCTTATTTTTCCTTATAAATTCATCTGATGTTATACTTCGCGTAGAAAGAAATCAGTCAAATAAAAAGAACTTAACATTTTATAGTTTCATTTATAAGTTTTTAGATCTAGATTTATTGCATTGAAATACAATTTCTGAAGCCGATATCATGAATTTTTTGAAGTGTTTGAAAATTCCCTCCAGTTCGGTTCTTCTGTGCAGTCAGACATTTTGTGTTTGGATTATGAGGCAGAGTAACATTTTATTGGGACCTTTTCAAGTCCGTTCTATTTTAAATTCTTTTACCTTAGAAAACTCAGTTGCATTAGTTTTTCAAAAAACTGGTCGGACTCACTGACATCTTCAATAATGAAGAACGAGACCGAAAACCATTCTTCTTAAAAGAGCTTCTGATCTTTTGGAATCTGTATCATCACTTTGTATTGTGACAATACAAAAATCGCAGTAGGAAACGTCCCTTCGACACTCTCTTGTTAGAAAATTTCAGTTCTCAGTGTGATGTTTGACAACGTCTCATCTACAGTTCTTGAAATCTTGACATTTGGAGGAATGTGTGTCAATCACCTTTCCAGTGTGTAAGGTAAGTTATAAGATATTAGAGGAATTTCATAATTGTTTTTGGTCTTTTGAACCGTGGAATTTGAATGCATTGTAATGCATGATTCCATTGACATTTGTAGGAACGTAGAAACATACCAACTTTTTGTTTTTCCGTGTTAATGAGACACTGCATATTAATTAATGTTTTGTTAGACTTTGGGGGTTAAGTTCCAGACTAAAAAAGATATTGACGTAGAGGGAGATAAGTGAAGTGACCTTTTTTTGCGAGTTAGCAGACGGATAGCATCTAAATTTCTTATTGGTATATCCCGTAAGGCGGGGGGGCGGCGGCTAGTGCCGTTAGTGCACCTCATGGGCGCACTGTGGACATTACAAAAGGTTCTTTGCAGCGTCCCTTCGGCCCATAGCTGCTACCCCTTTCATTCCTTTTACTGTACCTCCATTCATATTTTCTGTTCTTCCATAATGCTATCCACCCTCTCGTAACAATTATTTCATAGTGCAACTGCTTTGAGGTTTTCCTCCTGTGTTACACCTTTCTGAACTGCCTACTCTCATTTTCTTTTCCAGCGCTGAATGACCTTATGGGTCCCAGTGCCTCTGACCCTGGCCTTGACTCTCCAGTCCATTCTTATTGGTATAAAGTGAATCAAGTCTAATATAGCTAAAGTTTCAAGCAATTCTTGCTGTCCTCTTTTGTCTGTTGTTCAACATTTGCACGAAGTTCTGATAAATTCTGCTTTGCCACATAAATTTGATCTCCGCCAAAGGGCGTCCCAAGTTGATGAAAGAGTCCTTTGTGTTTATACGCCGGAAATATTGATTGTTCTGTGAAATGTTTTTATTTTCGTGTTAGCAAATCCGTTTTAGTGAAGATTTCCAGCTTCAGACTTTCTTGTCATAATCTGTCGTGTTAGTCAGAAACATATAAAAGAATTACATTTGTCGTCTTGGCAAAGGAATTTAGTATAAATCGCGTAAGTTTTAGCAAATCAGTTTTAGTTAAGATGTCTGAGCTTCAAACTTTCCGTCAGTATTGATTTGTAAACGCATTACGTTTTAGTAAATCAGTTTTCAGTATTTATCTGTGGAACAGCCTCCCAGAGGATGTGCAATTGGAACTTTTAAAGTTCAAGCGAAGGTGCAATGCATTGCTACCCTAATGCTATTTATTGTTGCATTTCAATACATTTTTATCTATTTGGTAATTTTTTTTTTTTTTTCTTTTTTAATAAGTGAGTGAGATCTCTTCTTATTGTATTTCCTTTTATCTCCTCTTATTTCTTCCTATTCTTTCTAATGAACACCACATTCTTTGGAAGCTTGAATTTCAAGTCAGTGGCCCCTGTGGTGGGCTTGTTCCATATGAATAGGTTCATCTTCTGAATAATAATAATAATAATAATAATAATAATAATAATTATTATTATTATTATTATTATTATTATTATTATTATTATTATTATTATTATTATTATTATTATTATTATTATTATTACACATTTCTCACGAACCCAGGAGATTTTGCCCCGTTTCTATCAGTACGTGACGGTGGCGGCGCGGCCAAACCATTCCTGACCATTCGCGATGCATATCCCTTCGCCCTGAAATTAACGAAACCAAATCCTCGGGCAAATATCTCTTTAACGAGATAAACTTTGCATGCAAGTCGGTTCTGAGAAAGCAGAAATGGCGTCGTTAATGGAATTCTGGCGTGTCGCGTTCTCCTCCTCAGAAACCTTCCGTCCGTGCCTAAATGAAATTTAGGACTGACCTGACTGACTGACTGACTGACTGACTGGCTCTCTCTCTCTCTCTCTCTCTCTCTCTCTCTCTCTCTCTCTCATACATACATGTACATCATTATAGCTATCTAAAGTATGTATGTATGTGTGTATATATATATTTATCTGTAATATGTACTTTCATTATGTTACCCCTTCTGATGTCAAAACTGTTAATTTCCTCTGTAAATTAAAGCCACATCTTTTCTTCGAGATGCTTCTGTAATGTTGTCCGTTTGCATTATGTTACTTTCGAAACAAGAAGTCAAAACTATTAATGTCCGTCTGTAAAATAAAATGCCATAGTTCCAGAGGTCGTTTTCTTCAAGATGGAACAGTTCTACTGAAAGTCGATTGGAACCTCCAAAGATTGCGCCGATGCAATCGGAAAAATCACCTCCATTTTAATAATTTACTTGCAAACAAGAAGAATTTGTTAACTTATTTTTAATAACTGATATCTTCTTCCTGTATTTTATTACCCTTCTTTCGTCCGTATTCTTTGGAAGCTTGTATCTCAAGGATGTCCCTATAATTGTTCTGCATGGAGAGTTCAAGAGGTTAGTTTATTTCTCACCGTTGGATTAAAACAGTTACTTTGACACCACTGAGTGTAAGATATTTCAGCCAAATGGAACTTTTTCCAAAGTTTGAGCATTCTAAGAAAAAAAAAATGCAATTCATTGCTACCAAAAAAATAATTATCTACGTATTTTAATAATTTCCTATAAATATTTATCTATTTATTTAATAATTTATTGATTTATTTTTTGTTAATAACAGGTGATATCAATTATTCCTGAATTTCTTATTACTTTCGATGTTACGTTTCTTAAGAATGAACGTTTTGGCATATTTTGGCGATGGATCTGGCGGTCGCGTTTCTTGTATCTTCTTCAAAAGGGGTGATTAAGGTCCCTGTGGACTTGTTCCTCCTGACATGTCATTAACTGATGGATTGGGGTTCAACTGTCTGAATAATGTTAATAAACCAACAATATGAATACAACAAATTTCCATCCCGTTAATTAAAACCAGATTACTTTGACACCACTAGTGTAAAGATATTTCAGCCAAATTCAGTTTTTGTCACTTTTTCCACTTTCTCAGTGAACATCATTCAATATAAAAAAATTTAAATAGTGTTTTATGGGATTCATTAATTTCATATTGCACTGTAGAATGTCAGGAAAAGAAATTATATATATATATATATATATATATATATATATATATATATATATATATATATATATATATATATATATATATATATATATGTATGTGTGTGTAATAAAAAAATTAACGCTTTGATGTTATCCTAATGGATTTTCCATTTGACGTATGTAAAACATCATATGTAAATTCTTGTCTTCTAATGGTATACGTTCCACTTGCTGATGGATAGGAATTTGAATTGGGAAGTGCCGACACTCCAGCGATTTCTTTTTGTATTGTTTATGGGTTTTGAAGATAACTCTGGGTTCTGTTTGTTTTGTTCTTGGGTATAGAAGTGAAATGCCCATTTTCACTTGTGTTGACGCAGTGAGCGGTGGCTTTGTGGAGCCATGCGTTTGATTATTTGTGTTCGCTTCCTGAAAAAACCCCGTGGGGGTTCTTTGCAGCGTCCCTTCGGCTCCTAGCTGCAACCCCTTACATTTCTCTTACTGCACCTCCGTTCATATTCTCTTTCTTCCACCTTTCTTTCCGCCCTCTCCTAACAATTGTTTCATAGTGCCAATGTGGGGTTTTCCTCCTGCTACACCTTGAAAATCTTCTTTACTCTCAATTTCCTTTTCAGCGCTGGATAACCTCATAGGTCCCAGCGCTTGGCCTTTGGCCAAAATTTTATATTTCAATTCCAATTCCGTGAAAGAAGAAGAGAATTGTTTTTGACCATTTTAATGTACGATCTTGTTCATACGACAAATTTTTCTTTCCGAATGTAGCATTTTAAACTTTTTTTTTTCATTTTACGAGTTTTTCAATTCATTCCTCGATTTCATTTTCACGGCATGCAGAGGCAGTCTGATTTTTCCTAAACATTTAGTGAGAACAATGACTCCTCTGATGCTTTTATTTTTGTATTTTTTATTTTATTAGTCGAATAAACGATGCTTTGGATCCAAATCCCTGGTCTTGTTAGTTTTCTGTAAAAGGAAAACTATTGTGCCGGCTTTTTCTGTCCGTCCGCACTTTTTTCTGTCCGCAATTTTCTGTCCGCCCTCAGATCTTATAAACTACTGAGGCTAGAGGGCTGCAAATTGGTATGTTGATAATTTACCTTCCAATCATCTAACATACCAAATTGCAGCCTTCTAGCCTCAGTATTTTTTTTGTTTCATTTAAGGTTAAATTTAGCCATAACCATGCTCCTGGCAACGATATAAGACAGGCCACCAGTGGGCCGTGGTTGAAGTTTCATGGGCCGCGGCTCATCGAGCATTATACCGAGACCACCAAAAGATAGATTTGTTTTCGCTGGCATTGATTATACGCTGTAGTGGCTGTATAGAAAACTCGATTGCTCCGAAGAAACTTCGGCTAATTTTTTAGTTATTTTTTAAATATACATCCAGAGTCGCTTTGGGGCATAGCTCTATTGTATTAGTATATTGTCCAGGTCGGGGAGCGACCGTATTGCTTCACTATGCATAAAGGGTTTTAGCATCTTACGATATGCAACCTTGTATTGCATTAGTGATCTCTTATATTAGATCTGGGAGGCTTGCGAGTTCAATTTTCTGCCTATGGTTTACTTGTGTGTTTTTTTTTTTTATTGCAACTTCATTTCTTGGCTAACGGAAAGATTTACATGGTGGGTTTAAGACTGACTCTGTGTCTGCTTCTTTCTTCCTTTCTTTCTTTAAATCTTCAGGTGAAAACCCGTATGGACAGAGTCAACAGACCATTAACCCAAAAGGGTTCCAAAGGGAAACCAGTTAGCAGAGAGAGATAAGTTATGGGCAAAGGCGATAAATAAATGAATATGAAGGAACAGAAAATAAAACCGGTACACCGGAATTCAGGAGACGTCAACAGCAGCGGAGAGCAGGAATGAATTTGGAGATCAGAAGATTTCACAACTGCGCAGGGAAAGTTGTTCCGCAGTTTGGTTGTTTCAACTTGTTGTTTGAACATGTAGGATTCAGCTTATCTATGAACCTCCGTTGGTCATATTTTTGCCCCCCAATAACATGAGATATAATTATTTTAGAAGGAAAAGCAGATATTGGTCTTTAAGCCTTTTTTGTCTTTCCGTCGTTTGTCACGTCATGAATTTACCTCTAATTTTCTAGTCCCTGTAGTGGGGTAATGCCAGCAGTGCACCTCTTGCGGTGCACTGTTGGCATTATTTAAGGCTCTTTGCAGCGTTCCTTTGGCCCTTAGCCGAACCCACCCCCTTTCATTCCTTTTACTGTACCTCATTTCATATTATCTTTCTTCCTTCTTACTATCCTCAACCCTCTCCTGACAATTGATTCACAGTACAACTGCGAGGTTTGCCTCCTGTTACACCTTCCAAACGTTTTACTGTCAATTTCCGTTTCAGCGCCGAATGACCTCATCGGTTCCAGTGCTTGGCCTTTGGCCTGAATACTCTATTCAACTTCATATTCAACTCACTACTACGAGGTCATTCTGGTTGCTCATCATTATGAAACAAATGACTTAATCTGTAGTCCGCAGTCGTCACCATTGCTCTGGTGGGATGCTTCAGAAAGCGTGTTTTGTCATCGTCGGTCGTGGCTAAGTGCGTGTCCCCGCCTACTGATTACCCAGTATTAATATCTTTATGCTATGACCTCGATACATCTTGCGTGACATGGAATGAGAAAAGTTATTCTCTGCAGCTTGGTTATCAATTGAGGAGATGAGTCATGTTTTGCTTGTGTATTTTGAAAATACCCTGATATTCGTACAGTTCTTGTATTTTAGTGATTGACTTACATTTGTGTCCATCTATTTATTAATTTGTTAATTTATTTTTTTTTTCTGAAAATTGATCTCTTCTTTCTGTGTTTCAATTTAGCTTCTGTTTATTCTTTCCAGTGAACGCCATATTCTTTGGAAGCTTGATTTTCGAGTCATTGGCACCTGTGGGATCATCTTCTGAATAATAGTAATAATAATAATAATAATAATAATAATAATAATAATGTCTTAGTAATAATAATAATAATAATAATAATAATAATAATGTATTAGTAATAATAATAATAATAATAATAATATTATTAATAATAATATGCCCCAAACACAATTTTTCATTTATAGTTTCTTAATCATTTTGCTAAATTAGTTCATCTTTATGTTCTTTTATCATTCGTTGGTTGTATCCCACCCTGATTGTTTATGACTAATGCGCTTCTGACTTGATTCCTGTAGGCGTGGTATAGATGAGAACATTGGGTAGCCACCCCCATCGGGCTTCTCTTGATAGCTATCCAGTTTGAGGCAAGTTTTTGGAGTTACGCCTCTAACCCCTGCTCCCTCCTCCATCCCACTTGCGACCTGACACAGCTGAGTAACTACCAGTTACTCAGGGCTTAGGTCAACAATTACCATAGGGTTTAACAGACTGTGCCCAAGTCTGTCCGCCCTGATATGGAGTCGAACCCGGGTTTGCTCAATGTTGAGATGAGTGTTCATATATATATATATATATATATATATATATATATATATATATATATATATATATACACACACACATTATATGTGTGTACACACCCATCTGAAGCTTTGTGTGAAGCTCTCTCTATATAATGAGTTTTTGTGCAAGTTCTAGTGATACTACACCTTTCACCGTGTTATATAAGTTACAGTAAGACTCAGTGACCATTTTAGTAACAACAGTGTGTATATAGGATTTTATACTGGCCTGTAGTTACGATATAAAAACTCTTACCCGTGGCATACCCACTCGGTCAGCGGCGCCTCAGTTCGGCGCATGCGGTGTATGTGTGATGTCACTATTGTGACGTGAAAAGGCTGCTGCTTCACTAATAATGGATTACTCGGACCAGCCTCTGTTTCTGTGGTTGAAAATGATCTGCACCTGACTGATGATGAGGATGCAGATATGACTCATTGGCCACCACTCACACAATCTCTTCCTCATAAGCCCTCCAGTACTGTTGCTAATACCCCCATGAAGCGCCCAGTGGATTATGGGTCAGATACCAGCAGTGCTCCACAGTCTCCTGCTGCTAAAACATCCAAATGTCAAGAGTTTTCACTAGACAAAAAGAGTGATGTCACTCTGCCTCACCCCTACACGACTTGCTTCCTCTGCTACCCCAGCTTTGCTCCCCGTGATGAATATGTTAGGATGGTCTTCAAAGAAAATTTGAGCACTGACACTAAACTACGATGGCTGACTGAAGTAAACAGAACCTTCAATCTTGATAAGGAGCTGGCAGAGGTGAAGATGTCTGCTATCACATCTAAATTTGTATATATTGCAAGGAGTCGTGAGGACATCATTGGCAGGGTGAAGGTGGTGAATTTCTGTCCATAAGCCTGGATATTCAAGATTCAATAGACAGACCCCGTAAGTATTTAACATATCTCATTACTCGTTACCCTATTGAAGCAGACCCTAACCTTGCTAAGGAACTGCCTGGTGTATACAGTGCACGAAGATTTCTTCAAAATGGGAACCCTATTAATCGCATTGTCATCACATGGAGTCTACTAGAACCACCACCATCTGCTTATGAGTTTTCCTTCCTCCTTGCCTCCCTCCTTGTGAATTACATGGGATGAAGGATGATCAGCCCAACTGTTTCAACTGCTGGGGTACTGGCCATATCTCCCGATATTGCTCTGCCTCACCTAAGTGTGCCTGGTGTGCTGCAGCCCATTCCACACGCACCTGTCCATACCGTAAACCTGTTACTGATGCTTCCACCTCATTGTCAGAATCATCATCAACTCCAGAGACTGTGCATTGGAAATGCCCTCGTTGTGGTAAAGCAGGAGTTAATGTTTGGCATGGATGCTCCAGACGGTCGTGGCTGCCACGCAGTCACTTCCACTGACACCACCACCACAACCAGTGTCAACCTCCTCGTTATGCCCTCCTGAATCAGCTGAAATTTCAAAACTTCGTAAGGCTGTTGCTACATTGGAATCGCGACTGTACAGCACTAACGACACGATTTGATGCTATTGATGCACGCCGATAGCTTGATCGTTCAGCAGGCTACCACTGCAAGTAACCTCGACACACTAGTCAAGGCACAACAAGTTCTCATAACCTCTGTTGCCTCACTTACTGAGAAGCTAGATACTGTTGCCTCTTGTCTTGAAAGGGTCAGTGGCCTCATGCCAGCTCAGCCTCCTACACTTGGTGTACCATCTAACAGTGCTGCTTCTCCGGTACATGCTCGACCTGTCTCTACAGCCGTTAAGGGTAAACCTCGCTAGACTCATGCAACTACATGTCCTTTCATGGAATGCCCTTGGAATTAGACAATTCTCCAGACTCACTGCACTCAGGACATATGTTTATCGCCATCACCCACAAGTAATATTTATTCAAGAAGCCTTCCCTGGCGGTGCTCAGCCAGGCGATGAAGCTCCAACACTCTCCGGTTATGTTTCATATGTACATCATGTCAGGAATGGTCTTATTACTTACATCCACTCTACTCTCCCTCATCAACTCCTTCGCTCATCAGCAGATATTAACATGACCTTCCAACTTTTTCAGGTTAAGATAGGTGATGGTCATATTCGATTATGCAATGTTTACTCTGCCCCTGGCTTAATTAACCTCTCAGCACTTCCCTACACCTACAAACCTTGGCATGATCTACATGGGTGATTTCAATGCCAGACACCCAGATCTTGGTGATGTCTCTCCGATTTCCAACCGCAGTGGAGTTCCTCTGCTCAACTACATCCATCGTTACCATTTAACCCGCTGGGATACAGGTGGTGCCACACACATCCGGGGCACTCTTGATCATATCCTTACATCTGGGCTCGTGGCATCACATGTCTCCTGTCATTCTGTTCCTTCGCTCTTTTCTGACCATGTTGCCTTATGTCTACAGTCACACGCAATACAGACTCATCCAAGTGACCCTATCATCGTTACCCGCATCACCATTCCACCCAAGTACTGCCCAACATATGTTTCCTACATCTCCTCTGTCCTACCTACTTTTGATAAACACTCTCCAGAACACCTGTATAATTCTTTGGTAAAGCTACCCATGACTTCTATCAACTATATATTGTCAGACCTCACATTAAAAGTCATCTTGTTGCCCATGCGTGGACCTTGGATCAACGCATTATGCAAGCAGAGAGAGTTGCGGCCGATGCTGGCCTTGCCTTTCAGACACAACCGACACCCAATCATCTACTTCAATATCAGCAGGCGAGGGATGATTTAGTTGCTCTCCAGAAGTGTGTCTACACTGAGTCATGGTATAAATACACTGACCTAATTAACCACCAGACTAGCGTTGGGACCATGTGGCATCTCATCGAAAGGACTGTCAAGAAAAAACCACATGTGCACTTCATCACAGTCCACAAGCATATGCCCAGGATCTCATCACTACTTGGTCAACCCAGTCACGGTCCAGTAATCTCCTGTACAAATCCAAGAAGCACTTTCTTCCCAGAGCAACTTACGCAACCTTCGACTGATGGCTGCGTTGTTGGAATCAGACGAGGAGGACAAAAGAGCTGATCACCGAGGATGAGCTGCGGCGCTGTTATGGGAAATAAGAATTCTGCTCCTGGAGATGATGGCCTTACTTATCAAGTGCTTCGTCTCCTCCAGAAGGTTCCTGAAATCCTCTTCTACAATTGTATAATCTTTGCTACCAACATGGATATGTACCTGCTGCCTGGATCATTAGCACAATTATTCCTATCCCAAAGCCTGGAACTGATAAATACCGGCCTATCTCCCTCACCTCATGTTTTAGTAAAGTGTTTGAGCGTATATTACTAACCAGGCTAATGCACCGGTTACAAGGAAAACTCTCTCCCCATTTGTATGGCTTTCTTCCACAGAGGAGTACTCATCACTGTTTAGCTGAACTCTACTCCCGATTGTCCCCAACAGTGTAGTTGCCTTCCTTGACCTCAAAAGTGCTTTTGATATAGCCAACAGGGATATAATTCTTGATCAGCTTGTCGAATTTGGTGTCAGAGGAACCTTCTGAAGTGGATAAACGGTTATCTCAGTAACAGAAAATCACGTGTTTTCTTTATGGGTGCGTGTAGCTCCTATGAAAATTTTGAGCTTGGCACACCTCAGGGCGGTGTATTGAGCCTTTTCTTTTAATATTCTTATGCACCGTGTACTGTCTCTCCTCCTGCTATCCCTGGAACCACTGTAACCTGCTATGCTGATGATGTCTGCATCCACTCCACTACCCCTCAAGACCTTCAGCGTGTCCTTCAAGAATTCTACAGGTCCTGTACCTCCTGTGGCCTCATACTCTCCCCAGAAAAAGCAGAATCTTCTGCCCGGAATCTCCGAGACCTGCCAGTGTTCATTATGGGTGGGAATATTATACCTCACTGCACACAGTATACATATCTAGGTGCACCAGTCAGGATCACCCCTGCTATACCTGCACGCCAACGAATCCACCCCATGGTGAAAAACCTTCTTGATCGACTGGAGCCTCGCTTCACTCCCATCAAGTGGCTTGCCACCAGGGCCACAGGTATATCTATCCCCGTGGCTAGAACCCTCTATATCCTCTTCCTAAGGTCAGTTGTTGACTATTTATCTCCTGCTTTAATTCAATTACCCAGACAGGCGTTACAACCTCTAGAACAGTTCCAAAATAGAGTAATGAGGTTTATCCTAGGATGCCCTCCTTCCACTCGGATAGTCAACATGCAGACCGAACTCATGTTACCTCCATTAATAGAGAGAATTTATGCCAATGTAACTTTGTTTTCTGTTAAATGTCTACACTCTCCACAATTTACTCCAAACTTCTCTGCTGTACTCAGAGCATCACTTGACGAAGATGCACCAAGACCTCAACTCCGGCCAGGGGGCCATAACCTAGTTAGGGCAGTATGTGAAAATCTTCGACACCTTGATATCGTTGTACCTGAGCAAGCAGTCATCCAAGATTTGCCACCATGGCGGGTTCCTATTCCTGCTGTCACTTTCACACCAACCTCCAAAGATGCCCATCCCAGTCTACAGAAGCAGTTGGTTTTGGAAACAATAGCCAAAGTGTCAATTTCAGTTCCTGCAGGACACCACATCTCGTGGACGGCTCAGTACAGGCAGATGGAGGGTGCAGCATGTGCTATGTTCTCCCCCACTTTAGAATCTCCTGAGGGTGGGTGGCATGGTCGCAGGTTGCCAAACTCATCCAGTTCCACTTATTGTGAACTTCAAGGTATATGGGATGCAGTAACCCTACTTGTTAGAAGAAATGTGAATGGATTGGTGATCTGTGACTCCAAATCTGCACTCCAGGCATTGACATCTTCTAGGCCCAGCTGTGGCCGTGTTGTGCGAGACATATTGTGTCAACTCGCTGCTGCTTACAATGCCTCGCTTGTCTTGTCCTTCATGTGGATGCCCTCCCATATTGGGCTTGCTGGGAATGACATGGTGGACAGTCTTGCTAAAGCTGCCTGCACGCTTGAACTTGATGACAGAAATGTTGAGCCCTCACTTCGCTGCCTTAAACATAGAATATATTCAGCAGCTTTTGCCTGTACAGTACAGCGTAGGGATGCAGAGAGGGGCACTAGTGTTTCCATACAACATCATGATAACTTTCTGCAGAGCCGTCACAAGTACCCGGCGTGTGGACTCATGGTGCGTGAGGCATAATGTCGTAAGTGCCAGGATAAGGTTGGGATATCGTCCTGTGTGGCAGGTTGGACAGACACTAGATATACCACACTACACCTCATGTAAACTGTGTAACCTTGCTAATGCCAATAACCTTGAACACTACTGCCTTCATTGCCCCACTGTCAGGAATCTGTTACCTTAAGGACAAAATTTACTTCAAACCTGCCAATATTTACTCAAAGATGACCACCTAGACTTAATTTTTGACTCGTCATCCACACTTTGGTGGCTGCTAAACTGTCTGTTGCAGTTGTTGTGATAATGGAATACGATCTCATATATGTTATTTTTGTAACTGATATACTGATAATTCAATGCTGTAATTTTTTTTCTGTTGATTTCTGATGTACTGTAAGTAACTGCTAATATGTAACTTTGTTTGACGTCTTTGGGCGTAATAAATTTATTAAATAATACACACCCATACAAATATATATATATATATATATATATATATATATATATATATATATATATATATATATATATATATATATATATATATATATATATATATATATATATATATATATATATATATATATATATATATATATATATATATATATATATATATATATATATATATATATACATAGACATACACATACACACAAAAGAAAATGTCTTGAATTTATTTAATAAGTTGTGAAAAGTGTTCACATACACACAAAAGAAAAATGTCTTGAATTTATTTAATAAGTTGTGAAAAGTGTTCACAGTTGAAGGTTAATTCCCCGTCGATGCCACTTCAGAACACTAATTCCTTTAGAACTTTCACAGAAATGTTTCTTGTTTATCCAGGTTATCAAGATAAAAAAAAGAAAAAACTTAACGAGAGTTCAGGAGGAAGTTCAGAGTTGTGGGTATCATTCCAGGTTAATCATTTTATCACTTTATTTAGTTTCAAAAGTTAGAATTTTTCTTTAATGAGTCGCAACTTGATGAAAGTTGTGAACTGAGATGTTCTGAAACGCGTTTCCTGTTTTGAAACTTCGTCCTAATCGACGTTGCATTTGTTTCACCCTCTCGCTGGTTTCGTGTCAAGTTGAACTCTACGAATTTCAAGTCAGTGGCCCCTTTGGGGTTAGTGATTAGGGTTCATCTTCTGAATAATAATAATAATAATAATAATAATAATAATAATAATAATAATAATAATAATAATAATAATAACATATACTTTGGAAGCTTGAATTTCAAGTCAGTGGCCCCTGGTCCGTATGAATAGGGTTATTCATCTTCTGGTCAATAATAATAATAATAATAATAATAATAATAATAATAATAATAATATATTCTTTGGAAGCTTGAATTTCAAATCAATGGCTTGTTTCATATTAATAGGGTTCTTCATCTTCTGAATAATAATATATATAATTTTAATGATAGAAGATTACTCGAATGAAGAGGAATGCTTGTATCGGAAGCTTGTGAATGAACTATGATTAAAGGTTTTGCGTATAACTCAGGTTACCGACAAGAAATCCCGCAATGACTGACCTCAGGTCTCAAGTAACGTATAACGCAGCCGGGAAACGGGATTTTTTTATCTCTCTCTCTCTCTCTCTCTCTCTCTCTCTCTCTCTCTCTCTCTCTCTCTCTCTCTCTCTCATATGTGCGTATGTTTGTGTTACTTGTGGACAATACCTGTATTTGTCTTAAAGAATAATTGCAGTCCATGAAAACTCTCTCTCTCTCTCTCTCTCTCTCTCTCTCTCTCTCTCTCTCTCTCTCTCTCTCTCTCTCTCTCTTCTCTCTCTCTTTGTGCATATGTTTGTGTTACTTGTGGACAACTCTCCTATACATTTGTCTTGACAAGACCAATTGCAGTTCATCAAAACTCTCTCTCTCTCTCTCTCTCTCTCTCTCTCTCTCTCTCTCTCTCTCTCTCTCTCTCGCGCGCGCGCGCGCAATCAGAGAAGAGTAATCATGTGGGATGTTGCTTGAAACCTAATGCTGGCGAATACCTTGCGTTCTTTTTTTCTTTTCCTCAAGTAAAAGATAATGAAACTTCATTATCTTCTGTGAATTTTTAGTTGCTGGTTGCTTTCTTAACGTCAGTGGTATGAGGTTCATGAACGTATTACGAGGAACGTATAATTGAACTTAAAATCTTAATTAGTGATTTTTTCAGTGATATTTAGTGAAAGTAATTTGATTAAATGGTTCATCAGTTTCTTCACGCCAGTGGTATGTTCGTGAAAGTGTGATGATTAATGTGTAATTGATATTAGAAACTTAATAAGTAATTTTTTCAGTAGTATTCAGTGGAAGTAATGTAATATATATTTTTTTTATTAGTGGCAATCTGTGCGCGCTACGTCGTATCTATTTCTTATTTTTACTTTAGTTATATTGTTTCGTGTGTTCTTAACCTCTTCTGCATTAGTGTTTTATTCGCCTGGATTTTGTTTTGATAAGGGAAATATTCTCTGTGCTGTGACGTGGTCTCAGTTTTAAGAGGTCTTGCTGTCACGCCACGAGGATGGGTAAATGTTCACCAGGCGTGCCATTAATTAAGCACTTTTGAAATGTGATTGCACGAGTGCTGTTTAATTTTTGTTGCAGCTTTGTGTGTATGTATGTTTCTGTGTATGTGTGTGTGTGTGTTTGATGTAGCTTTCGTCTGCAAATTATGCTTAGCATATACACTTTGAATAACTGCTTAAGGGCATGAAAATGAATAACCCTGCTTCAGGGCGCGTTTAGGGCATAAAAATGAATAACCCAGCTTTAGGGCATAAAAATGAATAACCCAACTTTAGGGCATGAAAATGAATAACCCAGCTTAAGGCCATGAAAATGAATAACCCAGCTTAAGGCCATGCAATGAATAACCCAGCATAAGGGCATGAAAATGAATAACCCAGCTTTAAGGCATGAAAACAGAAGTTCACATCTGGTGGAGCACATATCGTAGGTGTAATTTCAACTGATAATTATAGTTCAGAGCCACTTGGTCCGACGCCATTTTCAGTGGAACAAAGAAAAAAACTTGTTCGTACGCAGATGCAGCAAAGAGAAGTTCCCAAATTGCCAGTATTTCTCCCAGAGCCTCTGTACTCTAATTTGCAGATGGAATTGAAGTGCATTTTACGGCCATTTTGGGAAGGCGTAATGTCCCTTGGGTCGGGGAGATCATGGGCGTCTCTCTCTCTCTCTCTCTCTCTCTCTCTCTCTCTCTCTCTCTCTCTCTCTCTCTCAGTCGTCCGTAGTAATGTTTTGTTGGATGCTGATGACAGAGTGAATTATTATTATTATTATTATTTGGAACGCTAAACATGGCGAAACAGTATAGGGGAATCGCTGCTTCGTCGTGTTTAGTACTAGCCCCTGGGGGGGATCAAATGTCCCAAAGTGCATTTCGCTATTTCAGGCAGTTCGCGAAATGCCTGGTTTCGTACCTGCCTGTAACATGTATATGTTGGATAATCGCATGAAAGCGCTGGTTAGGACTGACAAGAAGTCGTTAGCTTGTATTTAATCTGTTCGTGATTTGTTTGCGACAAGTTGCCGACATATTTTTATGACATGTTTCACTGCAGTGTGGACGAACCCTTACATGTTCCAATCATCCGGTCAGTACTGACAGCAATAATACTCCCAAATACTCAAGATTTAGTTTTATCATGAAACGATGAATTAAGGAATATTCACTGAAGTTTATTTCCACACAAGTATATTTGTTAAACTGCTCGTCATAAAATTGTTGCAGGTTACAAATAATCTCGAAATGATGGAGATTTCGTGTTGCGTGGAGTTGGTTTTCCAGTAGTAACCCGCTGCATGATTCTGTCTCTCTTCGGACACAATTATCATAAATTTTTAACCGTTCTCTGGAAGATGAGGGGAAGAATTTACTCCCTTGATGACCACGTGACACGTGAATATCCATGGATGAACTGCTTGGCTTTAAAACGTATGAAATGTGTGTTAATTATTTATTTTAAAGAGTTTTATTTTGGCGAATTATGTCTGCCCCTGCTTGGCTTCTAAAACGTATAAAATGTATGTTAGTTATCTGATTTTAAAGAGTTTCATTTTGGCGAATTATGTCTGCCCCTACTTGGCTTTTAAAATGTATAAAATGTATGTTAATTATCTGATTTTAAGGAGTTTTACTTTGGCCAATTAAAACATGAAATGTATGTTAATTATCTGATTTTAAAGAGTTTTATTTTGGCGAATTATGTCTGCCCCTTCTTGGCTTCTAAAACGTATAAAATGCATGTTCATTATCTGATTTTAAAGGGTGTTATTTTGGCGAATTTTGCCTTTGCCCCATGTTGGTATTTCCTCTCGTCATTAAATTGGTCATTTAAGCTGTATTATTATCAGTGGGTCAACTCTTACACTGCATCCGTGTTTCTGTTAGCAGAAGAAGAGGTTCCGCGTCATTTATAAAACTTTAATTTGTAATATTAATTACTATTGCCGTGACCGCCGTCTTTCTTTTTTTGTTTATGCTTTTGACGTCAGTCGTTGCGTCAGTGTTGATCCGCATTTGGCTTCAAAGTCTTCCTTAATCACTCTGCTCTTTTTTTTTTTTTTATTCCCTTTATCATTTTCGTTTTTTGTTTGCTCCTGATAATTCTGCACTGAAGACGATTCTCGTGGTTGTAATTCCTTTCGTTGTATTGTCTTTTTTATGTACAGTTTGTGATTTCGCCATAGTTCCTTTTTATTTATTTATTTTTTATTTATTTATTTTTTTGTTACTCAGGATTCAAGCGTTCCTTTGTCACCCGTTCACTTGTTTGCCCGATGAAAGGGGGGAGTTCTTATTGCTCATTAGGGTATGCAGATTGTTCGAGCAAAATTAATTTTAGTAATAAAAAAAACTGCCTTTACTATATCTGACAACGATTATGGTAATATCGACGAGAGATCGATTGATCTGTTAACTTTATTTCAATCTCTTAATCTTTAGGTTGAAAAGGCAAGTGCCTTTTGAAAGGAATTGAAAAGGAAAGTTTAATTTCTTGTCCGATTTCCCTCGGGTATCTAATTTGGCAGTTTCAGTTCTCTCTCTCTCTCTCTCTCTCTCTCTCTCTCTCTCTCTCTCTCTCTCTCTCTCTCTCTCTCTCTCTCTCTCTCTCTCTGTGAAATTTCTAGTTTCTAATTTTGAAAGATATTTAACAGTATGAGTATAAAGAGACCATTGCATGAATTAGCAGTATTGTACTCTGCTTTTAGCAGTAAGTCATTGAAAGTTCACTGTAGAATTACGTAGTTACTTATTCGTTTCCTCTGTTCGTCCATCACAACAAATTTGTCTTATACTTTTCTCTCTGGCAACTTTTTTGTTTTTGTAAAAATCGATTCTCTTAACATCACATTTAGTAACGGTTAGCTTTTCTTGCTGTTCATCTACCTTATTTAAAAACAGTATACGTTTTATATGCTCTCTCTCTCTCTCTCTCTCTCTCTCTCTCTCTCTCTCTCTCTCTCCCTCTCTCTCTCTCTCTCTCTCTCTCTCTCTCGGGAGCATCCTGCTTTTTAATTCAGAGCCTTTAAAATTGTATGAACACTCGCATTTTAAAAATGGTCAGGATTTCTGGACGTTCATCTGCCTTATTTAAAATTAGTATACAAAAAATGCTCTCTCTCTCTCTCTCTCTCTCTCTCTCTCTCTCTCTCTCTCTCTCTCTCTCTCTCTCTCTCTGGAAGAGAATGGCATATTGCTTTTCAGTGTAGAACCTTTAAAATTTGATGAAGGCTCGAATGAATAATACATGAAATAAAACCCCGTCTATATCTCTCTATAATGACTGACTAATTTTTACTACAGGAATATTAGAACACGGTAATTTGCGTTGCAGAACATGATGAAATGTTGAAGAGGCTTTATATCTAAGGGGATTCCATACGTTAACGTTTTGAATGTACCTTGTGAATATGTGAGTGAAAATGTATTTTGATATAATGTTACATAGACTTGGTTTTTGTGGGTAGTTTCATTGTTGATTGTTTCAAGAGTTAAAACCATATTGGAAGTTTTATGGGAATTTGAGGCACGCAAAATAACCAGCAATAGTTGAAAAGAATGGATAAAAAAGGAATGGTTACTGGCTCATTAAACAGTAATTAAAAAGAATAAAAAAAAAAGGGAATGGTTACTACGTCATCTTGGGTGGCTTCGGTTGGTGACCGCATTCAACTAATGATCCTAAATCTTGAGCCGTACCAAGGCCGTCTCCTATCTTGAAACTTAATTGAGGTTACACTCAAGAACAATATCTTATCTATTTTGTAGAAGCTTGTATTTTTATTGTTTTACGTTAATTTTTTTTGTTTATTTTAGTTGCTCGGTTTTTCATTTTGTACATATCAGGTTATTAGTTTTTATGGAGCCTCTCTCTCTCTCTCTCTCTCTCTCTCTCTCTCTCTCTCTCTCTTTTTCTATCAGACTATTAGTTTTAGCTCTCTCTCTCTCTCTCTCTCTCTCTGTTCGGCTTTTCATTTTTATATATCAGATTATTAGTTTTAGCTCTCTCTCTCTCTCTCTCTCTCTCTCTCTCTCTCTCTCTCTCTCTCTGTTTGGTCATTCATTTTCTATATATCAGATTATTAGTTTTAGCTCTCTCTCTCTCTCTCTAGTTTCTAGCTCTCTCTCTCTCTCTCTCTCTCTCTCTCTCTCTCTCTCTTAGCATGGTGGCTTTCTCCATGCAGTTCACATAGTTTCATACTTGTCTGCTTAATGGCGTGGCTCTTGGGTTTAAGTATATTGTTAGGTATGTCTTGACTTATCATTATTATTATTACATGTCTTGACTTATCATTATTATTATCATTATTATATAAGTCGATTGTTAACTGTGCAAAGTGTGAATGGAATGTCAGCTTCGGTACATACTCTGAGAATGTGACGTCACTCCTTTGTTGAATTTTTTTCCTCATGCATTAGTCACGTAACCGGGTAGTTTAATCTGTAACTGTTACTGGAATGTTTGAGAAAATGGACGTAATGCAGCAGGAAATAAGAAAAGAAAGAAAGAAGGAAGGAAAGAAAGAAAGAAGAAGGAAGGTGATTTGACGTCGCTAACTTGGAACCAGTTTCTGAAGCCTCTTAATCCTGAGATTAAGTATTGTATCGTCATTCGAGCCCTTCAGAGAGATTTTCAGCTATTGAGCTGTGTTGTTCGGTTCGAGAGGAGATGTGGCTAATTAGTCTCGAGATGAGAAAGTTCTGAAGTATTCTCTTTGCTTTTCGTATTATTATTATTATTATTATTATTATTATTATTATTATTATTATTATGAAAAGGTGTTAATACATTACCTGACGTTGGTACTGAATGTTCTGTTTACTTACTGACTTTGAGAAAAGCTTACCATTATTATTATTATTGTTATGAAAATGTGTTGTTAGTAAGTACCTGACGTTGGTCTTGAATGTTCTGTTTACTTACTGACATTGAGAAAAGATTATTATTATTATTATTATTATTATTATTATTATTATTAAAATTATTATTATGTCTTAGTACAGTACCTGACGTAATTGTTCTCGGTTCGAGTAAAAGATATTTATAATTATTATTGTGGTCAGTTTATTGATATGGTACTGTTTGTCTTTCGTAGCACAGGTTTCTTTTATTGGTAGTGCCCGTTATTATCCTTTCCACCCTCCCCCTTACATATACGGGAAGATCATATATAGTAACTGCATGCAATACTTGAAATGTTGCCCGATGACACAACTCTCTCGCTTTGTTCTGTCCGCACTTTTTCTGTCCGCCCTCAGATCTTAAAAACTACTGAGGAGGCTAGAGGGCTGCAAATTTGGGATTTTGATCATCCACTCTCCAGTCATCAAACGCATCAAATTGCAGCCCTCTAGCCTCCGTAGTTTTTTATTTTACTGAAGGATAAAGTTAGCCATAATCGTACTTCTGGCATCGCTATAGGTGCCAACAACACAGACCACCACCGGACCATGGCTGAGTTTCATGGGCCGCGGCTAAGAGTTTCATGGTCCGTGTCTGAAAGTTTCACACAGCCTTATACGTTGCACAGAAAACTCGATTGCGCCGAAGAAACTTCGGCGCATTTTTTACTTGTGTTATTTATATCACTATGGTGGGTCGAGATGTTTATATTTGAAAATGGGATTTTGTTCCTCACTTCTCAGACAGTCGACATTGTATATGTATTTTTGGGGTTTTGTATTTGTTGATGCTTTTTTTTTTTTATCAGTGTACATATCCGGCCCTCTTCAGCTGGTAAACTCATCACCGGTGAGTGGAAATGGTGATGCTCCTGTCTGTACTTTGCTGTTTGTTGGTTTTGCTCTCGGTGTAGTAAGAGGAGAACCTTCAAGAGGCATTTTTCCTCCTCCTCCTCCTCCTCCTCCTCCTCCTCCTCCTCCTCCTCCTCCTCCTCATCCTCATCTACCTCTTCTTCTTCTTCTTTCTTCTTCTTCTTCTTCTTCTTCTTAGGCTCCTCCTCCTCCTCCTCCTATTCTTCTTCTTCTTGGGCTCCTCCTCCTCCTCCTCCTCGTCTTCCTCTTCTTAGGCTCCTCCTCCTCCTCCTCCTCCTCCTCCTCCTCCTCCTCCTCCTCCTCCTCCTCCTCCTCCTCTTCTTCTTCTTCTTCTTCTTCTTCTTCTTCTTCTTCTTCTTGTAGAATCTTTGTATACTAATAGCAACTGGAGCCATTTTTTCATGTTAAAGTCTCAGGGGTTTATATTTCTTAAGTTAGAGGGTTCTTTGCCAGAGGTATGACAGGCATTTGAATGCTTTTGTCGTCATGGGTTCTTGATTTTCAGTATAATTTTTACAATAAGAATTGTATTTTATATAAGAAAGCCATATTGTATCCATCATCTTGTCAGGCATTTTTTTCTCTTTTATTACTATCCGTAGGAGGGTACTGCCGTCAGTGCACCTCAAGAGGTGCGCTGTAGGCATTACTTAAGGTTCTGTGCAGCGTCCCTTAGGCCCCTAGCTGCAACCCCTTTCATTCCTTTTACTTTACCCCCGTTCATATTCTCTTTCTTCCATGTTGGTATCCACCCTCTCCTAACAATTGTGTTATAGTGCAACTGTGAGGATTTCCTCCTGTTACACCTTTCAAGCCTTTCTACTCTCAGTTTCCATTTCAGCGCTGAATGACCTCATAGGTCCCAGCGCTAGGAATTTGACCTTAATTCTGTGTTCCTTTATTGCTGAGAAGTGGTAATAAAAATGAATGACAACCGTGTATTTATTTTTGATGCAGAATGATTTTCATAAATTTTAATTTTATTTTTCTTTTTTTTTCAGGTAAGCTCACATTCGCTGGTTCGGTAGACGAAACATGGCGTGTTAGTAAGTACTTTAAATTTATATATAAAATGTGTTGAGGTATTCGTTAAAGCGACATACTCAGGCAGACTCATTGTAATTGGATATGCAAAACTTACAACTTACTTTAAAAATTGTAAGAGTAAGGCATATTATGTATTCCATGTGAAGTAGTGATAGACCTTTCTTATATATATATATATATATATATATATATATATATATATATATATATATATATATATATATATATATATATATATAAAACTTTTCCTCAGTGCTACTGTAAAACTTTTTTTTTTTTTTTTTTTTATAACGCATTGCTTGACATTGCCTGAAGGTTCTTGTTTTCTTGCTATAATTTTGTTGCCAGGTTTGGCCTTTCTGTGACTAATAGTGTCTGATCCCGTGACGCTTAATGTTACATTACCTGTTTAGGTAATCGCTGCTGTGTTTCAGTTTCACAGGTTGATGCCCTATACCTCATCAGCTATCCTCTGTCATATCCGTCAGACAGATATTTTATCCATGCATAAAATAATAATAATAATAATAATAATAATAATAATAATAATAATATGGACTCTTTGATTGTTTCATCTGAATAAGGACTCATCTTTGGTAACTTGTTTCATCTGAATAAGGTTCATCTTCTGAATAACAGTAACAACAACACTAATAATAATAATAATAATGATAATAATAATAATGATACACAGAACATGTTAACTACCTGAAGGTAAGTCAGATGCCGTGTTTAGTATTTTATTTTACCTGTTACATATACAAGGAGTCTAAGATGATTGGTGTAAATAGGTTAATATAAATGTCGTTTAGGTTAAAAAGACTTTTTTTTGTCAAGATTTTCATTCAATTATGAGTGACATCAACAAATAATTCATGTTCCACCAGTTTGCAATGCCAGATCATTCAAAGTTCCCTGGTGGGGGAGGGGGGGCATCTTTCCCCTGTAACCCCCCCCCTGCTCGAGAATCAGGGAAGAATATTGTTTACTTTGTATTTATCCCTCGTTTTAAATGATGTGCATAATATTTTTCATTTGTTCTTTGTTAGCAAATGCAAATGACATGTTAATGGAGGGGGGGGGGGGAAGGTTCCATTTACTTGCAAATACGCTTTTCATTGTGGTTCCGTTAATGTTTTGTCAAGTGGCGTCGAGTTGACAGCCATGTAAACGAAAATTAATGGATGTTTATAATTTTCTTGAATTTCGCTGAATGTTTGAGAGTTCAGTTTAATTCAAAATCACACTTTTCTTTAGAAAGCTTCAGTTTAATTCAAAATCACACGTTTCTTTTAGAAAGCTTCGGTTTAATTCAAAATTACACGTTTCTCTTAGAAAGCTTCGATTTAATTAAAAATCACACGTTTCTTTTAGAAAGCTTCAGTTTAATTCAAAATCACACGTTTCTTTCAGAAAGCTTCAGTTTAATTCAAAATCACACGTTTCTCTGAGAAAGCTTCAGTTTAATTCAAAATCACACGTTTCTCTTAGAAAACTTCAGTTTAATTCAAAATCACACGTTTTTTAGAAAGCTTTGTTTAATTCAAAAACACTTTTCAGTTTAATTCAAAATCACACGTTTCTCTTAGAAAGCTTCAGTTTAATTAAAAATCACACTTTTTTTAGAAAGCTTCTGTTTAATTCAAAATCACACTTTTCTCCTAGAAAGCTTCGGCTTAATTCAAAATCACACGTTTCTCTTAGAAAGCTTGTTTAATTAAAAATCACACTTTTTTTTAGAAAGCTTCAGTTTAATTCAAAATCACACGTTTCTCTTAGAAAGCTTCAGTTTAATTCAAAATCACACGATTCTCTTAGAAAACTTCAGTTTAATTAAAAATCACACTTTTTTTTAGAAAGCTTCAGTTTAATTCAAAATCACACGTTTCTCTTAGAAAGCTTCAGTTTAATTAAAAATCACACTTTTTTTTAGAAAGCTTCAGTTTAATTCAAAATCACACGTTTCTCCTAGAAAGCTTCGGCTTAATTCAAAATCACACGTTTCTCTTAGAAAGCTTCAGTTTAATTAAAAATCACACTTTTTTTAGAAAGCTTCAGTTTAATTCAAAATCACACGTTTCTCAGTTTAATTCAAAATCACACGTTTCTCTTAGAAAACTTCAGTTTAATTCAAAATCACGTCACAAAATCACACGTTTCTCTTAGAAAGCTTTAATTCAAAATCACACGTTTAATTAAAAAAAATCACACTTTTTTAGAAAGCTTCAGTTTAATTCAAAATCACACGTTTCTCCTAGAAAGCTTCGGCTTAATTCAAAATCATACGTTTCTCTTAGAAAGCTTCAGTTTAATTAAAAATCACACTTTTTTTAGAAGCTCCAGTTTAATTCAAGATCACACGTTTCTCTTAGAAAGCTTCGGCTTAATTCAAAATCACACGTTTCTCTTAGAAAACTTCAGTTTAATTCAAAATCACACTTTTCTTTTAGAAAGCTTCAGTTTAATTCAAAATCACACGTTTCTCTTAGAAAACTTCAGTTTAATTCAAAATCACACTTTTCTCTTAGAAAGCTTCAGTTTAATTCAAAATCACACGTTTCTCACAAAGTTTCACACGTTTCTCTTAGAAAACTTCAGTTTAATCACACTTTTCAAAATCACACGTTTCTTTTTCTCTTAGAAAACTTCAGTTTAATTCAAAATCAAAATCACGTTTCTCTTAGAAAACTTCAGTTTAATTCAAAATCACACGTTTCTTTAGCAGTTTAATTAAAAATCACACTTTTTTTAGAAAACTTCAGTTTAATTCAAAATCACAAAATCATACGTTTCTTTAGAAAGCTTCAGTTTAATTAAAAATCACACTTTTTTAGAAGCTAGAAAGCTTCAGTTTAATTCAAAATCACACGTTTCTCCTAGAAAGCTTCAGTTTAATCAAAAATCACACGTTTAATTCAAAAAAAATCACACTTTTTTTAAAAGAAAGCTCCAGTTTAATTCAAAATCATACGTTTCAAGTTTAATCACACCTTTTTTAGAAGCTCCAGTTTAATTCAAAATCACACCTTTCTCCTAGAAAGCTTCGGCTTTATTCAAAATCACACGTTTCTCTTAGAAAGCTGGACTCATCATAGGCGACGCGCCTTGCAGAACAAGACCAGTTCTGTGAAATCCGTTAAAGGCAGTCGCTGTAAATTGCGCGACTTTATCTGAACCTGTTATCACGGCACTTGTCCACGTCCCAGGTTCACGAAAGAGGTGAAAGGATTGGCACATCCAGGTGTCAGGTTGGGGGAGAGGAATGGTTTGTCTTGGTTATTTTCTCGTACAGAGAGAGAGAGAGAGAGAGAGAGAGAGAGAGAGAGAGAGAGAGAGAGAGAGAGAGAGAGAAAAAAGTGTGGTGATGGTTCTTCTGATAATTTGTCATCATTGCTTTGTTGAATGCTAAAGTATCTGATTTAGGTGGTTATCATGTTCTGTATATTTATTATTATTATTATTATTATTATTATTATTATTATTATTATTATTATTATTATTATTATTATTATTCAGAAGATGAACCCTATTCATATGGAACAAGCCCACCACAGGAGCCATTGACTTGAAATTCAAGCTTCCAAAGAATATTATGTTGATCATTCGAAAGAAGTGACAGAAGGTTAAGGGAAATATAGAACGAGGAGATCAGTTCTTAGAAAAACAAATAAATTAACAAATTAATTAACAGAGAAATAAAAATTTAAGTAAATTGTGGTATTATGCATATAATTTGTCACCATTGCTCTTTGAATATATAATATATATATATATATATATATATATATATATATATATATATATATATATATATATATATATATATATATATATATTTTAGGTGGTTAATATGTTCTTTATAGCAGATCACAAAGGGGGGGGAACCACTTGCTTTAGGATATCGTCTTCCTACAGGAAAATAAGCAGAATATAAATGTGAAATTTCAAGAATGAAAGGAGGAAGGGTTAGAACTCGAAGTGAATATGAGTATTCACCAAAACCCATTTGAAATGTATTTCAGGCACTGTCCCGAGATGTAACCGAGTACGGGACCTTTGCCTGAAAAAAAGGGACGCCGTATCTTCAAAACTAACCATAGAATTTTCTTGAAAATAATCTCATTATGTTTCCCACACCCAAATTACTGTCGAGTTATTTATCCAACCTAACCTAGGTGCATGGCAAAAAAACCGGGGCACGTGCGATACTAGCATACATCTCGGGAATTTGCGGACGGGACTTGTGGGCGGCATTAGGCGATACGATGCTATTGTCTTTTGATTTTATGTTTATTTACTTAATTCCTTCAGTGAAGAACTTATGTTTATCAGTGCGCTTCGCTTGGGGTGATTGATACTCTTTTCGTGGTTGAAAAGGTGGGCTACTCCTTTAGATCTTAACCTGTTTGCATATACGTGAGCTCTCTCGACTTGGAGCATGTATTCATTTGTATGAATGTATATTCCTTCTGTTGCTCGTTATAAAGTGGGCCTTTTTAGTTTTCTGTAAAAGAAAACTACTGTGCGGACTTTGTCTGTCCGTCCGCACTTTTTGCTGTCCGCCGTCAGATCCGAAAAGCTACTTAGGCTAGAAGACTGCAAATTGGTATGTTGGTCATCCACCCTCCAATCTTCAAACATACCAAATTGCAGCCCTTTAGCCTCAGTAATTTGTATTTTATTTAAGGTTAAAGTTAGCCGTGATCGTGCTTCTGGCAGCGCAACAGCTCAGGCCACCAAGGCCGGCTGAGAGTTTCATGGGCCGCGGCTCATGCAGCATTATACCGAGACCAACAAAAGATAGATATACATGTTTTCGGTGGGCTGGGTTATAAGCTGTACAGAAAACTCGATTGCGCCGAAGAAACTTCGGCGCATTTTGTACTTGATAAGTGTATTACCACATTATAAGGTATCCTTTAAAACCGTGAACGACGTTTGTACTTCGTTGAAGCACTTGACAATGTTATTTCTTCATTACGTCATATTTTAATGCTTTTTTTCGTTTTGCCCTCATTCGGGTTAATTTCCTAATGGCTGGACAGCTCAGTATAAATTCATTATTCAAATTGATAATGATTCTAATTTAATCCTCTTTCGGCTTGATTGCATTAGCATGTGAGCCCGAGGATTTAAAATGCTGTGATATTATGCATTTTTTTTATTAGCGATAAGCTCTGGCCAAATGAATTTCGATTCGCCGTAAATGGAAAATGTTCAACTGCAGCGTGGAGCTCTCTCAGCTTTAAAAGGCAATTAGCAACTTATTATCCTAGCGCTTGTGAAATGTGAAGTGCGCCTTTGATGATTGGAGGGAGTGCTTTGTCACGGAAAACTGTGCGTGATTGTTTGTGCGTGTTGTGTGTGTGTGTGTGTGTGTTTTTTTTTTTTTTTTGAGAGGGATAGATAGCTTTGTCATGTATCCGTGTATTTTATAAATTTATGAATAGTTACGGATGGGGTGACCTTGTATTTATGTACTTTATGAATATATATAGTATTTAAAGGTAGTGTGACTTCCTGTAGAAAGGAACTTTCAAAACAAAAATTAACTTAAGGAATCCTAGGAGCAGAGTCCTCTGCCTGAATCCTCTGCGTGAAGGCTCCCGACTTTATGATGATGGGAAGGAACCCTCAGGATTAAGAAATACGAATAGAATCCTAGGAATCCTTGCGTTCCCCTCTTCTCTCGTCCTAAATATCCTTTATATTTACTCATAAATACTTGAACGGATCGCTGCCGCATCTCTTGCAACGCCCATTTTAACATTATTCCGTCTTACGTTTTTTTCCAGTTGCCCACATAACTCTAGTATTGTTCACAGTTCATCTCAGCTTCTCTTCCAGCATTGTTTTCAACATCTTTTACTAGTTTCTGCAGTTTTTATTCGCGATCTTCAACCAGCACTGAACCGTCGTCAGACATCGGCCATTTTACATGCCAGCCATAGCTCATTTTCTTATCCCGCAACTCGTAATGTCTTATCAAGATATTCCCCGTAGGGGGTTTAGTGCCGTCAATTCACCTCACGTGGTGCACCGTAGGCATTACTTAAGGGTCTTTGCAGCGTCACTTCGGTCCCTAGCTGCAACCCCTTACATTCCTTTCACTGTACCGCCGTCCACATTCTCTTTCCTCCATCTTACTTTCCACCATCTTACTTTCCACCCTCTCTAACAATTGTTTCACAGTGCAACTGCGAGGTTTTCCTCCTGTTGCACCTCTAAAAACCTTTTTACTGTTTATTACCCTTTCACCGCAGAATGACCTCATGGGCCCCAGCGCTTGGCCTTTGGCCTAAATTCGATAATCCAGTCTATGTTTAAGGATACTAAACAGCCAAGGAGGCATAACACATCTTGACTCGACCTACTTCTACTCACTCGTCAATGTATACATTCTAACCCACATTCCTCCTCCCAATTTTAGGGAACTTGGTCTCTCCTAACTATCAGTGTCGTCTTTATTAAACACATTTTACGCTCTCCAGTAGTGGGTTAGTGCAGTGAGTGGAAACGTGTAGAACGTCGATTGATAAAGAAGATAAAGATAAGCTACCTTGTGGTTAGATGACTTCGGTAAGTTGCAGCCAGGCTGGAGTAGGGGCGTGTGGCTAGCAGCCGCATTCCAAAACATTTTGAGAAACGGGAAGGCTAACACCTTCTAAACCCACCAACCCTTAGAGGGAAAATATTATATATATATATATATATATATATATATATATATATATATATATATATAATATATATATATATATATATATATATATATATATATATATATATATATATATATATATATATATATATATATATATATAAATATATATATATATATATATATATATATATATATATATATATATATATATATATACATATATATATATATATATATATATATATATATATATATATATATATATATATGTATGTATGTATGTATGTATATGAATGTCTTTAACTGTGATCTAATAGTACACTGTGAAGACAAAGGGACGCATAAAACCATCATATACCCGTAACAACCATGTATCTCGAACACTTCCGTATTCATTATCAATGGCGAAATATATGGTTGCAACAGGTTTATATTGCTTTTGTGGGACTCTTTATCTTCATATACGTAAATATAAATATATAGCTACATTTATATATATGTTATATATATAAATGTATATGGAAGTGTGTGTGTGTATGTGTGTTTTAATTCCCAACTTGGATATCGCTTTGTTTATGTGCATGCTGAGTTTGTTTTACGGCCTTTCATTCTGTGTTGCAGGTAAGTTCACCCGTGACATTTGTGATCTTTTCTGGCGCGCCTCCCCCAGAGGATTTCCGCTCATTTGCAGTCGGGAGATACGTTACAGATTAGAGAGGTTCGCTTACTAGTCAATCCTTTTATTGGCTCCTCCATTATTCAGATTTTCTGACCTTGTGTTGGCAGTTACCTTACCATTGTTCTCTCTCTCTCTTTTCTTTGTGTATATCTATATATATATATATATATATATATATATATATATATATATATATATATATATATATATATATATATAATATATATTTGTATATATATTAAGACAAAATCCACGAAGGAAAAGAAGCGATGTAGTGATGCAAGGTCTTTCGACTTATCGTCTGCTGAGTAAAGGACGATAAGTCGAAAGGCCTTTCCATTGCACTCCACTGTTTTTTTATTTATATGTTCGTCACGTTCCTTTTTCGTGATTTTGTTTTTTATTTATATGTTCGTCACGTTCCGCATTTTCGTGATTCAGTTAAACATACATACATTATATATATGTATAAACATATATATATATATATATGTGTGTGTATGTATGTATGTATGTATGTATGTATAATGTATATTTGATGAAATATGCGGGCAAAAATTCATCATGGAAATACGTGCAGGAAAGGATTAACATTGGAGCTCGGTGAAACGACTTTGGAAATAGACATATTTGAGAGAGCCCATCGTGTACATTTATTTTATTCATTTTTTCCATCCATATCTCTCCAGAATAATGAAAGAAAAAATGACTTCATTATTGTCTTTCATTTTTTCATTTTCTCCAATTTTTCGTTCGGGGTTGACGGAGCTTGTTAGTGTATGAGATTTTTTTATTATTTATTTATTTTTTTTTTTTTATGTAGCACTTGACGGTAAGGTCAGAGTTTAGTTGCTCTGTTTTCCAATATATATATATTTTTTTTTATTCTATTCCATGACGAATATTCTGGTGTCGGTGAAAGAGGTGATCATATTATTTTCTCGTCTGTGACAATGTTTTTGTTTTATTTTTCAAAGTACTAAATCAGTTTTCTCACTCAAACATTTGAGGTTAGTCGACTTTCTTGAACGAATGAATTATTATTATTATTATTATTATTATTATTATTATTATTATTATTATTATTATTATTATTATTATTATTATTATTATTATCATCATCATCGTGAATTATTTTATTTTGTTTTTTTATTATTGTTATGATTAATTATTAGCTAAACATTCAAGTATAAATTATATGTAGATTAAAATGGCATAATCTGCTATTTAGGAATCACGTGTGGTTTTATAGTTAATTTGGTGATTTTCCCTTTGAAAACTATCTTCTTCCCGCATGGAAACATCAGCACAAGTTATTTGATGGTTTTAAAGACCCTAGCGTACTAAAGAGCGCTGTGCAAAGAGAGTTCATAAGTCGTAAATCATTGACTTGGAAAAGCTCTGTAACATTCGCAAGGAATCTCGTATAGAAAAGAAGAAGAATAACCAGGATGAGAAATCTGAAATAGCGTCTCTAGTCTGTCCCTTTCAGCGCTGAATGACCTCAGAGGTCCCACTGATTAGCCTAAATGGTACATTCTGTCTACTCTTTAAACAAACCCATGTCTTAGACACAAGTCCTCTTCAGTTGAAGTGGCAGTTGTAGACAAGCTGGATAATGGAATGTGAATGTATTCTGTCTACTTTTGTAAATACTATTATTTTGAGAGGGTTTGGCATTTCTCTCCTCTCTCTCTCTCTCTCTCTCTCTCTCTCTCTCTCTCTCTCTCTCTCTCTCTCTCTCTCTCTTACGTTTTGTAAGTTCAGTAGAACTTGCTCATTGTTACAGACAGCCTGTAAGGTCTCTCTCTCTCTCTCTCTCTCTCTCTCTCTCTCTCTCTCTCTCTCTCTCTCTCTCTCTCTCCTCTCTCTCTCCTCACATGGTTATATAATGTTAAGTTGAATCGGCTCAATTTTACACCATCTTGTACTCTCTCTCTCTCTCTCTCTCTCTCTCTCTCTCTCTCTCTCTCTCTCTCTCTCTCTCTTCATGGTTAGTATAATGTTGAGTTGAATCGGCTCAATCTTACAACCATCTTGTAACTCTCTCTCTCTCTCTCTCTCTCTCTCTCTCTCTCTCTCTCTCTCTCTCTCTCACCCGAGGCAAGTCCCCTTGTTTTTTTTTTTTTTTTCCCCTTATCTTCCAGGAGAACCTTCTAGTCCATTACGTGTGGCCCCTGTGGGTGGAGAGAACTCGTTAGGGAATGTCATCGTTGTATCTGTCATTATTAACTTGTTATTATTACGGGAATCACAGTGGGAGGAAAAATACTAAGAAAGAGGCTTTGGAATATTTCTGGCCCTTCTCATTGTATTCCTGTCACTGGGGTGTGCAAATTATTGTCATCATTATTTTTATTATATTGTTTTTACTATTGTTTTTAATTATATTTATTATTATAATTGTTATAGATTTTTTCTCGAGCTTGTATTATTATTATTATTATTGGCTTGTTGGCGCCTGCTACGTGCGCTGGAACTCGGCGCTGCTGTCTCCCCTACCCTCCCGGTCCCTTACGTACCCCCTATCCCACCCTTGGCGGACAAACAGGTTTGCAGGAAGGTGGATGTCTCCTGTACCTACCCCGCCCCACTCGGGACAGACAAACAGGTTTCCAAGGGAGGGGGGCTGTGTCATGTCTCCCCTACTGTCACCCGGGGGAGGACAAACAAGATTCAGTCGGATTTTATTATTATTATTATTATTATTATTATTATTATTATTATTATAATTTTTCTCACTAGTAGCTCTATTATTATTATTATTATTATGAAGGAGTAGACCCTCTTTAAACAGGTCTTATTAAAAAGGATGCACCAAGCGATCCCCATAGCGTACGAGCAAATCAAAATTCGGCATCCGAGGATCGAAATTCTTCTCTTCATCCTCAGCACTACAACGCCGCTCGCACGCAAGACGAAAATCTAACTTCAACTTGGATGAGAAGGCTCCGCCCGAGGCTACATGCCCCGGGCAGCCAATCATAATTCAGCACCGATCAAGACCGCCCCCTATAAATACCAACCCGAGCACCTCGTTTCTTCAGACCTTCTGCAACCACGTCCAGAGGATGACCAACGAGCTGGTCGAAACATGTCGACGGTACCTACAATCAAGGTCTAGAGAATACAGAATTCTCTAGACCTTGCCTACAATAGAACCTGAACCCAGACGAACGATTTCTGATTGGATATTTTAATAAAAGACTTCCAATATTCCGCGCACTGTCCTTTTCCAACATGAATATCGGCCAGTTGCTGACTAACATCGCTGAGCCTGAAAAGCGAATCATAAGGAGGATAGAAAAGACACTATATAAGGTAAATTCGCATAATACAGCCATCCTTTTTAATAAGACCTATTATTATTATTATTATTATTATTATTATTATTATTATCATATATTTTTTTTCTTAGATTAGTAGCATTATTAATGTATGGCTTGAATAACAGAAGTGCATCCTTATTACCAATAACATATGCTTTCTCTATTTAGTTAATGTCAGTTCAGGCAGCATTCTCTGAATGTTTTTGTTACTTATTCTACGAAATCATTGGTTAATAGCTCCTTCATCCCTTAGGAATGAAATTTGCCACCGAAAATAACCTAGCTAATTCGCTTAAAAGAATCCAACTAAATTTAAGTTTTGGAAGAGATTCAGATTTTCGTTCGATGTTCGCTTGTCTTACGGTACTCGTGTTAAATGAGGTGAATTGACGCTGATAGGAATAGATTCAAGTATGTCAGTTCTCTCTCTCTCTCTCTCTCTCTTTATCATACTTTTGAAACCCTTGACTTTTCCCAAGCTGCGTTTGATCTATCATTTTTTTTTTGTATTTTATTTTTTTATGGCCTGTCGTAATCCCTTTCCTTGCCTGCCTTTGATGCTGTACCTTTTGACAGGAATCCTCGGATTGATCTCTTCTTATCGAGATGTGACCTTCCAGGATTTTTTAAGTTTTCTGTAAAAGACTGTTATAAAGATGTCTGTTTGTCTGTCCGTCCGCGCTTTTTCTGTCCGCCCTCAGATCTTAAAAACTACTGAGGGGGCTAGAGGGCTGCAGACTGGTATGTTGGTCATCCACCCTCCAATCATCAGACATATCAAATTGCAGTCCTCTGCCTCCTCAGTAGTTTTGATTTTATTTAAGGTTAAAGTTAGCCATGGTCGTGAGTCTGGCACCGCAACCACACAGGCCACCACGGCCGGCTGAAAGTTTCATGGGCCGTGGCTGAGAGTTTCATACAGTATTGTACACTACAGAAAACTAGATTGCGCCGAAGAAACTTGGGGCATTTTTTACTTTTTTCTTTCTTTTTTTCCCTTGACTCCCCGCAAAGGAAAGGAGTTCAGTCTTTTTGCTGAGTCGGTGGCAACTGCAGACTTCGGCTGTCGTTTGTTGAGGAGGAGGTTTACAGGTTGACAGGTCGCCTGAGGCGTCGCTGGCGGCAGCGACTGGCACATCTAGTCGTTCTGTAGTTTCAGTTATTGCCTTTGGCAAGCTGCAAGCAGTCGTTCATATTAAAATGGTCTGTTTAACTCGTTTCTGAAAAGTTGCGGAAGGTTTAGTATAATGGTTGTGGTTTGATTGTGACGTCCAGTTTAGGAAAGGTGTTGCTATATGCTTTTACTGTTATATACGGAGCCCCAAATTACTGTAAAACGATTCAATCGTCTCTCTTAATTAATGTTGTTATATGCGAGTTGGTAGGTGCATTCAAACACAAACCACCTCGTGCCCAGAAATGGACCAAATAGGTTGAATCCTTTCAGAATGACGAAAATTTCTTGGGCACTTGTAAAAAAATAAGAAGAGAGAGAGAGAGAGAGAGAGAGAGAGAGAGAGAGAGAGAGAGAGAGAGAGAGAGAGAGAGAGAGGCCAAACCCCTTCTATACATCATGAAACACACCCTCCATATTATATTATTATTATTATTATTATTATTATTATTATTATTATTATTATTATTATTATTATTGTTGAATATACCGCTTGCTGCAGAGGAACGTCGATTTAAGACAGTCACTCCAGTATACAAAATCTCTCCATGTTTCGCCTGTACATAGTAAATCTCTGCTAGATATTCATATGGAAAGTGACTTCCAGTTTCCAATACAAGTTTTTTAAAGCCACCTTCGCAAGCCATTTTCAAGGTAAAAAGAATTCGAAATTTTTTGTGAATTGGTATTCATACCTGTACACTGTGAATGGAATAGTTTGTACATTTTTTCTTGAGTGTAAGGGTCTTAGAGAAAGTGTAAAGCTTTAGTCTTCTCAGTACTTGTTTTTTTTGTTTTCTGTAAAAGAAAACTATTGTGCCGGCTTTGTCTGTCCGTCCTTTTTTTCCGTTTTTTTTTTTTTTTTTTTTTTTGCTCGCCCTCAGATCTTAAAAACTACTGAGGCAAGATGGCTGCAAATTGGTGTGTTGATCAACCACCCTCCAATCATCAAACGTACCAAATTGCAGCCCTCTAGCCTCCTCAGTAGTTTTTAATTTATTTTATTTAAAAATAAAGTTAGCCATCATCGTGCTTCTGGTAACGCAACAACACAGGCCACCACGGCCGGCTGAGAGTTTCTTGGGCTGCGGCTTATACAGAATTATACCGAGATCACCGAAAGATAGATCTATATTCGGTGGCCTTGATTCCACGCCGTACAGAAAACTCGATTGCGCCGAAGAAACTTCAGCGCAATTTTTACTTGTTTTTTGTGTGAAGTCTCTCTCTCGGATGTAAACTCCAAACTTTATCCATTCCAGTGCATATAATGTCTAATTTTAAATTCATGTTGTGTGTGATTCTACGTCCTTGATACTCCATTGAAGTCATGAAGTAATTTTATTTGTCAATAATTTCAGCAGTATTTTATGCCAGTTATGTCGAGTGTTATAATGTGCATCTTTATGTTTGTGCCGTTTTGTGTCTGTGATTTAACAGACGAAATATTTGAAGTCAGCAAATTACAGAAAATTTACATTATGGAATTTATGTCTTCAATTTAGGTCTAATGTTGTCACTTTTCAAGTGTTAAGTTGTTAAGTTGCCTGTCGTTGATGCTGGCGTCTGAAGTCGGGCGGTGAATCACTTTCGTTTCGAGACAGACCTGAGGAAGTTGGTACTCGTGTCGATATATCGATATGCAGAAGGAACCCGTTTATCTACTGCAGGCGTCCCTGCAGTGCCAGAACAGTTGTTTTGCGTGTGTTTTATCTCTCTCCTCTCTCTAGCGTTGCATTTTGAGAAGAGGAGCAGGGTAGGGTGGGAGTCATTTTCTCTCTCCCTCTCTCTCTCTCTAGCGTTGAGGAGAGGAATAAGGTAAAGTGATAGTCATTCTCTCTCTCTCTCTCTCTCTCTCTCTCTCTCTCTCTCTCTCTCTCTCTCTCTAGCGTTGCATTTTGAGGAGAGGAATAGCGAAGAGTGGGAATCATCCTCTCTCTCTCTCTCTCTCTGTCTCTCTCTCTCTAGCGTTGCATTTTGAGGAGAGGAATAGCGTAGAGTGAGAATCCTCTCTCTCTCTCTCTCTCTCTCTCTCTCTCTCTCTCTCTCTCTCTCTCTATTGCACTTTGAGGAGAGGAGTAGGGTAGAGTGAGAATCATCTCTCTCTCTCTCTCTCTCTCTCTCTCTCTCTCTCTCTCTCTCTCTCTCTCTAGCGTTGCTTGTCGAGGAGAGGAACGGGTTGGAGTGGGAATCATTGTTGTTGCAATTTGCAGAGAGGCGGAGTCTGGCCTTGTCTCTCCCTCCCCCCCTTCCTCCTCCCCTAGCAGAGGTTGTTTCGGCACGTGACTGTTGTGTCTTATCGCCGTTGGTCTGGGCGAAACAACCTCGGGCTTATATTACATTTCTTATGGCTGGTAGTTAGTCTGTTTATATCTTATATAAGCTATATAGTTAGAGCTGGGAAGAGGATATACTAGCTTCATCTAGGGCTAAGTAGCATCCGCGCATTCGTGATTTTATATATTAAAATTTTGTTTTTCGCAAAGCGTCAGTGCGTTCAATATTAGGGGAGGAACAGGATATCTTGAGAAGTTTTTCCGCAAGTTTTAAGATTCTGAAAAACAATTGTCATCTGTCTGGCAGTTATTTGTGCTTATTAATGAGGAATATGATGTTCGATATTTTATGTCCTTTTGAGAAAATCTCTTATTACATCATTCATTACGTCTTTGTAGTTCCTCGTTGGACGAGTCGGTAGAGTTCTCGGCTGGCACTCTGCTAGGCCCGAGTTCGAGTCTTCGGCCGGCCAATGAAGAATTAGAGGAATTTATTTCTGGGGATAGAAATTCATTTCTCGCTATAATGTGGTTCGGATCCCACAATAAGCTGTAGGTCCCGTTGCTAGGTAACCAATTGGTTCTTAGCCACGCAAAATAAGTCTAATCCTCCGGGCCAGCCCTCTCTAGGAGAGCTGTTAATCAGCTCAGTGGTCTGGTTAAACTAATGTATACTTTTTAAAGGTTCTTTGCAGAGTCCCTTCGGCTCACAGCTGCATCCCCTCTCATTCCTTTTACTGTATTTCCGTTCATATTCTCTATCTTCCGTCTTACTTTCCTCAACCCTCTCTTAACAGTTTCTTCGTAGTGCAACTGCTTTGAGGTTTTCCTCCTGTTACACCTTTCAGACCTTTTTATTGTCAATTTCCTTTTCAACGCTGGATGACCTCATAGGTCCCAGCGCTTGGCCTTTGGCCTAAATTCTATATTCTGTTCATATCATTTACTACTATAGGTGTTTTGCTAGGTATAAGATTATTTTGTTCAATTAACGGTAGGTGTCTTATGTAGAAATAGATACATACAATTATACAAACACTTCTTTATATTAGGGAACTGCCGCCCTAATTTCCAAGTGTATGAAATCTACGTTGAATAGTCAATTGGCGAATCAAAATCGATACTCCGTTACCTTGGCATGAAAGCCATTTTAGTTTTTTTAAGATGTGGTTTCAAGTCGTTTTTGATGTTTTAAACGATCTGCTTACTTTGTTACACAACCTTGGTAGATGACTTATGTGTCTGCTTTCGCTTTCTCTCTCGAAGATATTTAGTCTCTCTCTCTCTCTCTCTCTCTCTCTCTCTCTCTCTCTCTCTCTCGTGTCTGCTGCTTCTCTCTCTCTATATTGAGTCTCTCTCTCTCTCTCTCTCTCTCTCTCTCTCTCTCTCTCTCTCTCTCTCTCTCTCTCTCTCTCTCTCCTTGCGTGTGTTGTGTAATGTTCAGTTGAATCGCCTCATTTTTACAAATAGCCTGTAAGTTCTCTCTCTCTCTCTCTCTCTCTCTCTCTCTCTCTCTCTCTCTCTCTCTCTCTCTCTCTCTCTCTCTCTCTCTCTCTCTCTCTGGCAATCTAATAAGGGGAGAGGTGGACGTCTAATGGGTCGTATTTGCAGCCACAAAATATGTTTTATGGGTCGAAATATGATTTTGGAATTGCATGGAATTCTTCCTGCTTTTGCAGATACTGCTCCAGGTTAAGATCTTTTCCCACTAGTTCAGGTTAAAACTAATCATAGTAGATTAGACTGCCTTTAATTACGCTTCCAATTACCGTTTGAAGGATTTTATCTGTTTTTGTAGTTAATACAGGCATGAATAGTCTTAATTTGGAATGGAATATAGGGACAACAAATAGGTTAAGGTAATATTCACGGACAAAGTTGGAATTACAGAAGTATTTTTATGTTTTTTTATAAGTGAGTATGTTAATGCATGTGTTTGTTCACTTGAGCAGTTTGTCAACGTTCGTCCTAAGATATTTCGCTGGTGACCTATGCCCCCAGGAAATGTAAAAGGTTTGTGCTTTGTATAATAACGGGTTTTTACTTTTTTGATCAATTCATTGGGAGTGCACTAATGAGTATGCAAAGGTCTTTGGTCATGTACTAGATTTTTAAAAATATTTTTTCTATTTCTTGAATGCATTGCTATAGTTACGTGTTAGTATTTATTCAAAGCGTATGCGTTCCCTGTAGAAGGTGAAAGTAAAATTAGATGCCATGGAAAATAACATAAAATAAATATAGGGGTATAAGTAAAGGTAAAACCAATTAAAAAATAAATATAGGAGGTATAAGTGAAGGTAAAACCACGTTAGTTGAATTACTGTTGAAAGTGGAATTACATTCCTAAACCTGAATCATCCCAAGTCATGACATGGGGCTGTCTTTTGTGCTGTGATGGAAAATGGTGTTGAACGTAACAAAAATTGGCAGTTGTCCCGTTTGTTTATATAAGGTCGATTGATTGTTTTCAAGTGCCTTAAAAAGACGTCTGGTGGCAGAAGCCCAAGTCTCATCTAAGAGAAATCATTGCCTTCTTTACCTGCCGCCTTCCTTCCCTCACTTTAGCGAACTCATGTAAACATGCACTCACCCACAGTTGTGTGAGTCTTACCAAGAAAATAATTCTTGGATGGGTTTTCTTGACACCTTTCTTGGATGGGGTTTCTTAACGCTTTTCTTGGATGGGTTTTCTTAACACTTTCTTGGGTGGGTTTTCTTAACACCTTTCTGGATGGGGTATCTTAACACCTTTTTTGGATGGGGTTTCTTAATACTTTCTTGGATGGGTTTTCCTAACACCTTTCAGGCTGGGTTTTCTTAACACCTTTCTTTTATGGGTTTTCTTAACACTTTCTTGGATGGTTTATCTTAACACCTTTCTTGGATGGGTTTTCTTAACACTTTCTTGGATGGTTTATCTTAACACCTTTCTTGGATGGGTTTTCTTAACACTTTCTTGGATGGTTTTCTTAACACCTTTCTTGGATGGTTTTCTTAACACCTTTCTTGGATGGGTTTTCTTAACACCCTTCTAACTGGAGAGAGAGAGAGAGAGAGAGAGAGAGAGAGAGAGAGAGAGAGAGAGAGAGAATTTTGTTGGCTCAAAGGCATTACAGTCGGATTAACGATGTTCTTATGGCATGATTGATAGCCACCTCTCAGATGCTTTATCTTGGGGTCAGGCTGAGACGTCTATTGCCTGACGAGTGTGTCCATTGGGTTGAAGCATCAAATCTTTTACCGATTACTCGCGGGCTGACGTTGATCACGGAAGTGGGTGCTACAGAAGAAGTTAGCTGGGATTTTTGTGGATAATTCTAAAGTGACTGGTGCTGTGTTGGTCCACAGTCGGTGAATGGTTTACACGTGTGGTTATGTGTGTGTGTATGTATATATATATATATATATATATATATATATATATATATATATATATATATATATATATATATATATATATATATTATATGGATTCGTTTGCAGTGTTGTTTTTATATTCTTTAATTTGCTTAGATATTCAGCTAGGATTGTTAGCATAAATGAATAAATTTCTCTCTTCACTTGGAATGCGTGAAAATTACATCACTGTCATTTTGCCTGTCCATCAGTTTGACATTCCGTTTTTTCCACAAGTTGATTGATGGCCTGGTTTCATCCAGCGATACGGCCTTTGGCACGAATTTTTTTTTTTATGTTTACTTTTGCTTTTGTTTGAAGGAGGAACCGTGCACCATCGATTCTTCCTTGTTGATATAAAGTCCAGGTTATTAGTAGGTCTTTCTCCTCTAGATCGAGAACGGGATATGCTGTGTATCAGGTCCACAGTAATATTCAATGTTGAATTCTTGTTGATTTTATAAAAAGTTACAAAAGCTTTCGAACCCTGTCCTGGGTTCATCTCCTGGTTATTCTTTAGAAGGATCGATTCCTTATCTTGGACAACTTTGTTGAGAGAGAGAGAGAGAGAGAGAGAGAGAGAGCGTATCCAAAATATTTCACTAATGGGTTCAGAGGTATGTGATAATCATTAATTTTGAGAGCTCACTTCTTTTATTTTTATGCTTGTTCACTTTGCATGCAAAAGGTATCTTGTTTTAATTTCCTACGCTTGTCTAAGCCGTTCTTTAGCCAGCTTAATTTAGATACGGTGGAGGAATTATCAGATAGGATAATCTTGCAAACATAAAAATCAGTAAGATAACTGAAATCTCAACTTTTATTGGATAAATTTTCTTTGAACATAGCTGGACAATCGTCAGTGTTACCAATACATTACGAAAGTTATCTCTTGTTTTCATATATGTATATATATTATTATTGCTTGCTTTAGTTTTTCACAGGTTCCATTAAAGGGATTTGCTTCTTCTTCTTCTTCTGGAGCGTTAGTTGAACACTGCTAATCTCCCATGGCTTGAGACTTTTAAGTAACTAGATGACTTCTATTCATAATTTTAACAACTTCCATGGCGACTGATCCGTATATGCAGAGGCGAAATTCCGTTGCGACTGATCCACCATGCAGAGGTGATGTAACGTTCAGTCTCTCTCTCTCTCTCTCTCTCTCTCTCTCTCTCTCTCTCTCTCTCTCTCTCTCTCTCTCTCTCTCTCTCTCACACACATACACACACACACACACACTTCCCTAGCAACTGATCCGTATATGCAGAGGTGAAATAACCTCTCTCTCTCTCTCTCTCTCTCTCTCACGAAGAGGTCATCGCGTAAGCCGGATTAATGGAGAAATGATAGTCCTTTGGCGTGTGAGGCCAATGCTTCAAAGTCTCGGGTTTACTTTTGTCTCTATTCAGACGTCTTAATCGCTGTTAATGAAGTGCACGATTTTTCGGAAGTTAAATTAGTTCTGGGAGCAGGAAAGGTTTAAGAGATAAAAAAAAAAAAAAAAAAAAATAGTGGTATAGAATGGGGAAATTTGAGATAAAACGGGAACTGAGGAAATTCGATGAGATCTGATATACAAATGTGGAGGCAAGGTAAAAAGAAATAGGAAGAAAAATGGAAAAGTTAAATTATTGAAAGTTTGAGGCACGAGGTGGGAATGGCTAAATAAAGGTAATTGGAAAATGTTAAATTTGGAAAAGGGCAAGTTTCGAGGTTGACTTGGTTCCTGTGTTTTTTATTAGTTTTCTGT
>NC_089788.1:3053001-3075501 GCF_040412425.1 Macrobrachium rosenbergii | reverse complement strand
CGTGAAGAGTTTTGCAAAGGAAAAGCTTATACTTAAATGTAATGTGAGAGGATACTTAGAAGCTTGGCTAATATTTTTGAATGCCGATTTTAGGCTGGAGATTTGGGGGATAATAGTCTCTCTCTCTCTCTCTCTCTCTCTCTCTCTCTCTCTCTCTCTCTCTCTCTCTCTCTCTCTCTCTCTCACAGTGTGTGTGCTGGAGAGGATGTTTTAACCCTAAACAGCACACTTGATGAATTATTTTTTAGAGGGGGGGGTGTTTCCAAGTATAAATATGTATATATATTTACATATATATAATTACAGGAACGTCGATGTGCTCAAAAACCGCACACTCATGTAAATAGTCTATAAATCCCAAATTTTTATGATTAACTGAATAATTTTTTTTGCCTACATGATTTAAGATATCGGCATTAACTGAATAATTTTTGTTTGCGTACATGATTTAAAATATCGGCATTAACTGAATAATATTTTTTTGCGTACATGATTTAAGATATCAGCAATGATTTATCGTATCTCAGGAAAGGAGAACAGCTTAAAGCAGTCGAACTTCTCTCTCTCTCTCTCTCTCTCTCTCTGAAAGTTCCCTTCCAGAGGCACTTTTTCGGATTCTTTGAAAATCGACTCGGGCCAAGTCCGCTTCGCCTATTTGCTTTTTATTCGCAGGGGAATTTTCGCAGGGGAATTAATGAGCAGCGCGAACTGATGGGAAGGAACTTTTCATTTTGACCTGAAATAGGAACACGTCAGCTTGCAGGTTGGAAAGGTGTTTTTTTTTTTTTTATTCCTCGCACCGTTGGACCGTGGAACAGCCTACCTGGGGACGTTGTGCAAGGTGGAACTTCAGAAGTCAAGCGAAGGTGCAGTACATTGCTACCCTAAGCAGTTCTCCTTGTATTAATACTACTCATTCCGTTTTATTTGTTTATTTGTTAATTTGTCTGTTTTTCTAGTAACTCATCTCCTTTTTTTATATTTCCCTTTACCTTCTGTTATTTCTTTCGAATGAACACCATAATATTTCTTTGGAAGCTTTAATTTCAAGTCAGTGGCCCTTGTGGTGGGCTTGTTCCGTATGAATAGGGTTCATCTTCTGAATAATGAAGATAATAAATTTGAGGAAGCTACGTTGTCTAGGATGTTAAAATAAGGACTAGGAAATTTTAAAAGGTTTATTGTAGTGAAAACAGAATGTTTATTGTAGGCCCTTCTCCTGTTAGTATAGAAGGAGGTGTAGGTTAGTAGCAATGTTAAAAATGACTTTGTATAACCATATGGTGTGAATACATGTAGAATTTTTCCTTTGAAATTAAAACGCCTTTATTTTTGTATAACTATAGAATATAGATCTCTCAGAAAGAGAAAAAGCCCCCTCTCTCTCTCTCTCTCTCTCTCTCTCTCTCTCTCTCTCTCTTCTCTCTCTCTGTTTAATCAGTCTGAAAGGAGCTTATCGCCCTAAGAAACTCTCTTGATAAATTATCTTTTGGTTTGCATGTGTGAATGTGTATAAAGATAGATATAGGAATGCCCACCTAAAATATAGGAATGCCCACCTAAATTGTTTATAACTCGAAATTCTTCTGATAAATGTAAAAGCAATCGAATGGACCTCCTTTCAACGTCCATGTCATAAACCACGCAACGCCAACATGTGTCTAGTTTGAACTGATCCGACATTAAACCACAATAGTCACCATGGAAAGCTGAATAAAGCAAAGAAACAGGTTCTTTCTTCTCTTTCACGAGGAAATTGGGCTGGGTGCGGTTTTTATTGGTTGGGGAAAAGGCGCGGTGAGCTTCTTCCTCCACGCTCCTCTTTATAGAAAGTCAAGGTCTTGAAAACACAAACACACGCCCGCCCTCGCCGCCACGTGCCCAAACTCCCATAAATCACAAACACACACACGCACTCTCTGCCTAAACTTACAACAATCACAAACACACACGCACTCTCTGCCTAAACTTACAACAATCACAAAGTAATGTCCTTCACTTAAACATTAGTCACACACACACACACACACACACACACACACACACACACACACACACACACACACTGCTCAAGCCTATAACAATCATATGTACACACTCGCGCGCGTATTGTCACTTAGGTCGAAGGTATAAATGAGCTTTACTGAAAGAATCATCAGTTTCGCGGAAGGGAATATATTTTGAATTTTTACCTTCTATAAAAATAAAAACGTTTCATGTTTCGTATTGTCTGTACCGTTGATAAATTGAGAGATTAATGTTTCGTATTGTCTGTACAGTTGATAGATTAAGCAGATTAATGTTTCGTATTATTCGTGAAGGAAGTTGATAGATTGAGAGATTCAGGTTTCGTATTGTCTGTATAGTTGATAAATTGAGAGATTAATGTTTCGTATTGTCTGTACAGTTGATAGATTAAGAGATTAATGTTTCGTATTGTCTGTACAGTTGATAGATTGAGAGATTCAGGTTTCGCATTGTCTGTATAGTTGATAAATTGAGAGATTAATGTTTCTGCATGTCTGTACAGTTGATAGATTAAGATTACGTTTCGTATTGTTCGTACAGTTGATAGATTGAGAGATTCAGGTTTCGCATTGTCTGTATAGTTGATAAATTCAGATTAATATACGTATTGTCTGCACAGTTGATAGATTAAGAGATTAATGTTTCGTATTGTCTGTACAGTTGATAGATTGAGAGATTCAGGTTTCGCATTGTCTGTATAGTTGATAAATTGAGAGATTAATGTTTCGTATTGTCTGTACAGTTGATAGATTAAGAGATTAATGTTTCGTATTGTCTGTACAGTTGATAGATTGAGAGATTCAGAAGTTTCTGCATTGTCTGTATAGTTGATAACTGAGAGATTAATGTTTCGTATTGTTCAAAGCAGTTGATAGATTGAGAGATTCAGGTTTCGTATTGTCCGTACAGTTGATAGATTGAGATTCCAGGTTTCGTATTGTCCGCATGTGCTGATAGATTGAGAGATTCAGGTTTCGTATTGTCCGTACAGTTGATAGATTGAGAGATTCAGGTTTCGTATTGTCCGCATAAAGATAGATTGAGAGATCTGCTCGCATTGTCTGTATAGTTGATAGATTGAGAGATTCAGGTTTCAGACATCTGTACAGTTGATAGGATTGAGAGATTCAGGTTTGCATTGTCCGCAGACAGTTGATAGATTGAGAGATTCGTGTTTCGTATTGTCCAGACAGTTGATGGCATTGAGAGATTCAGGTTTCGCATTGTCTGTATAGTTGATAAATTGAGAGATTAATGTTTCAGACAATTGTACAGTTGATAGACGGAGAGACCAGGCTCTTTGCATTGTCCGTATAGTTGATAGATTGAGAGATTCAGGTTTCGTATTGTCCGTACAGTTGATAGATTGAGAGATTCAGGTTTCGCATTGTCTGTATAGTTGATAAATTGAGAGATTAATGTTTCGTATTGTCTGTACAGTTGATAGATTGAGAGATTCAGGTTTCGCATTGTCTGTATAGTTGATAAATTGAGAGATTAATGTTTCGTATTGTCTGTACAGTTGATAGATTGAGAGATTCATGCTTCGTGATTGTCCGCACAGTTGATAGATTGAGAGATTCAGGTTTCAGATTGTCCGTGATAGCTGATATTGAGAGATTCAGGCTTCGAGTTGTCCGTACAGTTGATAGATTGAGAGATTCAGGTTTCAGATGTCCGTAACAGTTGATAGATTGATTGAGATTCAGGCTTCGTATTGTCCGCATAGCTGATAGAGATTGAGAGGTCTCAGTTTCGTATTGTCCGCATAGCTGATATTTATATCTGTGTTTCGTATTGTCCGCATACAGCTGATAGATTGAGAGATTAGTGTTTCGGGGATGTCCACAGTTGATAGATTGAGTGAGATTCAGGTTTCGTATTGTCCGTGCATAGTTGATAGATTGAGATCTTGTGCTCTGTGACATCCGTGATGTTGATAGATTGAGATTCAGGTTTCGTATTGTCTGTACAGTTGATAGATTGAGAGATTCAGTTTCGTATTGTCCGTGCATAGTTGATAGATTGAGAGATTCAGGTTTCAGATTGTCCGGCATAGTTGATAGGATTGAGAGATTCAGGTTTCAGATGTCCGTACAGTTGATAGATTGAGAGATTCAGGTTTCGTATTGTCCGCACAGTTGATAGATTGAGAGATTCAGGTTTGCATTGTCCGTACAGTTGATAGATTGAGATTAGTGTTTCTGCATTGTCTGTACAGTTGATAGATTGAGAGATTCAGGTTTCGTATTGTCCGTACAGTTGATAGATTGAGAGATTCAGGTTTCGTATTGTCCGTACAGTTGATAGATTGAGAGATTCAGGTTTCGTATTGTCCGTACAGTTGATAGATTGAGAGATTCAGGTTTCGTATTGTCCGTACAGTTGATAGATTGAGAGATTCAGGTTTCGTATTGTCCGTACAGTTGATAGATTGGAGAGATTCAGTTTCGTATTGTCCGTACAGTTGATAGATTGGAGAGATTCAGGTTTCAGATGTCCGTATAGTTGATAGATTGAGAGATTAGTGTTTCGTATTGTCCGTACAGCTGATAGATTGGAGTATCTGTGTTTCGTATTGTCCTATTGTGTTGATAGATTGAGAGATTCAGGCTTCGTGAGATTGTCCGTACAGTTGATAGATTGAGATTCAGGCTTCGTATTGTCCGCATACAGTTGATGATTGAGAGATTCAGGTTTCGTATTGTCCGTATAGCTGATAGAGATTGAGAGATTAGTGTTTCGTATTGTCCGTACAGTTGATAGAGATTGAGAGATTGTGCTTCGTATTGTCCGCATAGCCGATAGATTGAGAGATTCAGGTTTCGCATTGTCCGCATAGTTGATAGATTGAGATTCAGGCTCGTATTGTCCGTACAGTTGATAGATTGAGAGATTCAGGTTTCGTATTGTCCGTACAGTTGATAGATTGGTGAGATCTCCAGAGTTTCGTGATTGTCCGTACAGTTGATAGATTGAGAGATTAGTGTTTCGCATTGTCCGTGACAGTTGATAGGGATTGAGATTCAGGTTTCGTATTGTCCGTACAGTTGATAGATTGAGAGATTCAGGTTTCGTATTGTCTGTACAGTTGATAGATTGAGAGATTCAGGTTTCGTATTGTCTGTACAGTTGATAGATTGAGAGATTCAGGTTTCGTATTGTCCGTGATACAGTTGATAGATTGAGAGATTAGTACTGTATTGTCCGTACAGTTGATGATTGAGAGATTCAGGTTTCGTATTGTCCGCATACAGCTGATAGATTGAGAGATTCAGGTTTCGTATTGTCCGCATAGTTGATAGATTGAGAGATTCAGGCTTCGGGATGGTCCGCATGTGCTGGATAGGGATTGAGAGATTAGTGTTTCAGATGTCCGGTACAGTTGATAGGATTGAGAGATTCAGGTTTCAGATTGTCCGTACAGTTGATAGATTGAGAGATTCAGGTTTCTGCATTGTCCGCATAGTTGATAGATTGAGAGATTCAGTTTCGTATTGTCCTGCATAGTTGATAGATTTTGAGAGATTATGTTTCATTGTCCGTGACAGTTGATAGATTGAGAGATTCAGGCTTCGTATTGTCCGTACAGTTGATAGATTGAGAGATCTGATATTTTGTATTGTCCGTGCCAGTTGATAGATTGAGAGATTCAGGTTTCGTATGGTCCGCATAAGTTGCTAGATTGAGAGATTCAGGTTTCGATTGTCCGACAGTTGATAGATTGGAGAGATTCAGGTTTCGTATTGTCCGTACAGTTGATAGATTGAGAGATTCAGGTTTCTGGGGATGTCCGTACAGTTGATAGATTGGAGAGATTCAGGCTTCGTATTGTCCGTATACAGTTGAGGATTGAGAGATTCAGGTTTCAGATTAAGTCCGTATACAGTTGATAGATTGAGAGATTCAGGTTTCAGATTGTCTGTATAGTTGATAGATTGAGAGATTCAGGTTTCAGACAACTGTACAGTTGATAGATTGAGAGATTCAGTTTTCTATTGTCCAGATAGTTGATAGATTGAGAGATTCAGGGTTTTTGCATTGTCTCTGTATAGTTGATAAATTGAGAGATTAATGTTTCGTATTGTCTGTACAGTTGATAGATTGAGAGATTCAGGTTTCAATTGTCCGGGTACACAGTTGATAGATTGAGAGATCAGGCTTCTGGGTATTGTCTGTACAGTTGATAGATTGGAGAGATTCGTGGGTTTCTCAGCTTGTTCGTACAGTTGATAGATTGAGAGATTCAGGTTTCGCATTGTCTGTATAGTTGATAAATTGAGAGATTAATGTTTCGTATTGTCTGTACAGTTGATAGATTGAGAGATTCAGGTTTCGTATTGTCTGTACAGTTGATAGATTGAGAGATTCAGCTTTATTGTCCGTATACAGTCATTGATAGATTGGAGAGATTCAGAGTTTCGTATTGTCCGGTATTGTTGATAGATTGAGTAGATTCAGGTTTCAGATTGTCCGCATAGTTGATAGATTGAGAGATTCAGGTTTCGCATTGTCCGCACAGTTGATAGATTGAGAGATTCAGGTTTCGTATTGTCTGTACAGTTGATAGATTGAGAGATTCAGGTTTCGTATTGTCTGTACAGTTGATAGGGATTTGAGAGATTCAGGTTTGAGATGTCCGCATACAGCTGATAGATTGGAGAGATTCAGGCTCGTATTTGTCTGTACAGTTGGATAGATTGAGAGATTCAGGTTTCTCGTGATTGTCCGTATAGCCATAGGGATTGAGAGATTCAGGTTTCAGATTGTCCGCATAGTTGATAGATTGAGAGATTCAGGTTTCGTATTGTCCGTACAGTTGATAGATTGAGAGATTCAGGTCGTATTGTCCGTACACAGCTGGATAGATTGAGAGATTCAGGTTTCGTATTGTCCGTACAGTTGATAGATTGAGAGATTAGTGTCACATTGTCCGTATACAGTTGATAGATTGAGAGATTCAGGTTTCAGACATCTGTACAGTTGATAGATTGAGAGATTCAGGTTTCAGATTGTCCGTACAGTTGATAAAATTGAGAGATTAATGTTTCGTATTGTCTGGTACAGTTGATAGATTGAGAGATTCAGGTTTCCTCATTGTCTGTACAGCTGATAGATTGAGAGATCTGGTGTTTCGTATTGTCCGCACAGTTGATAGATTGAGAGATTCAGGTTTCGTATTGTCTGTACAGTTGATAGATTGAGAGATTCAGGTTTCGTATTGTCTGTACAGTTGATAGATTGAGAGATTCAGGTTTCGTATTGTCTGTACAGTTGATAGATTGAGAGATTCAGGTTTCGTATTGTCTGTACAGTTGATAGATTGAGAGATTCAGGTTTCGCATTGTCCGCATAGCCATAGATTGAGAGATCTGTGCTCAGATTGTCCGTACAGTTGATGATTGAGAGATTCAGGTTTCGCATTGTCCGCGCATAGCTGATAAGATTGAGAGATTCAGCTCTCGATTGTCCGTGACAGTTGATAGATTGAGAGATTAGTGTTTCGTATTGTCCGCATACAGTTGATAGGATTGAGAGATTCAGGCTTCGCATTGTCCGCATAGTTGATAGACTGGAGATTCAGGTTTCAGATTGTCCGCATAGCGATAGATTGAGAGAGATTCAGGTTTCGCATTGTCCGCATGTGCTGATAGATTGAGAGATTCAGGCTCTCTCGTATTGTCCGTGACAGTTGATAGATTGAGAGATTCAGGTTTCGTATTGTCCGCACAGCTGATAGATTGAGAGATTCAGGTTTCGCATTGTCCGCATACAGTTGATAGAGATTGAGATTCAGGTTTCGTGATTGTCTGTATAGCGATAGACTGAGAGATTCAGGTTTCGTATTGTCTGTACAGTTGATAGATTGAGAGATTCAGGTTTCGTATTGTCCGTACAGTTGATAGATTGAGAGATTAGTGTTTCGTATTGTCTGTATAGTTGATAGATTGAGAGATTCAGGTTTCGTATTGTCTGTACAGTTGATAGATTGAGAGATTCAGGTTTCGTATTGTCCGTACAGTTGATAGATTGAGAGATTAGTGTTTCGTATTGTCTGTACAGTTGATAGATTGAGAGATTCAGGTTTCGTATTGTCTGTACAGTTGATAGATTGAGAGATTCAGGTTTCGTATTGTCTGTACAGTTGATAGATTGAGAGATTCAGGTTTCGTATTGTCTGTACAGTTGATAGATTGAGAGATTCAGGTTTCGTATTGTCCGTACAGTTGATAGATTGAGATTCAGGTTTTAGACATGTCTGGTATAGTTGATAGGATTGAGAGATTCAGGTTTCAGATTGTTCACAGTTGATAGATTGAGAGATTCAGGTTTCGTATTGTCTGAAAAAGGTTGATAGATTGGAGAGATCTGTGTTTCTATTGTCCGTACAGTTGATAGATTGAGAGATTCAGGTTTCGTATTGTCCGTACAGTTGATAGATTGAGAGATTCAGACTTGCATTGTCTGTATAGTTGATAGATTGAGAGATCTAGGTTTCGTATTGTCCGCATAGTTGATAGATTGAGAGATTCAGGTTTCCTGTATTATCCGTACAGTTGATAGATTGAGAGATTCAGGCTTCTCGTATTGTCCGTATACAGTTGATAGATTGAGAGATTCAGGTTTCGCATTGTCTGTATAGTTGACAGATTGGAGAGATTCAGGTTTCGTATTGTCTGTACAGTTGATAGATTGAGATTCAGGTTTCTGTATTGCCTGTACAGTTGATAGATTGAGAGATTCAGGTTTCGTATTGTCCTGGGTACAGTTGATAGATTGGAGAGATTCAGGTTTCAAGATTAACCGTGACAGTTGATAGATTGAGAGATTCAGGTTTCTGCATTGTCTGTATAGTTGATAGATTGAGAGATTCAGGTTTCATTGTCTGTACAGTTGATAGATTGAGAGATCTGAGGTTTCATTGTCTGTACAGTTGATAGATTGAGAGATTCAGGTTTCTGCATTGTTCAAAATAGTTGATAGATTGAGAGATTCAGGTTTCATTGTCCGTACAGTTGATAGATTGAGAGATTCAGGTTTCGTATTGTCCGTACAGTTGATAGATTGAGAGGATTCAGGTTTCGTATTGTCCGCACAGTTGATGATTCTGAGAGATTCAGGTTTCGCATTGTCTGTATAGTTGATAGATTGAGAGATTCAGGTTTCGTATTGTCCGTACAGTTGATAGATTGAGAGATTCAGGTTTCGTATTGTCCGTACAGTTGATAGATTGAGAGATTCAGGTTTCGTATTGTCCGTACAGTTGATAGATTGAGAGATTAGTGTTTCGTATTGTCTGCACAGTTGATAAATTGAGAGATTAATGTTTCGCATTGTCCGTACAGTTGAAATATTGACAGACCTTTATCACACGGCCCTTTCCCAAAGATTACGAAATAGCCGTGTAATCTATAATAATATCGACAACAGTCACGAGGTTGTATGTCATTTGGAATGTCGGCTACGTATTATGTTAATAGAGCTTATGCTAAGAGACATTGATGCAATACATCAGCCGATACCCGAGAGAGCCTACTCGGGACTTAATGATTAATTCATCGATTGTGATTGGATGGTCAGTATTCACGACGCGACAAATACCTTCTCTCTCTCTCTCTCTCTCTCTCTCTCTCTGTGTGTGTGTGTGTGTGTGTGTGTTCGCGCGCACTTCTGGGTCACCTGTCTCTCTGGGTATGACAAGTTGGAATGTGACACACAGCGTTTTTTGCATAGCACTCTGTAGAATCCAGCAATAAAACTGTATGTGTGTGTGAGATACTGTATATATATATTATATATATATATATATATATATATATATATATATATATATATATATATATATATATATATATATAGCAATACATCACCGACACTTTCCTAGAATGTGGAGGTGTTTATCCACATTCTGTTGTTCATTTTATGGTTTTAACTTTCACTTCTGCCTGATGCTTCCTTACTTTGCTTCTGTCACGGTCCATGTTTTTGTTGCTCGAATAGGGATGGTTGAATGATGATTAGTTTTTATCCTTCATATTTTTATTTATATATATCTTTGATATATCACACTTAAAAGTTCTTGGAAGTTGTAGAAACATGTTTGGCATCATAGGCAATAATTTAACCCGGAGAAAAAGGAAGTTGTATTGCATTACAAAGTGTAGTTTGGTAACCGCGTTTAGAGCATCAGCCTATCGACACTGCAGTTGATATAGTACCCCTGTCATATTTATGTAGGCAGACCTGGCATCTTGTCCGGCCGACCACCCGGACAAAATCCTGAATAACTTAGGTTGGTTACAGGATATTCGTACAACTACACTAGTATTTTCCCGTAAGGGAAATTGATTTTACATTGGAAGCTTGAAGGGTTACAGTGCACTGCTAAAGGAGGATATGTTATTTGCCGCCGTTTGCCAGGTTTTGAGAGGTGTCTTATGAGAGAGAGAGAGAGGGGATTGAAAAAATCCTTCTGCAGACTAAAATATGATAGAATTGGAGAGGTCTCTTATGTGTACGAGAGAGAAAGAGAGAGAGAGAGAATTGAAAAAATCCTTCTGCATACTGAAATGTGATAGAATTGGATAGGTGTCTTAATGTGTGTGTGTGTGTGTGAGAGAGAGAGAGAGAGAGGATTAAAAAAACTTTTTCAGACTAATATATGATTGAGAGAATTGGAGAGGTCTCTTCTCTTTATGTGTACGTGTGTGTGTGTGTGAGAGAGAGAGAGAGAGAGAGAGAGAGAGAGAGAGAGAGAGAGAGAGGATTAAAAAAAACTTTTTCAGACTAATATATGATTGAGAGAATTGGAGAGGTCTCTTCTCTTTATGTGTATGTGTGTGTGTGTGTGTGAGAGAGAGAGAGAGAGAGAGAGAGAGAGAGAGAGAGAGAGAGAGAGAGAGAGAGAAAGTCTAAAATATAAGAGGGAACTGGAGGATCAGAGTCACTCTGTAAGAATTTTATGGAAATACGGATGTGCCCGGCAGATCAACAACCTGAATTATCTTCCATAGCGGTCGCAAATGAGTGATCAGGTTATACCTGGTAAGACTCATTTACATAACGTCTTAAAAATATTAAAAGCTTCTGATGTTTACTGTAATTTCAACGCTTGTATTGTTGCTGTTTCAAGCCATGTCTGTTCTGGACTCAGTGGCTTTCCATCTGCATGGATGTGTTGCATTCGCATGCTTTTGTTAACGAATTTCTAGCTCTTCTAATTTCCTGATCTCCGTACCACTTTCTATTAATGGCATTAGCTGCAGTCATGTCGTCGATGCAATAAACAGAGAGAGAGAGAGAGAGAGAGAGAGAGAGAGAGAGAGAGAGAGAGAGAGAGAGAGAGAGAGAGAGACTGCTTGTAATATTTGTTCTGTTGCTGAACTTGATAGAAGCAAAGACACTTTGAGAGAGAGAGAGAGATCTGAGTCATTTGTTTTGTATCCTCATTTGTTCTCTCTCTGACTGTGTTACTGAACACATAATGATGAGACTTGAGTGATTACAGCAGATAACTGATGAGACTGCAAGTGCTAGGAAGCAAATAACCAAGGGACAATGGCGTTGGAAATCTTAAACATCAGAATTACTACGCTTACTTGAAATGTTTGCAAAATTGGTCGCAATAAACGCCTTCTTTGTGAACTTTAGAGGGTGCTATAAAATAAAAGTGTACTTTTCTGATCGTTCTTTTGAAACTATTCTGAGTATCACATGTCAGTCACCATCATCACACACACACGTCAAGAGACACCTGGGCCAACCCGATAGGATTTTGTTTTTTAAGTCAGTAACAGCCGAAGTGCTCGATGCGTTGAGATACTCCATTTATGAAAGTTACGGTTCGTTTAGCCAGGAAAAATACAAATCGCTTTTGAAGCTCTTTTATTTTGCGTTCGGGAGAATCTTTGATAACGACAATTTACTTATGTTTTTATGTAGTTATTACTTTGTTCATTTATTTTTTCTTTCCTTTTACTTCTTTCTAATGAATACCGTATTCTCTGGAATCAAGATTTTGAAGTCAGTGGCCCCTTTGGTGGGCTTGTTCCATATGAATGGGGTTCATCTGAATAATAATAATGTAAAAATAATTTAAGAAACTTGTTACTCCCTGGGTAATGATTAACGTTATTAATCAGGGACGTATCTTGTCTTAGTATTTTGCTGGTCTTGAGAGGGTCCACCCACACCCCAAAAAATTATTTGAATGCACTGCAGTTAAATAAGATAAGCAGTGGGACTTGCCTTCTACAATCGTGGTTCAGTTATGTTGTTCAGTCTGAAGCTTTGTGTCCAAAATTGTCAGTTATTCAAGGTTGCAGTTGGAGGATGATGTGATCAATAACAAATAACTTTACAAGGTTTATTATTATTATTATTATTATTATTATTATTATTATTATTATTATTGCTGAATGACTCATAGGTGCTAGCGCTTAACCTTCGGCCGAAGTTGTATGTTCTGTTCTTTCTGTTATTAATTATTATTTTTTTGTGGAGAAACATATCCACAGTTATGTATATGTACATATATTTAAAGATAAAACTGAACAGATTTCCGAAAGCTATCTGTACAGTTTTATCTTTAAATATATGTACATTTACATAACTGTGGATTTGCTTCTCCATTTTAAGACTCATGCTACTATGAGTATCTTTTAAGTTCTTGTTTTTGTTGTTATGTGTCTGACATTTCTTTCCATTCAAGGAAGGTAGCTTCCAGGCATGATTCTTCTCACAAAAGCGCTGAATAGCCTTCCTGGTCCCTGCGCTGGGCCGTATGACCCAAATTTCACACATTAATTCATTTTCACAATTGTCTAGTGTAGTTCCCTTTCAAACAAATGTTAAGTGACGTTACAAGAGCTAAACCTTTAGGTGGTGTATTTCACTGGTTTTAAAAACTCGACGTCTTTAGGGCATCTCATTCACTGTTTCTCTTTCCTCTGGACTTCGTCTTAATTTATTCTTGGAAGCTTAGAAGAAGGCAGACGAGAATACGGCCAATGCGAACCGCATTGTGGAAGGATTTTAGTTTCCCTCTTAATGTATTGGTTAAGCATTTTTTCTGTGATTAATTTTTTTCTTTTTTAATAAGTGATCTCTTCTTTCTTTCCGTATTTTCCATTACCTTCTGTTACTTCTTTCGAATGAGCACCATAATATTCTTTGGAAGCTTCAGTTTCAAGTCAGTGGCCCCTGTGGGCTTATTCCATATGAATAGGGTTCATCTTTTGAATAATAATAATGTTGATTAAGCATTGTTTTCTTTAAATAACTAATGACACAAGCAGTATGGGCAGACCGGGAAAAACTTAATGAATAAATGTTTACAAATATTTCCGGAGGTAACACTTTTTTTTTTACTGGAACTTGACTCAGGATTGTTTTATTTATTTCAGTAATATATCGGGCCAACCGATTTGAAACAGCTGTAGAGATTGCCATTCTAATTTAGTCAGAGAAATTATTCCCGTTTAAAATAACGTAGCCAAAGAAATTATGCATTGAATGTAACTTAGTCAGAGAAATTATTCACGTTTATTATAACTTGGTCAAAGAACTTATTCATTGAATGGGTCAGAGAACTTATTCATTGACTGTAACTTAATCAAAGGACTTATTCGTTGAATGTAACTTAGTTAAAGAGATTATTCATTGAATGTAACTTGGTCACAGAAGTTATGCATTGAATGTAACTTAGTCAAAGAACTTATTCATTAAATGTAACTTAGTCAGAGAGATTATTCATTGAATGTAACTTGGTCACAGAAGTTATTCATTGAATGTAACTTAGTCAAAGAACTTATTCATTGAATGTAACTTAGTCAAAGAGATTATTCATTGAAAGTAACTTAGTCACAGAACTTATTCACTAAATATAACGTAGTCAAAGAGATTATTCGTCGACTGTAACTTGGAGAAATTATTCACGTTTGAATAAACTGAAATTGACACAGATTATCTCATCACTAGGGTGATTCAATCCAAGAGATGTCAGTTTGACTTCAAACGTTAACCTGACATCACTAAATCATAGAAACAATTGTTTGAATGATCGAGATTGTAGATGTATTTTAGATGATGCGTTTATATTTGACTGAAAGGTCATTCATATGATTTTAAATTAATTTCCTGAAGCGTCATTTATTTTCTGAAACGTGTCATTTTCATCGAAAGAAAGGTCATCCATGTCAGTCGAATACTTTGTCGTTCAGATGACGTTCTCAGGAGAAGTGAGGGGGAAATCGGTAATGCAATTAATTGAAGTCTCATTTAATATTGCACAGGCGTTATGTATTTTCCTTTCCAAGGAATATATTAGAATTCCGGCCCAAATGTAATTAAAGTCAGCTAATTAGATTTTTCCCTTCTTGTTTTCTGCCTCATGCCCATTACACTTAGTTTATTTTTTTTTTAAGGAAGGAAAAGTAATTTCGTTTAACCCAAGAATTGCACAAATGCAGAATTCCTAGTCCAGCGGACATGGTCGTGCTTGCAAACTTATTTGCATAATATCCACTCGAGAACTCGCACGCGGTAAGCGTTGGAAGTATGTCATTACGAAGATACACTAATTGATTGGATGCACACACACTCCCTAATTAGTGACACCTGCCCGTATTTTCAGTCAGATAACTAGATAATAGAAAGCTTTGTCCAGGTGTTAATGTAAATAATTTGTTTATAGTTTTGATATGTGAGATCAACAACCTGAATTGTCATGGTTTTGTCTAATGATCAGGTTACATTTTTACATTTTTATTTTTTATAATTTGACTCTTTCTCTCTCTCTCTCTCTCTCTCTCTCTCTCTCTCTCTCTCTGTGTCTCTAGCCATGGATCTCTCATGCTTGTTAACGAAATTTTGTCCACGTATTCTTTTTATTTTTGGCTTCCCCTATCTCTGTCTCTCTCTCTCTCTCTGAGTCACACACACACACACACACACACACACACACACACAAGTGTATAAAAACCAAGACAATTGTCCAAACATTTTAAACGCTTTTGAAATGTTACTTCCCCCAAACGCTTCTCTCTCTCTTTCTCTCTCTCTCTGATCTCTCTCTCTCTCTCTCTCTCTCACACACACACACACACACACACACAGTACACACACACACAAATCGATTTTGTTTTTTTGATTTTTTTATGGTTTATTAGATTTTGTTTTTATTTTTCTTTTCTCTCTTCTCTTTTTGTCCCACGTTTTATGACCTTTTCTCTTTTGGCTTACTTCCTCTCTCTCTCTCTCTCTCTCTCTCTCTCTCTCTCTCTCTAATCTAATCTCTCTTCTCTTCTCTCTCACAACACACACACTTTGTTACTCCCTGGGCACACACCTTCTCCACCCACACTTTTGTTTTTTGAATTATTCAGTTAAATGATTTTTCTCTCTCTCTCTCTCTGATTCTCTCTCTCTCTCTCTCTCTCTCTCTCTCTCTTAATTATTATTATTAGTCCCTGTGCTTGACCTTCTAAATTGTTATTTTGTCCAATTTTTCAAACTTTAAATGATTTATTGGATGTTTGTTTTAAGACTCAGACCTAAATAACACTAAATGGCCCCTGGATATTGTAGAATGAAAAGGCAGACTTGAGACTTGCATCATCATCTCGTTGATTATTAATAATTCATTCGGCTGCATCGGTGATTGCGTCATTGCACACCTGCCTTTTCCACTGGCGGAGAGGTTTGGAGATCCTCCATCAGTTGGGGGACTCTTGATTGATAGTCGTTTGGTGTCGGGTCAGGGAGGGCTGAAGTGAGGGAATGGTATTGGAGTTCCGCAATGCCATACGAGACAGGGGTTGCTATAGACATCTTTTTTGTTATTTTGCTTTTGTCTGACTGAATTTAGGAGAATCATGGAGAGTCAGATTTAGGAGAATTATGGGGAGTCATGGTTCTCGTTGGTGTTTGGGTTGATGTTTTGAGATTTAATGGTTTGATGGTTATTCAAGTTCATTGCTTGACTAATAATGCAAAGGACTTTTTGAATGTTTATAAAGTTTGCTCGTTCAATGATTGAATTTAGCTCTGGTGGATGTTGCTGGTTTATAGGTTGCTGTTTTGAGGTATATAAAGGTTAATGTTGGTTTTGCTCTGGGGTACTTCTTCAGTTCATTGCTTGCTATTTTATTGTATTGAATATTGATATGTCTGCAGCTGTGGATAAAATGATGAAACCTTGTCTGAATGGATATCATGAAATTTTGTTGTTTTATATTTGAAAAGGTCATTATATGATTACGAACCTAATCATTTCATATATATCGAAAGTCATCCATGTTGCGTTCAGATGACTTTACTTCAGATACGAAAGCGTAGGTTCGTATATTAGGATAAAAATGTAATTAAAGTCAGCTAATTAGATTTTCCCTCTCTTTTTTTTTAAGTGGTGTATCTGTTCTCATTTATTATTTTTTTTTTTGTATAAAGTCAAGGTCTGAGGACTTAATGAACTGAGGAAGAGCGAAGTTAATTGATTGGATGTTTTGTCACCTGCCCGTACAGTTTTAAATAAGGGGTGTTAATGTAAATAATTTGTTTAGGAGCTTCAAAGTTTTGCTTATTTCTTTTATTTTTTTGCTCCTCCTTTCACAGTCATTCCGGATATTTGTCCTTCCTTTACCATAATACTGCTCTAAAATAGAAGGCTGCACACTAAAAAATACAAAACTGAGAAAATGGTCCAGATTTCTCTTTTGCTTACTTCTTTTGACTTACTACTGACTCTTCGAGGTAATGCAAACATTTTCAAGATTTTCTCTCTGGAAAGCATTGAAGAATCATTCTGACCTAAATAACACTAAATGTTGGATATTGTGAATTGGTGTTTTGCATCAGCCCTCAGGTTGCATCAATCGGCTGCATCGGTGCAGATACTGGCAGTTTCCTCCATTTTAGGCCTCTTGAATAGTGTTTTCCTCAGGGAGGGCTATGTATGTCTGCAATGCCAGAGATTGAAGATTTCTTTCAGATGAGTGGTTCGTGGTGGTAGGGTTTGGTTTCTGTTTTCTAGTATTAGGTTTATGGTTTGATGACTTGGACCATCGACGGATGGTCTTGCTTTTTGTTATGCCAATTTTTTTTGCGTCTAAGTTGTATTCTAACAGAGATCTTGTTGTCTTGACATAATCTTTGGTCCATGATCCCCATTGCTTGCCATTGAGAGCGACCGGATTTGCTGAACAGCAGCGCCAGTATCACTAGTAAATTGCCTTTGTATGTCCAACTTCTCTGTTCCAGAGGTCAAGCGAAGATGCAACGCATTACTGCCCTAAAACGATTCTTCTTTATTTTATTCATTTACTCATTTTTTATCTTCTTATTTATTAATGTTTTAACGTATTTTCCTTTACGTTCTGTATTTCCCAGGTGTGATTATCTTCTGTTACTTTTTCAAGTGGGCACCGTATTCTTTGGAAGCTTGAATTTCAAGTCAGTCGCTCCTGTGGGCTTGTTCCATACGAATAGAATACGGTTCATCTTCTGAGTAATAATAATAATAATAATAATAATAATAATAATAATAATAATAATAATAATAATCCATTTCAAGCCTGCTGAATGATTAGCTTCATAACACTGTTTTAAAAATCTGACTGTTTATTGTGGTACTTGACTCACTGTTTTCCTTGAATTCGATTGATTCTCAGTGCAGAGAGAACGAACGTGGGTCTTCAGTCATTGACGAATGATAATGGACGTGTGCATTCATCATGGAAGAACGGCGTTTTCAAGCCCTGTCCTCAGGATATTGTTAATCATCCAATAGTTTAATTGGCTAAGTGAGAGACATCAGGCAATTAGGGAGCGCTGGGGAGCTTGCAGCGGATTGCAACGCACTCTAATAATCAGCCAACTTGCTTTTGCATGCTTGTGACTTGTTTGTGCGAAGGCAAATCTTTGTACCAGGATGAAAATGATGTGTGTATGTTTGTTTATCTAACACACATTCACACACACTGAGAGAGAGAGAGAGAGAGAGAGAGAGAGAGAGAGAGAGAGAGAGAGTAAAAATTTATTTTTATTCGTATGCAATCTGTGACATACATTTGTATATGTATGACTTGTTTGTAAGAAGATGAATCTGTGTACCAGGATGAAAATAATGTGTGCATGTGTTTTTACACAATACACATTCACACACAGAGAGAGAGAGAGAGAGAGAGAGAGAGAGAGAGAGAGAGAGAGAGAGAGAGAGAGAGAGAGAGATAACAAGTAAAGTGAAATTTTTATTTTTATTTTATTTAATTTCTATTTTTCTCGCGTGTAATCTGTGACACATTTATATATGCAGACTACGTACTTCCTTGTATTGCAAACCTGAACGAGGTGAGAATTAAAAAAAAAAAATCATTGTAACACTCAAATAGGACTTTATCGCCGAGCTGTTGCTGGAGACTTGTCGAGAAAGCTGAGGAATTTCATCACGTATTGTTAAAGGATTGCGGGAGAAATGATCTCGACTTAATTGACTGTAGAGGATCCGGTCGTTCGTGGCATTTCCGCGAGCTTTGAAAAAGCACCTCGCGAATGCCTGCCTTGTTAGTGTTAACGAGTGCCTTGTTAGTGCTTGCTTGAAGTCTTCATACCTTGCGTAAGCAAGATGCTGAATGACCGTGAGTGACTTTGTATTTATCGTCCAAACTGTAACACCTGAAATTTATCTGAGCCCAACCTTCACAACCTACAACGTGCGGTGCACTGTAGGCATTACTTGAGGTTCTCTGCAGCGTCCCTTCCGTAGGCCCCTAGCTGCAACCCCTTTTAGTTCCTTTTGCTGTTCCTCCGTTCATATTCTCTTTCTTCCATCTTACTTTCCTCAACCCTCTACTGACAGGTGATTCAATGTGCAGCTGCGAGGTTTTCCTCCTGTTAACATTTCAAACCTACCTACCTACTCAATTTCCTTTCCAGCCCAGAATGACATCATAGGTCCCAGCGCTCGGCCTTTGGCCTAAGTTCTAAGTTTAGTTGTCGTGATGTGCTCATGGGTGACGAAATGTAGAGCAAGTAAGGAAGTAAGAACGAAAGTGTAAACACAACATAGTTCGCGGTTTCATGTGAAATGCCAGTGGAAAGAAAAATTTCTTCTGAGACTCTTGAAAGAATTTTTAATTTTTCTGGTCGGATTAGAGAGGCACTTTAATATTAATTAGGGAATATACGGTTGATATTAATAGTAACTTTAAGTTTACTAGCTTTGTTGGAAGCTCATGGAAACTTGAATAATATGTGTATAATGTGCAAAACTGGCTTTTGAGGCAATTTTGCTATGATGAATTGATGAAAAAGCAGATGACGTCAAATAGAAAGATGAACCTCAGTTTCTTGAGTTTATTTTGATCTTATTATTTAACAATAAAAATTCGCCGAAGTTTCTTCGGCGCAGTCGAGTTTTCTGTGCAGTCACTGCAGCGTATAATCAAGGCCACCGAAAATAGATCTGTTGCGTTGGTCTCGGTATAATGCTGCATGAGCCGCGGCCCATGAAATTTTAATAACGGCCCGGTGGTGGCCTATACTATATCGTTGCCAGAAGCACGATTATGGCTAACTTTAACCTTAAATAAAGTAAAAACTACGGAGGCTAGAGGGCTGCAATTTGATATGTTTGATGATTGGAGGGTGGATGACCAGCATACCAATTTGCAGCCCTCTAACCTCAGTAGTTTTTAAGATCTGAGGGCAGACAGAATAAATTGCAGACGGACAGACAAAGCCGCCACAATAGTTTTCTTTTACAGAAAACTAAAAGCATATACTTATCAAGACTTATAAGAGCCAGGGGAAGCGATACCACACAGTGATAATTGACTGCAATGGCAGTAATTTTGGAATGTCGGGGAAATTAAGTGGCCAGAAGTTCATGAATACAAAGAATTAAAAAATGAATAGGATGTTGATTGTTAGCGTCACGCTGCTGGTGAAGCTTAGAAATGATCATAAGGCAGGTCTGAAGCTGATAGCTCAAGAAGTTTATTTATTTTCATTAAGTAGTTATGTTATTATAACTTTTTTCAGACTTTCAGTATAACACCTTCCTAATGTCTTCGTGTCTTACAAAAGTATGCAGCCCTGGCTGCAACCCCTTTCATTCCTTTTACTGTACCCCCGGTTCATATTCTCCTTCTTCCATGTCACTTTCACCCGCTCATAACAGGTGTTTCATGGTGCAACTGCGAGGTTTTCCTCCTGTTACACATTCCAAACCTCATTTCCTCTGAGTTTCCCTTTCAGCGCTGAATGACCTCTTAGGTCCCAGCGCTGTGCCTCTGGCCTAAATGTTATGCTGCAATTCCAATTCCGATTCGTTTTCAAACGGAGGAAGAATGGGCATTATGGAATGGTCTGAAGCGTTGTAACGGCGTTTTATTGTGATCCTTTCCAAAGAGATTGTTGCCAATTAAGAATCCTTAGTGGCTCGTTTCACTTGCGTCTCGTGACGCGCAGTTGGATCATGATATATCTTTGTTTTTCACGATTATTTTGGAAAACGAGCTAACAATTTTTTTCTTTTGTATGTTTGTGTGTGTGTACGTGGGCTGGCTGTTGCCATGTACTGTTTTGGAGAATCTCTCTCTCTCTCTCTCTCTCTCTCTCTCTCTCTCTCTCTCTCTCTCTCTCTCTCTCTCTCAAGCGTTTTGCGTTGCTTTGTGTCAAACTTTTAACCGTTCTTGTTTGGAAGAATTCTGTATGTATTGAATTATTGAAGTCTGTCAATCATATTAAACGTTAGGCTGATTTTTATTCATTTTTAAATGTGTGTTGTTTGCTGTCCGCTATTTTGTTTTTTAATCTAATTTTTGTTTGTTGTTTCTCCCTGACACGTTGTTGTTTCTCCTTGGTATATTGTTGGTTCTCCCTGTGATACATTGTTTGTTTCTGCCCGACACAATATATTTGTTGTTTCTCTGTGATACATTGTTTGTTGTTTCTCCAGAATACATTGTTTGCTGTTCCCCTACATGCATTGTTTGTTGCCCCCTTCCCCGCATACATTGTTATTTCTCCCTGATAAATTTTTTTTTGTTTCTCTCTGATACATTGCTGTTTCTCCCTGGTACCTTGTTTGTTGTTTCTCCCTGGTACCTTGTTTGTTGCTTCTCCCTGATACAATGTTTGTTGTTTCTTCCTGATGATACAATGTTTGTTGTTTTCTGCTTGATGCATCGTTTGTTGTTTCTTCCTGATACATTGTTTGTTGTTTTTGATTGATGCATTGTTTGTTGTTTCGTCCCTTATACATCATGTTTTTTTTCTGATGCATTGTTTGTTGTTTCTCCTTGATACATTGTTGTTTTTGATTGATGCATTGTTTGTTGTTTCGCCCTGATACATTTTTTGTTTGTTTGTTTCTCTGATGTATTGTTTGTTGTTTCTCCCTGATACATTGTTGTTTTTGTTTGATGCATTGTTTGTTGTTTCGCCATGATACATTTTTTGTTTGTTTCTTTCTCACTGATGCATTGTTTGTTGTTTCTCCCTGACACGTTGCAGCAGTTCCCCTTCGTGTCGGGTATTGAGCCCCGAGAGAAACCTTTTTAAGTTTCCCTTTCAACCTGCTTTTCGGAATGTAGACCGCCTTAACTTTCTCCGATGCTGTATCCCCAAGGATCTGGGCAGTGTTTCCTCTCTCTCTCTCTCTCTCTCTCTCTCTCTCTCTCTCTCTCTCTCTCTCTCTCTCTCAGACACAGCACCCACTCACGGCTTACAGGTTGTATTCTTATCTTTCGTCTCTGTTGGTTTAACGAGTCCAGGGGTTTACACCAGGCTTCTAACACCATCTTGACGCCTTGTCACACTTCCGATCCTCCAAAGGTTCCTTCTAAGGACAGCTTAGTTTTGATCTTAAACAGACTAACCAACCGTTCCTGCCTTTCGTACGAAAGTGGAACATTAACCAGTTTATAGCTCTGTTGTTGTGTGTGCGTTTGGGGTCTGAGATGCTGAGTATTTCGTCATATATGTATATGGTACAGTAATCGAAAAGTGGATTATATATATATATATATATATATATATATATATATATATATATATATATATATATATATATATATATATATATATATATATATATTGTATGTATGTGTATATATATGTGTGTATCTATTTATCTATCTATCTATCTATCTATCTATATATATATATATATATATATATATATATATATATATATATATATATATTATTGTAAAGTCTGAACTTTAAAGCTGCTGAATAACTGAAGAAATTATCCTTGTAAATGATGGGAAATACGATGTATTCTTTTTTTTTTTTACAACTATCATCGTTCTGTGTGATTCCATGAATAATTCGTAATTTTTTAATAGTTGTCATGAATAACTTAAATATAAGTGTCTGTAGAGTTCTCCTAATGTGCAATCATAATTATTATAAGTGTCTGTAAAATTCTCCGAATGTGCAATTTCTCTTCGATCAACATTCGTCATG
>NC_089788.1:3028001-3038001 GCF_040412425.1 Macrobrachium rosenbergii | reverse complement strand
TTGAAAGTTGAATGGGGCCGTTTTATTCGAAGGGGTGAATTTTTGCTGCCAAAATGTCAGTCATAGGTTTTATCGACTTTTTGTTTGCCCCCCCCCCCTTCCTTCCTTTCCTTCCACTTTCCCTCCCGCTTCTTTTGTTCCACCCTCCCCTTCCCTTCCTTGCATTATCATCAAACAAATGGTGGGGAGAGAGAGAGAGAGAGAGGGGGGGAGGGAGAATGCTGGAGAGAAGAGAGTCTTTAAGTAAAGGGGTGCTTTGGGAAATGGTGTCTTAATGCTACATTTAGTGGGAAACGATTGAAATGGGAGGGTTTTGCAATTGCAGGTGTGGATCAAACTATTGCTTAAGTCTCTCTCTCTCTCTCTCTCTCTCTCTCTCTCTCTCTCTCTCTCTCTCTCTCTCTCTCTCTTTTAAAGTTTCTCTAAGTCTATGTGCACCCATCTCCCCCCCCAGAAAAAAAATTATGAAAATATAAAAAAAAAAAAAATGTGAAAAATGAGTGGTGTTTTCATTAGAAGCGGTGGTAAAGTTTTATGCATCTCCAGAGTTTCCGAGGCATTTAAATGACGTGCCACTGCGGTTGCCATGGAATAGAGAGAGAGAGAGAGAGAGAGAGAGAGAGAGAGAGAGAGAAGAGAGAGAGAGAGAGCTGCAACAGAACGTGCTTGGCTTTTCGTATTTTCCTCTCTTCATCCCTCTCCCTCTTTCCAAGTAGTGAGATTTTCTTTTTGATATGTCGATAAACTTTCCCCGTTGTGCTTGTCTGCACTTCTCTTACATTTATTTGCTTGTGTGTGTGTGTGTATGTGTGTTTGTCTGTGTGTCTGTGTGCGTGCGCAGGCGGGCGGGTAAGGTGGTGTTAGATTTTTGCACCTCCCTGTGACATGCCATTTTTTTTTTCCGTGTCAAATTTTTTTTTTTATGCAGGTATGTGTACAATATTTTAAAAGCTGAAGAGTTCATGTGTGAGTTAATTACTTTAAACACAAGGTGGTTATTGAATTTAAAAACAGGTTTAAAAACAATCCAACATATCGTTTACAAATATTTTAAAAGCTGAAGTGTTCATGTATGAGATAACTAGTTTCAACACAAGATTATTTTTTATTTTAAAAAGAGATTCAAAAACAAGTTGACCCATCGAGTGCATGACTAGAGTTGGGTTGAAGTATAAGGAGTTTTATTGACCTCTGGTGACCTAAGTAATGTATGCATTGGTTGCCTAGTTTTTTAAGTCGACTTTTGTGTACCGTAGCTAGAGCGGAGAGAGTGAGAGAGGCAAGGAGTAAAAACCATTAAATCTCTCTCTCTCTCTCTCTCTCTCTCTCTCTCTCTCTCTCTCTCTCTCTCTCTCTCTCTCTCTCTCGTTGTGGATTACAGCAATCCACGTGTAATAAAAGTTTTTACATGTTTTGTTACTCATTCTTTCGTCTGATATATATATATATATATATATATATATATATATATATATATATATATATATATATATATATATATGTGTGTGTGTGTGTGTGTGTGTGTGTGTGTGTGTGTGTGTTGTTTGTGATGGATACTCGAAGAAAATCTCAGTTTTGCTGTAAATTTCTAGTTGTTATTTTCATTTCACAAGAACAGCTCAGAACACAGCCTGACAGGAAGATTATTTTGTTTTCAATTTGTATTAAAAACAAGAAATACCTCGTATGATATCCTTCTGCAACAGAGAATCATATAACCAGAATAATATGTTACGATGGTTGTTGCTAATTGAAGGCTGCATGCTTCTTAAACTTGACCCATATTTTATTATGTCACAGTTCTGAAACAGGGAATACTTAAATTCAGGAATTGAGGTCCACGAGTTCAGACAATGTATAGTTGGTTTTTATGCGGTGTGTAGGTTGCAATTCAGTGAACTTATTGCTACAGAATTATCTCGGGGGAAGGAAGTGTTAGTAAATGCAGGTTTAATTGGAATGCTGGCCCCGCAGGGGGTTAGGTTCCGTCAGTGCTCCTCATGCCGTGCACTGTAGGTATTACTTAAGGTTCTTTGCAGCGTCCCTACGGCTCCTAGCTGCACCCCTTGTACATTCCTTTTAAAGTTCCTCCGTTCATATTCTCTTTCTTCCATCTTCCCTTCCACCCTCTCCTAACGATTGATTCATAGTGCAACTGCTTTGAGGTTTTCCTCCTGTTACACCTTTCAAACCTTTTTACTGTCAGTTTCCACTTCAGCGATGAAAGACCTCATAGGTCCCAGCGCTTGGCCTTTGGCCTAAATCCTATATTCTGTTCTATTCTCTCTGTTAGAATACTGGGACATACATTAATAGTGTGTTAGTGATGGTTTCTCTTCAAGACGTAGGTTTTCCATTTATACATATGCATAGTGATCAGAAATGACTCATATTTTGATGCCTTTGCGCTTTCTCTTCTCTCTCCTCCCCCCCCCTTTCTCCCCCATCGCTCGCTCGCTCTCTCTCTCTCGGTTTCTACATTTATTATCATTCAGAAGATGAACCCTATCCATATGGAACAGTCGTAGAGGGGCCAGCTGACTTGATATTCATGCTTCCAAAGAATATTATGGGGTTCATTTGGAAGGGGTAACAGAAGGTAAAGGGATATAGAGAAAGAAGAGATCAGTCGTTAGAAAAGAAAAATTAAATTAACAAATAAATAAATAAATAGATAAAATGTAAGTAAATTATTATAACACAGAGAGAATTGATCATTTAAAGTTCCAGTGCATGACATCCTCAGTAGGGAGACTGTTCCGCAGTCCGACGGTTCGGGGAATAAAGGACCTCTGGAACTGAGAAGTTCGACAGCGAGGCACATTTACTGCATGTTGGTGCTGCTGTTCAGCAAAGATTACTCTCGGCAGGAAGAGAGGATCAGGGATCAGTTGTGAATGTGAAAGATCTGTATTAAAATGCAACTTATGAAAAATTGGCAAACAAAGAGACCATCCGTCGATGATCCAAGTCAAAGCTGCTGATATTATATGAATTTCACAATATAGTTTTGAGCTGTTTGTATTCTCTGTACCTCCCCAACACTAAATGGAGAGATTGGATGTCAAATGAACTGCATTTTCCGGGGAGAAATAAAGAACCAAGGTGAAACATCATGAAAATTAGTGTGTTTTAGCAAAACATTTTGTTCACCACCAGAGCTTCGGAGGCATTGAAGTGACGTGCCATTTCGGCTGTTATGAGAGAGAGAGAGAGAGAGAGAGAGAGAGAGAGAGAGAGAGAGAGAGAGAGAGAGAGAGAGAGAGAGTTTTTTAACAAGTCTCGGTTTATGCATTTAATATGTGGCTTATGCATTTCGAGGGAGCTTGAATTTAGAAATTTGTACGTATTTAATTATATTTTCATTTGGATATGTAAGGTGCCCTTTAAAGACACTGGAATAAGCTTCATAAATTAATTCAAACATCCTCTGGTGTGATTTACGATGAATTTGTGGTTTGAGGGTAATTAACATACGGGAAAAAAGGATTTCCTGTTTGAAGTCATAAAATCTTGACGTCGAAAAAGACTGTTTATGGTAATTTTTCGGCGAGTGTTGTGTTATGAAATTTTACAGATAATAAAACGTCCACTTGGACACTGCTGTGATGTGCTTTTGCATCTTTTATTGCTTGTGTTTGTGCCTGCGTCTGGATGAGAGAGAGAGAGAGAGAGAGAGAGAGAGAGAGAGAGAGAGAGAGAATGGCGGCCGCCTTTGAGTTTGTGACTAATCTGTCCTTGACATATTTTGAAGCCTGCTAGGCAAAACGGGCAACGAAGGAAAGCTTTAGTTTTGTGTCTATGTATAATTTAGTATGGAAAGATGTTTATATATATATATATGTATGTATATATATATCTATGTAAATTATATACTATGTTTTCGAACTTGTCGTTTAATTATACCTATCAATGACATTATGTTTTGAACAAGAAAGTATTGAAGATAGTGACACTTCACGATTGTTATCATTTTTGTGTCGACTTTGGGAAACGTACGTGCAAATTGAATCGAAATTGGTTAATATTGATTTTTTTGGATACATATTGTATTTAATATGTCTGTGATTGATAAACTAGTGTAATAAGATTTTTACAATCCAATTCAACTACGATTTTACTGTTTAATTTTTTGTGACCACAGTGTTCAGTATTTCTTGAGATCTTGAATTCCCCTTTGTTGAAACTCTCTCTCTCTCTCTCTCTCTCTCTCTCTCTCTCTCTCTCTCTCTCTCTCTCTCTCTCTCTCTCTCTCTTCTCTCTCTCTCATGTTTTGTGTGTATGTGGTATTGGTTTCCTATATGCACGTTGCAACTACATTGTGGAAGCCTTGAATGATGCTTTAAATATTTGATACATAACTGTTAGTGCATAAATCACATGTGCGCATGCGCGCGTGTGTTAGTGTGTTTTGTCTAGGTATGCAAGAAATATTTTTAAAATGGTTGTTATCGAACTGTATTGTGTGCCACTTGCCAGACACAAAGCATAATAAATCCGCTGAGGAAATGTCAACGAAGTTTATACATTTCATACACTTAATGTATATCTAAATAAGTTCTTTGATGGAACGACTGTTGTTATGGATTAAGCCTAGAAATGTCAGTTGACGACGAATATAGGCTGATTCACATCATAACATCACGTCACCGACACATCACGTCACGTCAAAGTACGTGAGAATTTCTTACATGCAATCAAACGTACTTTGTTCACACCATCACGTCACGTCACCGTCAAGCACATGGCGTCCACCGTCACATCACGACGCGTTTTCTCGGAAAGAATATTTTGACGTGACGTGACGGTGCTTATGCAAGTTTTTTAACGCTAAATCTGTGAGGCGCTGAGGTTAGGCACGAACTGAACGGGACCGTGATGGATAGTGTGAATACGAGGCAAGGCTGATGGGACGGTGACGTGACGTGATGGTATAATGTGAATGAGCTTTATTCAGAACTTAGGCTGCTTGTTCTCCCGTGTCTGAAGTATAATTTTTTTGTTGTGGTTCCGTTCTTTGTGAATTATAAACACAAGCATAGAACGTGCGAAAATCATTTTGACACAGGGCCAGTTTGAAGTAGATAATTTCGGCTTCTGTATTCCATATTTAGTTGTTCAGATACCAAGGAAATTAGGTCAGTATTTTTAAATGCTACTTTCAGCAATTTTCGATTTATTGTAAAATGAAGAATTTCTCTGTCAGTTTATAGAGTGTTGTATTTTAACGATAAAATCGTTGTTTTGTTCATGAAACTCGTTTGTTTTCTGGAAGGTAACAACGGTGCACTCTTATGAAGAAACCATTTAATACTGGTTAGAAAGCCAGTAGAAGCCTCTATTTAACATTATCGATACGTTTTGTCGTATTAATGTAATGTATCTTTAATGTTATAAGCTTAATTGTCAGGTTGAAAACAATGTAATCTCTCACGCAAACACATACCCTGTATATACATACATATATATATATATATATATATATATATATATATATATATATATATATATATATATATATATATATATATATATATATATATATATATAATATATATATATATATATATTTTTTAAGGAATTCGTACTCCGTTTTAATGTTTATTGAAGATGTCATTACTATTCTATTCAAACCGATTTCCTCTTTAGAACCTTATTAGATATCCATTTTCTCCTTTTTTTTTTTTATGTTAATGATTTTGACGTGTATTTTCATCTCTCTCTCTCTCTCTCTCTCTCTCTCTCTCTCTCTCTCTCTCTCTCTCTCTCTCTCTCTCTCTCTCTCTCTCTCTCGTTGCGTAGAATGTTCACTATCCTAGACATTTATTGGAGCTTGATCATTAACAAAACGGACAAATGTTATCATATATTCAACACCTAGATAAATAAAGCGATAATGCTTATTCCTATTGACAGTTTAGAATTCCGCAGAATTAAATTATCTCTGCATTCGTCCGATATTTATTATTCCGGTTCTTCTGGGTTTATTGAGGTATCCAGTCCTCAGCAGTGTTTGTAAAGTGCCCGTAAAGTCCTCATTACGCAGCTTTTCAAGCCGAGAGCGGTATTTTAAGCGCCAGCAGGTGCATACTATATCGTTTGCGAAGGTACTGTTACATCATGTGTTCTCTAATGAGGTTTGACAGGCCAGGGAGGAAGGGGGGGAGGGACTCTGTGATTGCGGTTGAAACATCATCTCTCTCTCTCTCTCTCTCTCTCTCTCTCTCTCTCTCTCTCTCTCTCTCTCTCTCTCTCAAAAGGTTAATAATAATGTGGTGTGAATGTGGAATCACAGTCTTTCACATGATTCTCTCTCTCTCTCTCTCTCTCTCTCTCTCTCTCTCTCTCTCTCTCTCTCTCTCTCTCTCATCAGAATGCTTTCATGGACTAACTCGTTCACGGAAATATCAGTTATCTCTCTCTCTCTCTCTCTCTCATCAGAATGTTTTCATATCATGGGCTAATTCGTTCACGGAAATGTCAGTTTCTCTCTCTCTCTCTCTCTCTCTCTCTCTCTCTCTCTCTCTCTCTCTCTCTCTCTCTCTCTCTCTCTCTCATCAGAATGCTTTCATGGGCTAACTCGTTCACGGAAATATCAGTTATCTCTCTCTCTCTCTCTCTCTCTCTCTCTCTCATCAGAATGTTTTCATGGGCTAATTCGTTCACGGAAATATCAGTTCTCTCTCTCTCTCTCTCTCTCTCTCTCTCTGTATATATATATATATATATATATATATATATATATATATATATATATATATATATATATATATATATATATATATATATATATATATATATATATATATATATATATATATATATATATATATATTTCATGGGCTAGCTCATTCACGGAAATATGAGTTACTCTCTCTGCAAAGCTTCAAGGGCGGCCAAACTACTACATCCGGTAATTTTGAACCCTCTCGTCCAAGGGACTGCATCAATATTCGTTAAAGCTGATAGCGATTACTCGTTTCGCTTCCTCGTTAAGAGCTGGCTTCCTATTAGCGGAGAGGCTTGTACCCATCTCGTAATGATTATTTGGCTCGATTTTGAGGCGTTGCCGCAACTGAATAGGAGCGCTGATGACGACTCCAAAGTAAGGGCTTTGCAACCTGTCATTAGTCTTTGGGGCGTGCGGACGTAACATACATTTTTTTTTGTGTGTGTACAGGGTTTTAAGAGCTTAGGTTGCCCTTGTAATTTTGACTCGGAAATCTCCATGATTCCTGAATATTGTGTATGATGTTGTGGTGTGATTCGTGTGTAGTCACTGTACGTAACTTTTTTATTCCTTTGTTTATTTTATTTTTTTTTAACATACTCTATTGTGTGTATAGGGTTTTAAGAGCTTAGCGTGTCCTTGTAATTTTGACCCAGAGATCTCAAGGATCCCTGAATATTGTTTATATTGCTGTGGTGTGATTCACGTGTATTCACTCTACGTAACCTATTTATTTTCGTATTTGTTTATTTAATATGTTTTCTTTTGTGTGTATATGGTTTTAAGAGGCTTGTTCTTGTAACTTTGGCCCCAGAAATCTCAAGGATCCCTGAATACTGTGTGTATTGCGGTGATGTCTATTCACTGTACGTAACCTCTTTATTCCTTTATTTGTTTGTTTTATTTTGTTTTTCTTTGTAACATACTCTACTGTGTGTATAGGGTTTTAAGAGCTTAGCGTGTCCTTGTAATTTTGACCCAGAGATCTCAAGAATCCCTGAATATTGCGTTGTAGTGCGGTTATGTGATTCGCGTGAATTCATTCTACGTTACCTTTTAATTTCGTTATTTCTATATTTTATTTTGTTTTCTTGGGTTGAGTTGGTCCCGATCATTCCGCTCTGAGTAGTTCTCTTTTGTCTGTTGACTTACTGTTTGAATTATTGTGTTCAGTCTTGAAATTGGTCTGTTTTCTTTTTCCAAATTCTTTTCTTCATCTCTGTTACCTGTCTCGTTTTGGCGCTTAAGTATTATTATTATTATTATTATTATTATTATTATTATTATTATTATTATTATTATTATTATTCAGAAGATGAACCCTATTCATATGGAACAAGCCCACCACAGGGGCCATTGACTTGAAATTCAAGAAGCTTCCAAAGAATATTATGGTGTTCATTAGAAAGAAGTAACAGAAGGTAATGGGAAATACAGAAAGAAAAGATCAGTTATTAAAAAAGAAAAAAAAATTAGTTAACAATAAAAAAATAAGTTACCAATTCATAATTTACAATTTTACGCTCCAGAAGGTCCAGTTCATTATATATATCCAATTTCTCTCTGCTGCTATGTTGGGTTGTATCTCGTATTGATGGCTGGAGATCAGTTGTTCTTGCGTTGTTGATTCGGCGACGGTGTCTCTGACGTCGTATTTTATGCCAACACTGAAATTCTCTCTCTCTCTCTCTCTCTCTCAGACAGATGGATAAATTTTACATTTTTATCGTTCTATTTTTACGCCGTTCAGTGATCCGCGTTTCATTTTTAACAGACTTCAGTAAGTCACAAATTATATTTGATCCGTATTTCGTTTTAACAGACTTCACTGAGTAAGTCGCAAATTATAATTTAGCCGTATTTCATTTTTAACAGACTTCAGTAAGTCGCAAATTATATTTGATCCGTATTTCGTTTTTAACAGACTTCAGTAAGTCGCAAATTTTATTTGGTCCGTATTTCATTTTTAACAGACTTCAGTAAGTCGCAAATTTTATTTGATCCGTATTTCATTTTTAACAGACTTCAGTAAGTCGCAAATTAGATTTAAATCATGGTGTATGAAAGGGTTTTAATACCCTTCGTATGCTTAGTCGTGATTTACTCTCCCTGAACAGTCAGCCACAGCAGAAGAGCTGTTTTGCTGTGTGTCATTGTGCGATGCTGGGTGTTGGCGGCGTCTAGAAGGAAGGAGATTATTTGCTCTGTCTGGCATCGGGAGATTTGCATGTTATATGAGAGAGAGAGAGAGAGAGAGAGAGAGAGAGAGAGAGAGAGAGAGAGTATTGATTTCATGATGTACAGAATGTGGATCAAGTGATACTTCCTAAAGTAAGGATATGTTTGGTGAGGAGCCAAAACTCTTCAGGAAGTGTTGAAAAAATAATAAAAAATAAATTAAAAGAATTTTTTTATCGAGCTAAAAGAAAATTAGAATTATATTCTGGGGATATTAATATGATTAGATTCAAGTTTTTTTTTATTTAGATGATTACTTTTCAGAGGCCTTCTTAATTGGAAACTAAAGTTATAGCGACATTGCAATAAAAAAAAAATATCTGTCTTCATAGTTATTTCAACTTGGAATGTATAATTTTATAATTATCGGAATTTCGACGATAGTAATTTCATTTTGGGAGTTGGTGGATGTGAAATTTAAAGTTCTCACATCTCAGCGAGGAAGTTAGGACTTCATAGGGTTTGGGACTTTGAGATGTTAAGAGTTTCATAGGCATGTTTGAATCAAAATTGTAATCGCCTTGGGAATTTTCACCCAATCAGCGCTTGTATTATTATCCTTAAGATGTTCAGGTTGCACGACACGATATATATATATATATATATATATATATATATATATATATATATATATATATATATATATATATATATATATATATATATATGTATGCATATGTATATATATATAATATAGATATATTATGTGTATGTATATATTAACTTTATCACTTTCTATACAATTGTCCTGTGCGTTAATACAATTAATAACAGGACTCATTTAAACTGGATGGTATTTAACGGAGATAGTTATTCAAGGAAAGTTACAAACATTCTAGGGCTAACAGTCCTCGTCGATGAGGACTGTAAGTCCCGGAAAGCTTGTAACTTTTCTCTCTCTCTCTCTCTCTCTCTCTCTCTCTCTCTCTCTCTCTCTCTCTCTCTCTCTCTCTCTCTCTCTCTCTCTCTCTCTATATATATATATATATATATATATATATATATATATATATATATTTATTTATTTATTTA
>NC_089788.1:2953001-3023001 GCF_040412425.1 Macrobrachium rosenbergii | reverse complement strand
AGAGAGAGAGAGAGAGAGAGGTAACATTTACAGGTTCAGGTGTGTATGTGAGAGAGAGAGAGAGAGAGAGAGAGAGAGAGAGAGAGAGAGAGAGAGAGAGAGAGAGGGGGAACATCATTTACAGGTTCAGGTGTGGGTGTGTTTGAGAGAGAGATCATTTACAGAGAGAGAGAGAGAGAGAGAGAGAGAGAGAGAGAGAGAGAGAGAGAGAGAGAGGAGAAATAACATTTACAGGTTCTGATGGGAGAGAGAGAGGGTAACATTTACAGGTTCCAATGTGTGTGAGAGAGAGAGAGGGAGAGAGAGAGAGAGAGAGAGAGAGAGAGAGTAACATTCTGAGTCAGGTTCAGATTCAGAGAGAGAGAGAGAGAGAGAGAGAGAGAGAGAGAGAGAGAGAATAACATTTATAGGTTTAGGTTCTGATGAGAGAGAGAGAGATAGAGAGAGAGATCATTTACAGGTTCAGGTGTGTCTGTGTGTGTAAGAGAGAGAGAGAGAGGGAGAGAGCGTGTTGGATTACCCTGTTGCAATTACTGGACACTTCCAGGATAACGCTGCCTGCCGGCAGCGCAGACCTATCAGGTTATCAATTCCCAGAATCGGGTACCTCTCACGAACTTATAATTATAGTGTTCCAGTCTCGGAGAGTCCACGTCCGTCTGTCTAATGGGCGAGAAACTTTTACAATTTAGTGAGGATAAACCTTTCCAAGGTTTGAAATGAATCGAATTATAAAGTTTTTGGAAATTTTGTAATTTAATATATATATATATATATATATATATATATATATATATATATATATATATATATATATATATATATATATATATATATATATATATATAATGTAGATAAAAACAAATCCTTCGGGCCAGTCCTGTGAAAGCTGATAATCAGCTCAGTGGTCAGGTAAAACTTATTTTAATAATGGTGCTGCCATTGCTTTACCCTTTTTATATACCTTTTAGCTAGGTGTTGGTTTGTACGTAATTGATCTACCTTGTCTTTTATAAACGTGAACTAAAAACCGATACAGTTAAAAATTAAAAGTGGAAATGAAATGTAATTTTAGATTCGAGTTTAAATGTATTAGTAAATAAAACTAGTGAATAATGCAACGAAAAAGAATACTTGAACTTTTATAAATAAAATGGAGTTAAAGTGAACTAAAAACACACACACTTAAAAATTAAAAATGGAAATGAAATGGAATTTTACATTAATGATTGAATATACCAGAAAATAAAACTAGTGAATAATGCAATAAAATAACACTTGAACTTTTATAGATAAAATTAAGTAAAACGTGAACTAAAAATCGACACAGTTAAAAATTAAAGAAGAAACTAAAATGGGATTTTAGTTTAAAGTTAAATATACAAGAAACTAAAATAAGTCAGTAACGCAATGAAAAATAAAACTCGAACTTAAAAGCAGAGTAAAAATGAAAATCAGCTGAAGAACTCGAGTAAAGAATTGTCTGTAGAACACCAGACAAGTCTTTGTTTATCTCGCATTTCACCTTAAAAAAAAAAAAAAGATGAAATGCGAAAGTCAGGTCAGTCTGAACAGAAAGACGGTACTGTAAAATCTTGTCTTGGGAGGGGATGGTCCTCTTGAAAAGATGAAACTGGAGCTAAACAACAACAACAACAAAAAACATCAAAAGCTTGTGTGGTGTACTGCTGGAAGTTGTATAAAGGTCAACTGTTGTTTTGTTCTCTCTCTCTCTCTCTCTCTCTGCTATTTTGATTTTGACGTTTGTTTTTCTTTCGCATTGGGTTCTTTGTTCCCTTTGTGTTTTAGTATATTTGCATTTTAATCTCAAGTTTCTTTTTATTTATTTATTTATTTTTAATTTGATGGAATTCGTGTATATTTAATTTTTAGTTTATTATATATCTATATATATACATACTGTATATATATATATATATATATATATATATATATATATATATATATATATATATTATATATATAGATATATATAGAATGATAAATAATATTGCCAAGACCAGGAAGAACATTCTTTATTATACGAGCTTTCGAGGTATAAAACCTCATCATCAGGCTGAAAAAACCGACAAGGATGAGAATCAATGAAGTTACAATAAAGTGAATTGTCATGATAAATCTTCAGCAAAAATACTAACCAAATATATAAAATGAACAAGTAAATACAAACTAAAAGGGTGAGACGTAAAATAACAAAAAATTAAAAGCGAACACACATAAAAATATGAAAAAAATAAGGTGATATGTAAACAAACTACCACTCACAAAGTCAAATATTTAACGACCCAATTGAGTACCTACTGTGAAATTACACGATAGTTGGTTGAATACCAGACGAGTTGTTGTTCAATTCCGGTTTCATCTTTTTAATAACCAGCGACTCTGAAATCAAAAGATCCAGTGTATTTGAACAAAAAGACAGTACCCGAAAATCCAGGTCAGTGAAAGGATGGTCCTATACTAAACTGTGTTCTCTAATGGCAGAAAAGGGTGGTTTGGAAAGGGGAGACCTAGTTCTAATAGAAAGACCTCTGTGTTCCAAAATTCTGTGTCTGAGCCAGCGGGAACTGGATCCCACGTATCGCAAACCACACTGCGAACAAGTGAACAAGCAAACGACACAGGAATTAAGGTTCACAGGCAGAGTAGGCTTCTCTCTCAAAAGTGATCTTATTGTAAAAGGATTGCAGAAAACAAACCGGAAACTAATTTGAGGGAAACAATGCTTCATTATTTCTTGTAACTTTTTTCGGACCATATAGCTACTATGACCAAGGGTTACTTACGAAAATAGGTACCAGCCCTCGGGCGGGGGTGGGGTTGGTGGTTAACAGTAGGTATGTCAACGGGACCACTCCCTCACTGGCTGTTGGCTCAAGAAACCGGAGTTCAGCGCCGGCCCTAGAGCCTTGTGTGAGACCCAGGAAGACCTCAACCTTTTAACCTTGTATTATGAGTTGAAAAGATGTTTGATTCAAGTTCCTACTGTATTGTATGTTACAGTTTTATTGTATTTGCTGGTGTAGGTATTGTCAGTGTTTATATTGCTTTTGATAAACATCTTTTCACCATCCCCTGAAACCTAGATTGTATTTCTTTATTATTATTATTATTATTATTATTATTATTATTATTATTATTATTATTATTATTCACAGGGATGAGACGCGCGAGGCACAGGAGTCACCCTGCTACAACTTCCGTATTGGGGAAGTCACCACCGCCTCCTTCAGAACTCCGTAAGATTATTATTATTATTATTATTATTATTATTATTATTATTATTATTATTCAGAAGATGGACCCTATTCATATGGTGCAAGCCCACCACAGGGGCCATTGACTTGAAATTCAAGCTTCCAAAGAGTGCATTATTATTATTATTATTATTATTATAATTATTATTATTATTATTATTATTAATCAGACAGGCCATTAACTTGAAATTCAAACTTCCAAAGAGTTTATTATTATTATTATTATTATTATTATTATTATTATTATTATTATTATTATTATTATTATTATTATTATTATTCAGAGGATGAACCCTCTTCATATGCAACAAGCCAACCACAGGGGCCACTGACTTGAAATTCAAGCTTCCAATGAATATTATGGTGTTCATTAGGAAGAAGTAAGAGAAGGTAAAAGGAAAATACAGAAAGAAGAGATCGCGCATATTAAAAAATAAAGTAAATTAATAAATAGATAAAAATGTAATTTCAAGCTTCCAAAGAATATGGCGTTCATTTGAAAGAAGTGACAAAAGGTCATAGGAAATCCAGAAAAATGAGATCCCACTTATTAAAAAAGGAATAAAAAAATGAAATAATAAATAGATAAAAATGTATTAGAATGCAAAGAGAATAGTATTAGGGTATTAATGCATTTGCATCTTCGCTTGAACTTTTGAAGTTCTAGTTGCGCGGCTTCTTTAGGGAGACTGTTCCACAGTCCTACGGTGTGAGGAATGAAGGACCTCTGGAACTGAGAAGTTCTGCAGCGAGGCAGATTTACTGTAGTAGCGTAAATGGCATTCAAGTACCCTAAATTTGACCTCTTAGAGTAGTAGTTCTCAACTCGTTCCAGGTCACGGGCCACCAGCCAGATATTGAAAAAAAAATCGTGGACCATTTTTTTTTCTTTTAGTAATGGTGAATAAAGCATAGACAGTAAAACGTTTCATATATGGATAAAATTGTTCTTACTGCGTTTCAGTAAATTTAGAAATACTTGTACCAGTCTCTAGTTTATTACTAAATATATGCATTTCAGTAAATTTCGAAATATTCTGTATGTACCAATCTCTAGTTTATTACCAAATTATAGTGACTGTCCTGTTGACCACCAGAAATGTCATCATGAACCACTAGTGGTCCATAGACCACCAGTTGAGGATTCGAATATGTTAGTAGTTTCCGGCGTCATTTAGAACTCTTGGTTTTTTCTTCCTTTTTGTCAAGAATTGTTTAAATTTATCCCGAATGCGCGATTTATCTGTTTTCCAAGATCCCTTTACATAACGTTGCAGTATTGATACAATCCCCTTTTCGTTTGATTAGGGACCCCGAGGCCTTGCAAGAAGACTTAAGAGAACTGGAACTGACCAGACGTCATCTGGTGGAGCGCAATGCCGAGCTCAACGCCCAGATCCACGTTTGCGAAGACGCCAACAACAGTCTCAGGAAACACTGTCTGGATCTCGAGGCTGCCCTTAAGAGGTGAGGTTTTATTGAGTCATGGGTTATAAAACGAGTTTTTGCTTGAATCGTGTCTTTATTATGAGGAGAAGCATCCAGACAGATGGAGTTTGTCCAGTATTCCTCAATCATTGAATTTTTTTTCAGAATGGTAACAGTTATTTTGTCTTTTAAAATTGTCATTTCTTAAACAGAACTTTTATGTCTTATCTCTTATTGCAAGTATGTCTTATCTCTTAAACGGAACTTGCAGGTATGTCTTATCTCTTAAACAGAACATCCAAGTAACTTACAAATCGCGGAGTCTACTGCTGTTCCCCATCGTTGTAGATTAATATGAAATTCTAGTAGCTGTTTTGCACTATTTAAAAAGTGACATTGTCATTGTATAGGGTAATTCGCTTTTTCAAGATACTAAAAAGTAGTCTCTCCCTCACTTTGTCAAACAGCTTTCAGCATCAGGTGAAAGACAAAGAAAAACTCGAGGAGGACATCAAGGAACTGCAGTGCCTGCTGGACAATGAACGCGAGGCCAGGCAGAGTGCCGAAGCGCAGGTCTACATCCTCAAGAAAGAGAAGTTTAGTCTGGCCTCGAAAATTGAAGATGCTGAAATAGAGGTAAGGTGGAGTCTTTATTCTGCCTCAGTGGTCTTCTTTTTTTTTATTTACTTTATGCTGGTTGGAAAAGTGGTGTGTATTTCTTTGACTTTGCTTTGTTTGTTGAAAAGGTGGTGTGTATTTCTGGTACTTTATGTTTGTTGAAAAGGTGGTGTGTATTTCTGGTACTTTATGTTTGTTGAAAAGGTGTGTATTTCTTTTACTTTATGTTTGTTGAAAAGATGGTGTGTATTTGTTTTACTTTACTTTATGTTTGTTGAAAAGGTGGTGTGTATTTCTTTTACTTTATGTTTGTTGAAAAGGTGGTGTGTATTTCTTTTACTTTATGTTTGTTGAAAGATGGTGCGTATTTGTTTTACTTTACTTTATGTTTGTTGAAAAGATGGTGTGTATTTGTTTTACTTTACTTTATGTTTGTTGAAAAGGTGGTGTGTATTTCTTTTACTTTGTTTGTTAAAAAGGTGTTGTATTTCTTTTCCTTTGTTAGTTGAAAGGATGGTGTGTATTTCTTTTACAGTTTGTTGAAAAGGTGGGGTGCGTATCTTTTACTTTACTCTGTTCAAAAGGTGGTGTGTGTCTTTTACTTTGTTGAAAAGGTGGTGTGTATCTTACTTTACTTAAAAGTTGGTGTGTATTTCTGTTAATGTAATTGCATTGTTGACAGACCATGCGGGAAATTTTCCCCATTGCGTTCAGTAAGTGAATTCCTTAGTCTCCCTGCTGTCAGTTTTCTTACTTTCCCTGTCATTCGGTCACACCTGTCAGGTCACCGCTTCTGACATGAAACTGGGAATTCTGTTGCTCTCTGGACTTTCGTGTCACTTCTCTTGTCTTAAATTTGTGCCACTGGGTTGTTTGAAAATTGAACGTTATTGTAAGTGATGTCAGTGTATGTTATCATTTTTTTAGCAGACTTTCGACTTGCTTCCAAAAATCGGCACCGGTATTTACTCTGGAAAAGAGTCTATCCAATACGTTCCCAAGTAGTGACAGTATAATTCAGATAAGTACGATAGAAACACGATTGAGAAGTGCTGTTAGATTTGTACAATTTGTGTAAGGTGTTCCAGGAATTAATGTTTATTTTCATTACTTTGTCGTAAAACTACTTGTGCATGGCTCTCCTGTAGGATGTAGGGTATCTTCTAAGTGTCCTGTGAGCGTAACCGTGTAATGGATCAGTTTTTTTTTTAACATATTGTTAGTGTCAAGTGCATTAGTTGGTTAATGGAGTATCGACTGCTGATTTTAGTTAAAAAAAAATTGCCTGTTTTTGGCACTAAATGACCCATCCCCTGTGCCAACAAGTGAACCTTTTGGTTCCTTTTGTGGTGATGCGGCATCACATTATGCCATAAAGTACGTTATAGCTTTCCTCCTTTCGTCAAATTCTTAGCTGAAAACCCTTATGGACAGAATCAGCAGACTATAAACCCAAGAGTGCTCCCAAGGGAAATCTGCCCGCAGAGAGAAAGACAAGTTATAGGTAAAGGTGATAAATAAATAAATATGAGGGAATGAAGAATGAAACTGACACACCTGAAATTCAGGCGACATCAGCAGAGTAGGAATTAATCTGCTCGTCGCTAAAATATTCGATCAAAAGATTTCACACCTGCTCCAAGAAAACTGTTCCACATAACTCCCAGCAAACTAAGTGTTATTGAACCTATTTAATGTAACAAGCAAAAACAGCTAGGTCAGGTAAAGGAGAATGCAGAGGATGTTGGTCGTTGTAGTAAATTTCGTGCAACAGACATATTGAACTAATATACGTCTGTACCACAAGTCAGCATTAAGAGTTGGCAAAGTATACTTGACTCACAACAAAACTCCGTCCAAGAGTTTGAGATGAACTCTTCTAGATGTCATTGGTCAGATTTCCTGTAACTCGTTTTGTAACAGTTTTGTGCGTATGATAGCCACATTCTTTGCTGGTATTAATTTTGATAGCCACATTCTTTGCTGGTATTAATTTGTTTTAGTGGGTTTCAGAGTCTCACGTTAATTTCTCTGTATATATAATATTCTGTACCATGCTTGACGATGTTAGCTCAGGCGTCGTTGATTGAGAGTCGAATACTGGATCGACGAAATCATTTTATGTGAAGAGAAAAATGGAATTATTTGATGTCAGTTTTTTATAATATTTTTCCTTAAAAGACCCTTAACTACTTTAATAATACAGTATAATTAGGCTTTATTCACATGTTAATGTTTTCATATGGCGTGTTTCAAGGAGATTTTAACAATTTATGTAAATTTTTTCATATGTCGTGTTTCAAGGAGATTTTAACAATTTTATGCATTTTTTAACAGAACAGTTTCTGTTAAATGGAAGATCATGCAATGTTTGGCCCAATGTAGATATGACATTTTGTTTCCACGATACCCAGCAACGTCACATTAACGTCAGAGAAGATTGCCGTGTCCGTATTTTATCATGCCTGACCTCCTTCCAGTTGAAATGCTGCCAAGAGGAAAACTACCGGGCAAAGCAGCGGGTATGTGACCTGGTCAAAGAAAAGGAGAATGAAGCCGCTTCCTTCAGACAGATGATAGAGCAGTACAAGAGTAGACTGAGCGAGGAGGCGAAGATCGCAGAGGACTTGCAGGAGGAGAATAAGGTGAGTGTTTTTTCGTAGCTTGAGATTAAATGGTTTGGAAACGAGAAATAGTTTTTGGTAACTTGTAGGAAGACTCCAGCTAGCCGTTTTTGCATGAAAAATCATTTTAGGTTTTTCATGCAAAAATGGGGTTAGGAAATGATAGGGCACTAAAAGAATCTAAAAAATACTAACGTAACGTAACCTAGGGGATGTTTACTGGTTATAATTTTGCCCTATTAGCTTTGGAGGGGGGTGGGAGCCGGTATTGTCTTATCTTACCTTATAAGTCTAAGTTTGAATATTTTTCTCTTATTAAACGTTTGCGAAGGTTATGTATTGAGAAGAATTTTTTTGTTTTGATGTGTTTTACCCAAGAAAAAGATATAAATTATAATGTGGGAGGTGGCTGTAGTCTTCCGAAAATAACCCCAATCTTTTGCTACTCTGATTGAAATTGAAATTGTCAAAACACTTTCATTGGCGAAAGTAATTCTCTGTAAGTTTATCATACTCCGATGTGTTGTATCGTTTTCTTTATGGACAATGTTTATGGACGTTTTCTTCAGATGCAAATCCAGTATTGGAGGACAAACTACACTATTCTGGATGATTTAATAGCTGACTATAGCACTGTCAAGTTATGGTAGAATTTTTAAGATGTTAAATGCATTGCCGTATAGAATAGAAATAAAAATTATTCGATGGTAGAAATAGTCATAACGTTAATATTCATACTTGTTAACAGACAGGAATGCGTAAATTTTATTAGCCACAATTCCCTCTTAACTTGTAAATGGTTTGAGAGACATAAACTTGTAAAAGATTTTAAACCAAAAAATAAGTTGGTGGAGAAATTCACCTCAATACAAAGTATATGGGGTTCTTTAATTTCTGTCAGTGTGGTGCAGAGGATATGTAACATTGATTTTTTTACGAGAGAAGGCTTGATGTTACGGCCATTAGTAAAAAAAAAAAAAAAAAAAAAAAAAAAAAGGCAAAGGGTGAACTTGTCACAGGGAAGGAGTAACACTTGCCATGTTAGTTAGACTGGAGATGATAGGAAGATTTCAAATCTATTAGTTTGAGGATTTGGCTGATAAAATTGAGTGTGGTAGGAGAAAAAAAAAGTGCTCTTTTTTTTTGTGTATATGGTCCAGAAATAGAAGAGAATGAGAGTTTTTTTTCCTGTTCTGAGTCTGTACCATATACCACACAGTACTAAGTATGCAGTTAATTTTAAAAGTCTTGCTTTCTCTGATGTGACTTTCAGTACCACACAGCTCTCCTAAAGTTTGACTCCTGCTCTGACCAAATTGTGGAATGCACCTCCTAATCTTGTAGTTGAATTGTTGGGACTTTATAAGTAATTTAAGCCCCCTTTTTTTTTGAGCAGGCTGAAGTTGGTCTCACATCATAGTTTGTATTCATATAGTTTGTTTTACTGTATTATTCTTTGTTTTTCTCTTGTATAGTTCAGTCTTTATTCCTCACTGTCTTTTCTTTTTATTTGTACTGTGATGCTTTCCCTAATGGGGCCCTTTGACTAGTAGCATTCCAATTAGTGTTGCAACTGGGTTTGCAATAACACTGATAAGCAGAGCGGTGGATGTTGTGGAGGTTTTCATCACATGGGGTTTACCTTCGATTAAGTATGTAAAAGGCAAAAATGTTAGTGATAGCCTGTTTTTCTGTAATGACCTTCAGATATTTATAATTTACAGTATTTATTTGTAACCACCAGGAGTATGAGCATAAAGTATAAAAATGACATTTAAATCATGGTAAAAAGGAAAACAAAATTTTGTTGAGTAAAGTATTGCAAGGAAGGTTGCATTGTTGTTCAGTTAAAAGTTATAGTAGTATTTAAAGAAGGGAAAGAAAACAAATGACCTGGTAAAATCTAAAAATTCATAAGGAAAAAGTAAAAGACAAAACTATCAGTACTGTATAAAAATTCAGTGTATTGTATTGAACAGGAAAAATAGTCCAGGATTTAATCTCAACGAGGTTCCTTGGTAAATATAAGAATCAAGTACTGTATCTATCGTCTTCATGATGCCTTTGTTCTTGAGACCTATTTTTACTCGGTCAGGAATTTGAAGCATTTGCTTTTCAAGTAACTGAGATTGTAAGACCGTCATATAAAAGGTCTTCTTAAGTTTATACGTGATAGGGAACCATTTGATGATACTTATTACATACTTTATCTTCAGATAAGATAGATCAAGTGGCAGTAAGTGTTTGGTGGAGTGTCTCAGCCTAGATAGGTTACTTATTTTTTGGCAGACCACATGATATAGTGGGACTGTTTTGGTGTCGTTCGTTCAAGATAGGTTTGTAGTTTTACACAGTATGTGCCTGAATGGATTAGTACAAGTATGTATTATATCAGTGCTGTCTTGTATAAGGTTCCGTTATTTAACTAGTTTCATAGTCATTTGCACAATTTTTTGTTGTTCCATATTCATTGAAGAAGTTTTGCTTATGAGGCAAATTCTCTGCATTTTTTCAGGTAATGTGTTGACATTTATTGAACAAGTACTCTGAGAAGTATGTAGGCTAAATGGTCACAATCATCTGCACATTTTGTTTCAGTTGTAGTTGATGGTTTTAGTTAAAAATGTTTCATAATGTTAGTACTGTACAGTATTGTATGTTGTAATGCTGTTCCTTGGTTGCTTAAGGTATTGACATGACCTTGAAACTTTCTACTGAATAGATAAACGTAATTAGTGATTCAAGGATCCTTTGCTTAAATTTGTGAAAAGGATTGTCCATAATTTGATGACTGATATCAGTTTGGAAGGGAATCCATCATGAATTATTTGTTTATTTCATCTATGGAGAAAAAATCTCTGTCACTATTCTGTATTTATTTCATGTAAGCTCTGTGACACAATTCGACTAGTGAAAGTACTAAATGGGACTGAAGATGTATGCTTATGACTTTGTGTCAAGATGTTATATTTGATTTTCAGTGCAAAGAAATGTTATTTTTGAAATCTGTTATTTATAGTAATTACACTGATATCATAGTGTTATTGTTGCTGATCCCACCTCACTGCAACCATTATGGAAATCATGGTTTCTACTCAACCAGTCAAAAGATATATACTTTTTCCATATTGATTTATAAGGAACTCAGAGATTTTTGGGATGTTTGTTTTCAGGTTATCCTTTACCACATTGTTGCTAGATTTGATAGCAAGTACCAGACTCAAATTGGAAAAAACTGAGTTATTGTATTAGCACCACTTGCTATAGTTTTGTCATTACTGTCAGTCCCACACTGACTTGGTGGGTTGGGTGGGAATGACAACTGTAGGTGTTCATATTTGTATGTCCATCAGTATGTATGTCTGTCTGACAGTGTGTCATCGTGTCATACCTTGTCAGTCAAAACTTGGTGTTAAGTTAAACTGCCATGCATAAATGTGAATGAAGGAAGATTGTCCTTCTGTCTGTTACACTTATCATCAAAACTCCTCTTATGCAGTTGAAGGGATTTCATTCAAATTTCCAGTGGTGCTGGACTATCACAGAAGCGAATGAAAGGGTATTGTGTTTGTTATCGTATGTCAGTAGTCTTTCTTGTGTGCTTTGTCATTGCAACTCTTTCATGGTTCAAGTGGTTTCAGTCAAGGTAGACCAGTATGCATAGATGTGTGCATGAATAGTGTTTGGTCATCTTGTCTGTCTGATAGTGTCGCATTTACCTTGTTATAGAATGCTGCCAAAAGGTAAAATTGCGACTACAAATTCCCTAGATTTTGTACTCAACCTTGACCTTGGATATACTTTTGAACTGTAGAGATAGAGACGTGATATTTGGCATACGTGCTCCGCTAATGATACCATATCAGTTGACATCAAGGTTAGCAGCTGTGGCCTTGAATATTTAAAGATAAAATATATTCAGCAATGCATAAATTTGGAAGAGGAATGAACACAATTGGAAGACTAAGAAATTTAAATGTTCTTTGTACTTTTAATGAAAAATCCTTACTGAGAATTTCTGATTGCATCAAAATATGTTTTAGAAAACGAGATTGTAGCGTAGACAATTCATCGTATCCTTTGATTTTACTGTAAATTGTTCATTGTTTTATTTTAGCTACTCAGTGATTTTTATATATTAGTGTTTGTTAATAACACGCGTACCGGGTTTTGGATGCCAATAAGATTCTATATTCTTCTGTGAAAGTTGTAACGTCTCATTAGGCCCAAGGATGCTTTTATGAAGGAACAGTGAGAAGTGTTACTAATGTATCGTGGTATTTCTTGACCTACACTCATCTTTCATGTTAAGATTTCCAAAACATGTCTCTGATTTATATGGGAGTTTCTTAGTGTGCAGGCACAAACATATTCCTTAAGGACAATTACCATACAAAATTTTAACTTTGCCTTCAAGAGTCATGAAATTTAGTGACAACATTCTGTACATGTACTGTGTTAGAAGATCCAGTCGCTGTTTGTAACTTGTCTTGTTTATATTCTGATTATATTTGGATAACCATATAATTTTCAAAGTAAACATTGTGTCCTTTTTTTATTTTCTTTGTGGGTTGTTGATGAGCACAAGTATAACATTGTTTAACTTTACAATGTAAATAATCAATCCTGCAAATACTGAACTGTGTCAATGCATCATTGTCATCATCATCACCATTTGAAAAATTTAAGGAAAACTAGTTGTACATTGATGCTAAAACCCCTGTAGAATGAATGATTAGATCAAATTGTCCTAATCCGAACACAATAATGTTATTTCATTTATTGTGACCATCTAAAGAAAGTATTGTTATTGACTTGCCTGAACAGTATAGACAAGCAGACATGCCCCCCAAAAATCATAATGGGTACAGATATTTCACCTTTAATTATTGAGAATTTTCCAGTCGATTGATCATGTTGACACTGTATTTTATTTTTTTCCAGGAATTGCAAGCAGATCTTCAAAATTTACAAGAAGAGCTTGTTTATTGCCAAGAGAAGTTATCAGTGGTACCAGCAGAGGTATGGTTCTTCATTTTGCATTCAATTTTATTGTTAAGAAAAGTAAATTTTGCCACCTTAATCCAGTAACACATTTGTTTTATGAAAATGGAAAGATTTCAGTTTGCCTTATGAGTAAAATTCTGGTTAAAGGACAATTTGCTCATTAATGATATTTCAGCTTGCTCTTGTCTTGAGAGTGGACTGTTGAAAAAAATGGTCATTTCAAAGCTATAGCCATTGTTAGTTCTTCATTCTGTAGTGTAATTTATTTGAATCATTATTGCAAACTTCCAGCATTCACAAGATTACTTTTATTGGGAATTTTGAATCCTCACTGTCAGTATTTTGTTTTGGTGGCAGTCAGTATGTATAAGCTCTGTCCTCCTCCTGGTCGAGTGTTTGGTTTTCTAACAAATTGGTTTTGATTTTCCTTACAGGTGAACAGGACAGTAGAAGAAGATGACCTTCAGTTGAACACGAGCAGCAGAGGTCGCAAAACCTCGTGGACTCCTGAATTATTTACAACCTGTAGTAAGACTCCTCCTGCAACAGAAACCCCTGGGAGTATTCGTTCAGAAATTGAAATGATGGTGAGAATTTTTTTTGTGTGCTTATTTTCACATAAATTTTGTTATCAACTCTTTATAAATTATTGTGGTTGCTTCATTTTTTGCTGCGAAATGAGCTCTTTCCACATGAGAACTTATTCAGTAATTATTAGTGAATACATGAAGTCACAAACAGTATACGTGTATAAGAAATACTCTGCACCAACAAAGAATTATCTGTGCTTTTATAACCATATTTTTTCTCTTCTGATTGATGTGCATTTCACAGTAGTACTGATTGGAGCAATTTTGTAGTATGTAATTTAGCTAGAGAATACAAGTAACAAGGTTTTGACTTCAGGCTACCTTCATCACATGAACAAAATGTTTAAATTATCTTACTACGAAAAACTCAAAGGTGGAACTATTCCAGTCACTCCCTCATGTTTAGTAAACTGTAAACTTGTAACACTTTATTAATTGAAAATGCTTCTTGTTTTAGTACGTATATAATACCAACACTGCGAAAACCTGGAAATATTAGTTTTCATATAAAATACCATTCAGTTTACATACTTCCATGCACAAGCCTGTGTAACAATTGATAAAATGCCTTTATCATGTAATGTATGTATAATGCACTTGAAAAAAATTCTAAATACTTTTAACCATTTGTGAATTCATGATCAGAACTTTTGATATATTTAAAGACGTATATATTCCATAATTATTTTAGGCGTACATGGAGCAAGCCAAAACCATACCGGGTAAATATATGTAATTTTGAGTATGTTTTCTTGTTCCAGTTAAACAGACAAATACTGTATATATTTTTAGTTTATTAGTCTCCTTAGGGTTAGCAAACTTAATTATTTTCTTGTGAAGTTTCACTCAGAATCACCCATCAGACTGAACAAAAGAAATTTCAAGGTGGGGTCAGAACAAAGCATTTCTTATTTAACTTAATACTGTGTACACCATGAATTCATCAGGATATTTTACTTATATATTCATTGTATGTGGCATAAAATTTAAAGGGTCTACATTATAATATACATTACTGAGATTACTGAATAATATTTCTTGATAAATTATTCCACAGAGCACTAATTATAGTGTTCCACCTATGCATCCCTTTGTCCCCAAGGTGTGATGTTAAGCGCCCCTTACATTTGGTCTTTGTTTCCTAAGTTTAGGGAAAATTTATTTGTAACATTTCCAATCTTGAAGTCATTTTTTGTTATCATTCCAGAGTACAAGTGATGGCTGTATTCCATTTTGTGGGAAATCTGAAAGAGGGATGTCGACTGGATCCTTGCATTCTGAGAGGATTTTCTGTGCATCGTCTGGGAAAGGAGACGCCTCTTCTTTATCATTTTTGACCAGTATTGTAAGTATTGCATTACCCTAGTCATTTTTTTTAGGTTATTAACTTTAGGTGTATATGAATAAAGACAATTTTACGGTTTATTTTTCTCTTTGGAAAAGTAGTTGTTTGAACTTTACAATTTTTAGTCATTTGGATACTTTCTTGTTTTTATTAGTTGCAATATATTTGATACAATATTCAGGTTATGACATTTTCTACAGTACAGTAAAATCCAGGAACATTTATGCTGAATTCAGACCATGGATATATTTTATAGTGCTGATTTTGCTTTTTGTTGTAGAGATTTTTCAAGGACAGAGAATTTATAATAATTAGGAAATAGTTTATTTGTTGTGTATTGTATACTCTTTGCATAATATCAATGTGTATTTTGTTTCTGCTCCCCAAAAAGTGACTTATATATTTTTAATGTAACTTGGCCAATCTTATGAGAATCAAGTATTTTAACTCATTGGCCTGGTTAAACTACTTTATGGTAATAATGGATGGAATTTGTTGTGATTGATTTTTCTTTATAGAATTTTCATGACTGAATGTTTGTTATTTATGATATTGTTTCCTATTAAGTATAGTTTGTGTGGTAATGCATTTAATGGTAGACAAGCGCTTATGCCTTATGGTTTAATTCTAGTTTAAAATTTACTGAAAATTAAAACTGCTATTCCTTCGTATGCCTAAGCATCTTTTTTTTTTTTTTTTTTCACTTAAAATAGCATTTTCATGGTACTGTATATGAAACCTTCATTATAGCAGCAAGGGAATTGAAAAGGCAAATGCTGCACCAGTTAAATAGATTTATAATAAGACCCTTATAGTGGTGAAAATTTACTACAGAGTGGTGATAATTTACTTCAACTGCTGTACCTGATAATGCATTAACTTCGTTTGAAAATTAACTATACTTAACTTTCAGACTGATGAAGAAAATGACAAAACATAATTTCATGGATGTTCATTCATATTCAGTGGTGCCTTATATATCCTGAAGTTAAAATTATTTTTGGTTTACTCTGGGAAAAACTAAGACTGAAGTGATGTTACCTTGTCTGGTAGAACCTTAACCCATCATTTGGGTACCATGCATTATTTCAATTTACTTTTAAGCTTATGTTCAATGTTTTGCAGCTGAAGAAAAAGTTTAGATCTGTGTATTAATTAGAATAATTTATTTTCCCTACTTTCACATCAGTTGAACTGGTGGAGAGAAAGTAACCAGAATGATTCCAGCTCTAAAGACTTTAAAGATGAGAAAGAATCTGCCATGTATTCTCATTTCCTTAAGCATTATGGTAAGTTTAATATTCTTTCCTGAAGTGTGAATGTTTCTCGATATATATTAGTGTGAATGATAATACTGTATGTTTGATTCATTTACATTCTGTATACTGTAGGCTGTCTATTTCAGTGCCATTAAAATGCAGTTATATACATGCATGCATAGTTTTTCTGTTGTATCAGTCACTTAAATACAAACTTGGGTCAGCCAGTTTGGTACAATTCAGCAGCAGAACACCATTTATGGCAGGCAGTATGTTTACATTATGTTGATGCAAAGTATTCCTTATATGATTATTTAGCATAAAATCTATTATCTTGAGAGAGAACAATCATTGCAATTTGGGTTTGCAACACTGTGCACCCTTTTGCTGAAAACTGCCAGCGTTACATGTTACACTATTTTTAACTTTTGATATTTGTTTTCTTCCTCGTATACAGAGTTTAGTAATGTACTGTTTATTGTTGGAGAAAATATTGTTTTAGGGCATGTAAATATTATATGAAAAGTCTCACCCACCATCAGTAATTCTGGTGTTTATAATGAAGAACAGTTCAAATGAACTTTGTGTTCTTCGTCATTGTTACCTTTCCAAGATTAGCTCGGGCTAGAGTAATGTACAGAGGTCAGATATGTCTTGGGACAAAAAATCGTTGCATATTTTCATAAAAAAAAAAAGCTACTGGTAAACACCTGACATTTCATAAGTTCATTTTTCTTTCATATATTACCAAGTATACCATAGTTTATAAAGGTTTGTATATTCTTGTATTGCTGTATATTCACCATTGTTCTTTTTTTTTTTTGTATAGATGAATTACTGAAGTTGGAAAAAGGCCTACAAAACATTGTGAAGAAGGAGGTTGACCACTCATCGCCACTGCCCGGACCTCCATCGGGAAAAACCCCACCGCCATCTAGGCGTACTTCTGCGGACAGCACTGCAGGCACATTATCTCCAGAGGCGAATTTAGAAGGTCCAGATGCCCATACTCCATCATCTGGTTTCAGGACCCCCGGGTCACTCGTGTCAAATTTGATATACAAATTCGAGCGTTCTAGTCTTTCTCCCAGTCCCTCCTATTCGTCGGAGAGTAAGAGGAGTACCTCAGCGAAAGAGTGCGAGTTGGAAGGCGAGGATGGTAACTTGAAATCCAAGAGAAGTAAGCCAAATCACGATTATAACTATTTGAGAGACAGCAAAATTATCAACAGGATCTTTGTGGAATCGGGTGACGACAGACTCGACAGCAACAGTAATTTAATTTCTGCCGAGGAAGACAGTGATAACGTGACCGACGTGATATCTGAGGATGCCTCCGAGTGCTTGACAGGCTCGCTACCTCAGAGCTGTAGTGCCTCAGATGTGCTTGATAGTGGTTTCGAACAAGATACCGGGTACGGCATCGTAACCGTAGGCTATCAGCCTACGTACGGCAGTAGAAATGACGCGTTGGGCAAAAAGAACGAAGAGACGACCTCCGCCGAGCAAACCGCGGACAAGGTGGTTGTGCTCAGTGGGGGTCTGGACTTTGAGGAATCAGAGACTTCGAAAGATACCTTAGAAGTCACCGCGACGCTGGAGCTTCCGCAAGTTGGCCGAGTCAGCACGCCTCGCTCAGCTCGCGATGCTGAGCCTGATGAATTAGGTGTTGACGTCGAGGCCGAGGCTTTCATGAAGCAGAGCCGTTTGATGAGGCTTACGAATCAAGTGCGTGAAAAAGACAGACTCTTGAAGAAAGTGAAACAGCAGGTAGGCTGAAAATTATTACTCTCTCTCTCTCTCTCTCTCTCTCTCTCTCTCTCTCTCTCTCTCTCTCTCTCTCTCTCTCTGTCATGCAGTATATGGCAAGTAATATATCTTTTTTTGAGTTTGATTGATGCAATAAAGAGGAAGTAATAGTGCAGTAAAAGAAGATTAAGAAAAGTACAACAACATAGATTATGTAAAAACAAACATCAAATATCATATGCGTACAAGATGGAAAGTATTGAAAAAAATAAGGTTTGCAGACCCGTATTTAAGACCTGGGACTGGTTAAGCTGTCTCTGACCAGGTAGAAGATTTAAGTTTTCGTTGAGTACCTAACATCTCTTGGTGTACCCTCAACACCTTGTCAGCTTTTTCAGAAAAGTAGTGAGTGAAGAAGAATACAGGATAAAACCTAAATACAGAGATAATACAAGTAAATAAATAAATATAAATACTGTGCAATAAAATATAGATTAAACTATAGTTTGGGGAGTGTGATAGAGATTTAGCCAAAATTAGTGCATGGTGCAAGGTACGGGGATGAAATTAAACCATTGTTTTTACATTTTTAACTACCTGCAACTCAATTTAAAATCTAGTTGCCCTCTTGACTGCAAATTAGCCCTTGAGAAATATATGCAGTTTGTCTCATCTTGAATTAGACAAAAAAAAGGACTGGTTAAACTGAAGAAATCTTTCAAGAAATTAGGAGACCTCTGTCCTGAGAATATTTTTTAATTGTTTTATTCTTCCGTGTTTTTTAATATTATTCCATGTTTAGTCTTGAGCAGCTGTCTCCCATTTAAAGTTGCTAAACAAAACCTACAGTTCTATTAAATTCCTCCAATCCCTTGATAATAATCTCTGCCACTGTCATTCAACTAGCTCAGGCTGCATGCATTATATTTCATAATTCTCATCATCCTTTGTATTCAAATCTCCTCAGACTATACCACAGCGTGGTACTAGATGCACTTAAATTTAACAGTCTCGTCATAATTCTTTTAGGTTGAATACTCCGTTTTCTAGACATTTAATTCTTGTTGTGATCAAACTAGGTAACAATCATCCTGATCCTTTAGTGTTAGAACTTCATGAATTCAAACTTAGTGCAAATGGCTTTTTGTTTAACAGGTTTACATGGGATGGATTCACAGCTTGATGTTTATCTTTTCCTTAGCAATTTATCTTATTTGTTGTTACTTTTCTTACATAGTTGTTTTTCTGTTATTTTTCTTTAATGGCTTTCCCTGTTGGGTCTCCGCTAAGGGTTTTATTTGGCTCTGAATAATGTTAAATGTATTGTACACATGGGTACGTCTAATAAACCCATTTAAGGGAATGTTAGGGTCCTCAGTATTTTCAGTTGACCAATTTTCACATCTTTAAGATGCTTGTAACTTTGGTAAGATAATCAGTGATTCGTATATGCTGCAGTGTGGATGTATACATGTATTCATATTCATACTTTGTTTATGAATATAGTAAAGCAAGCCCTTCAGGTTAGACCTAAAGGTGGTCTGGTTAAACTATTTAAAAGTAATGACGACTAAGTAATTGCAGGTTCCCCAAGTTGATTAATTTTTTTTTTTGCTGTAGAATTGACTTTTTCAAATAAACAATTTTGGTAGTTTAAGGGAACAGAATAGAATGTTATGAAGAAATCAGCAATATTTATGTATTGAACAGTTAAGGTTCTTTTTAGGGGGTTAGTGCCAACAGTACACCTCACACGGTGCACTGCAGGCATTACTAGAGGTTCTTTGCACCGTCCCTTCGGCCCCTAGCTGCAATACCTTTCATTCCTTTTACTATACATCCGTTCACATTCCCTTTCTCCCATCTTACTTTCCACTCTCTCCTAACATTTGTTTCATAGTGCAGCTATGAACACCTCAAAGCCTTTTCACTCACTATGTTTCCTTTTCAGGATTGAATGACCTCATAGGTCCCAGCACATGGCCTCTGGCCCAAATCTTTTATTCCAGTAAAACAATGACGGCTTTCTCCTTTTTCGTTTTCTTTTATTTTTATGTTTGTATCTGTCCCTCTATTTTTAATTTAGCAAACAGCATCATGACTCAGAAATTTTTGTCCACATTACAGTTGTCAGAGGCTCAGGATGAAGCGGAAGCCAATTACGTACTGATGGTCAGAGTATTCCGGCTGGCGAGTCACGTCTCTGGGGACGTTTTTAGGTGAGTACTCAAGTTGAGTTCTTATTATTTCCAAAAAAATCTTTCCTTCGATTGTTGAGATTGAAATGATGGTAAGTTAACTGGTTTCTTTTTTGCATGCTTATGCGAACTTACAGTATTATTGACTGCTCATCAGTGCTAAATGAGGTTGAAAGACCTCGGGACATAGTATCTCTAGTGATCTGAATGCAGGTTTGGTTAATGAGCATTTGGTTTTTCATTACTATAGATTTTGTGATGGAATTAATTTTCCCCATTTTTCTATTTTTCCTATTGTTTGCTGCCAATTTACCTTTCACAATATAAACCGGATTATAGTGTTATGTTGATGCTGAATAATTGTGATTTATTGTAGTACCTGTATGTTAAAAAAAAATAGAAAACAACAAGCAAGTCACAATAAGTACAAGTTAGCCAGAGATGTTCTCTGAGTAATATCTTTAGCAGTGATTGAAATTACAACTGTTGAAAGCCTGGAAAACTTCCAGAGTACAGTTAGAATAAGAGATGATGTCTTTATCCATCTCATTATTGTTAAGTCACATACTTACGCTGTCATATGGTCCACCCAAAGGATTTGTTCTTCAACGAGAAGTAAAAATAGGGGCAAGGTATACAGGCGTAATATGCTCAGAGAACCTTTAGTAAGTGGTAACCACCTGTAGGAGATGTTTGTCACGGATTTCACGACACTGAGGCCGAGTTTAAATGTGTTTCCAAAGCGATTTGTAAGGACTGTGAAAGGCTACTGTCGATGGTAATGTGGAAATATTGGATGGCAGTTCTTCAGAAGGAAGCTCATTCAGTTCGCCTTTGAAAGTTGGGTAGTGTTATGCATATATATATATATATATATATATATATATATATATATATATATATATATATATATATATATATATATATATAAATACACATATATACATATATATATACACATACATACATACATACACACATGTATACACATATGTATATGTATATATACATTTATATACATTCATATATTTTATATAGCAGGTAGTGACGGGACTCCACCAACTTTATGATTGTCCTCAGTAATCTACATTCATTATTTTACAATGTTACGGTATCAGGACATTCATGGGCGTTAGCCAATGAAGTCCATTGCCGCATAGTTTTATTTCTTTGTTAAACCATTTAAAGGATTTTTATTATTTTATAGCCAAGATTTTTATAAGAATTGTTTTTAAAAACTGTTTTATGACCATTCTCTTTATCATAAAGATTTCAACCGCAGGCAACTTACTGATAAATTTGTTATAGTCCCGAAATTCGAATTGATAGCTGACGTGTTAAGTTAAGATAGTCCGGGGTCCAGTAAAGAGAACGTTTTCTATATTTCCAACGTTTGGACAAGACGAACTAGTCTAAATGTTTACAAACTGATTTAATTCATTTTCAGAGAGGGCTGTTTGGCAGGATGATATTCCGAGGATTTTTAATTTGGTTTAATATTGCGTCTGTAATTTGCTCTTTGGTGTAAGATATTCCAAATGTAAGTTAGAAGACACTGTAGCTACCTCATTGAAATGTCTGTATGGTGATGGATAGGTTATGGTTCTGAAAGCATAATTTCATTTTGGATGAAATGTTTTACTAGTGTAAATTTTATATATATATATATATATATATATGAATATTTATATACAACATTATCAAGTCTAACATCAACGAAAATCCCATGTACAATTAGCTGCCTGAAAATCAAAGATTTATTGAAATCTATTCTGTATATACATTGACATAAAGTTTTGAATTGAACTATCAGTCGAGAAACATGCCAACGTCATCCTGAAAATCAAAGTATTTTTAATTTAATTTATTATATTTTAAAAATGGCACAAATATGTTTCTCGACTGAAAAGCTCAATTCTCATTTTGCTGTAGGAGACTGGTTGATCAGTAAAATTTATTGTTGATAAATGCAGAGTGAATTGAATGATGATCATTGTAGTAACGATATTTATTTTTGTGTAAGTGACCAAACGAATCGGATCATCGACTTGATGGTGACAAATGAAAATGTATCAGACCATGGCTTAAGTTTGACCATTGGCATTACATACAACTGGTTTATTTGTACCTTAAAGGCGGTGATATGAGAGAAGTCTGAGACGGGAAGACCCGACCATAGGGACGGTACGTCCCTTTCCGAAGACCAGACCAAGACAACATCATTCTGGATATTTGTGTAGGGTCCTGTAGGGCCACAAAACGCACAGTTCCTGATTATCCTGAACATATGCAGTGCCAAAAAATGTTCAAGGCTTAACAAGCTGTTTCATATGCAGTACCCTATCCTGATCTAGAGTACTTTGTATAAATATTTTTGTTATGCTGGAACTTCAGAAGTTCAAGCCAAGGTGCAATGCATTGCTACCCTGATGCCATTCTCCTTGCATTTTAATACATTTTTATCTGTTTATTCATTTATTAATGTGTTTTTCCTTTTTAATAAGTGAGATCTCTTCTTTCTGTATTTCACTGTACCTTCTCTTACTTCCTAATTAACACCATATACTTTTGAAGCTTGAATTTTAGGTCAGTGGCTCCTTTGAGCTTGTTCCATATGAATAGAGTTCATCTTCTGAATAATAATAATAATAATAATAATAATAATAATAATAATAATAATAATAATAATAATAATAATAAAGTATGAACACCATATTCTTTGGAAGCTTGGATTTCAAGTCAACGGCTCCTGTGGGCTTTTTCCATATGAGCAAGGTTCATCTTCTGAATAATAATAATAATTGTAAAAAAAAAAGTGTACGTTTTCAGACAGACCAATTGTTTTCTCTTATATGAGCAGTAGTTTCAGAACTTCGTTTAACGAAGTGAAGCCGTCAGAACGTGATTTACCAAGAGACAACATTATCCTTGGGTATATTGCAAAACTCTTATGGCTTCCCTCTCCTTTTTATTTCCTTTCAACCATATATACAAGAATTTTTTTTTTTGCAATAGCAAAAGTTAGGAGATTTTCCCTCCCCTGCCAGCCCTTAATAACCCTTTTGCCACTGTATTAAAACTTGTAAGTTGACTTTCTTTGTCAAACTTCTGCAATATTATGTGAGTTTTGACGGGAGTTGTGACAAGATATATTTTTTTTTTTTTTTTTTTTTTTTTTTTTAGAACCTGTCCTTGTGTGTAGTGTTGTTTAGCTGACGTGACTTATGGTCTTCGGTGTGAAGAACAACTTTCAGAGTTCTTGATTTATTTTCTGGCCTTGTGACTGAACCCGAAAAGTTCTTTATGTGGGTTTTCTCGTCATTTGTGGAATATTGATAGTGATTCGTTTTGCCTCCTGCTCTTCAAATATATATATTCATTGTATTCTTTGGGATCTTGCTTTGCTAGTTAGTGGTTCTGTATGCTTTTTTTTCATTTGTATGCTTGTTCATTTTGAATAATACTAAGGATAATAATTTTAGTAATATCTAGTTATGTATTTTCTACTTGAAAATGTGCATCTAATTTGAGTTTAATTTCTTGAAAATGGTATCTAGTTTGTAATATATTTTGATCAAATATGATTTTTTGTAATATATTTTGAATACTAGAAAATGTGCATTTGTTTTTAATTATATTTTAATATTGAAAATGTGCATTTATTTTGTAATTTGAATACTTGAAAATGTGCATCTATTTTGTGGTTTTAATATATATTTGAATACTTGAAAATGTGCATTTATTTTGTGGTTTTAATATATATTTGAATACTTGAAAATGTGCATCTATTTTGTGGTTTAAACATGTGGCAGCGAACTTGATGTATCTGTAATTGCAATGATTTTTTCCATTTATTTGAAATTGCTCCAAGTTCTGCTTGCTTCGTCTTTGATAGGAAGTCGAGGTAATTAGATTCTCATATTTTTCCTCATTCGTTGATGTGTGACGTTGCAAAATGCTGTTAGCGTTTTGTTTTATTATTTTGTAGCGTTCAGTGTTTTTCCTGCGGTTCATTTGCTTTCTAAGTCATTGTGTATTTTTGTAATTTGTACTGTGTGGTTTGTTTCGTTTGTTTTTTTAATTCAGTATATTTTTGTGGTTATGTCATTCATCGTTTTAGTAACTAGGAGTTAATTGCATAATTATGTGGGTAATGGATTGTGCCTTGATTGTTGACTTATCTGTTGCTCGATTTCGATTTTTATAGAATTTTAAATTTTTCTTTTCATATATTTTGGCGTTCTGCCCTTTGCAGACACATGATTTACGGACACATAACATTGGCTGTTTTATGTCGTTATATATTATCCTATTAATAAAGTCCTGAGCATAATAAAAATACACAGGAGGACAAAGGTTCACTCCATTCACTTTTTCGCCGATGGCTCCAAGTCGCCATCAGGTGTAAGTTTATCTGTCCTTTCATTTTAGTAAAACAAATTTGTTATATTTACCCAACGGCTCAAATCCACATCTGCTGTGACCAGGTATATTGTAGCCATTTATATTAGGGGCTATTAAAGGTCTTTAAAACCTATTATATGACAAATTACACACATATGGACAAATGAGTTGGATTATAAGCAATTGAAACAGACCAAATGCATCATTGGATTATGGCGTATTTCATACCTACAAAACCACCACATTAAAGTAATTAGATATCTTTTAGGAATCGGCCCCACTTGTTTAACGTATGGAAATGAAATGAATAACCCAAATGACGAAATCACTGTATGTAGAGAATGAGAGTCAGTACCAACCGTTAGAAATATTTTATGTGAATGTGCAAATTTCAGCCTGTAGCGAATGCTGAGGTTTTGGAAACAAATCTGCCAAGGAAATTTTGTCAGAATCGCCATCATTACCGGTGTATGCAATCATTAAATTTGTTTAAAATCTTGTCGTTTATCCAATATGTATTTCAAAATTGCCTGTTAATGCTGCGGTAGTGAGGGGTATTACCTAGACACATCTGCCTATGAAGTTTCAGTATCCTGTGATTCTAATCCTCTGTATCTCGGGGCAGAGAATCTGAATCCTTTTTGGGAGGAGGGGCTCCCTAAATAGTTGATGGGCCTCAGTCTTCTGGGGCCAATACATAGCCAGGTCAGGCTGCTACCGATTGTAGGTAGCGTAACCTGGATATTGCCCACCCAAGAAAGCGGCCTTGGTTTGAGACGGAATGTATCACAAGCCAGAGGAGCAACAAGTGAAGGGTTATGGACCCCTTAGCGGGAGGAGATGTCTTCTGAGTAATAGATAACGTCTGGTCTAAGGCCAGAGGTAATCCATTTCACTCCTGTGGGGTGTTGGAAAGGGGAAATACTGTAATAGCTTTCATGTCTCTGCATGGCGTGGAGGTTATCAGTGGCTGGGGGCATGGGGTACTGGTATTGCAGAAACCAGTGGAAAAAATAAATTTTAGGTAATTTTGTTTTGAATTGGTATAGAAGTAGTACAGGAAAGAAGGAATGTATTTGTTGGTTTACTTATATGTAAGCAGAGAAAGCTGGATGTATTAACACATAGTGAAACATAGTATGCAGGAATATGAAGGACGGAGTGATCGTGTCTGAAATAGCTGAAAGGAGGGGTAACGCTCTCAGTGTCTTGAAGACCCTGGAGATGGGAGAAAAAGTACAAATGTGTTACTTCGAGGAAAAAACTGTGATAGTGACTGACATAAACCAGAAAAGGAAAAGGCACACTGGTTTTAACCTTAGTTCAGAAATTGGATTGTGAATCTGTCAGTGACCATTATCAGGATCTTATGAGAAGAATAATTTTGATCCTGTAGGTTTGTATTTAACTGTCTGATTAGGATAACCCCTTAAAATGAATAACTGGAGGATATGGCGTTCTTATTTGTAGTTCTACTTAATTGATCAACAACTGCCATAGAAACCAACACCGTAGGTCGACAGAAATAACATCCAAGTCTGCCTGAGAGTTGTTCTTTGTACTGTACTAAATATTATCATAGCTTTTATGGCTTGGAAACCGGAGAGGCCCTTTCTTTCTTTCTCAGCCGAGCGATTTACCCCTCTCATAAAAACTCAAGGCAGGAAACTCAGACCATTGCCGTTTTAAGAACGAATTAGAAGTTCCAGTGGATGTCCCATTGCCATTCATAATTAATATGTTAATAAGGAAATATACGAATTGTTATAAAATCTTTCCTGAGAATTGTATAATTTTATCAGGTCTCTTAGCATCTCGTTGGCTTAATGGCCGCGGTCTAGGGTTTCATTGATTGCTGCGAGATTCGCTAGATTGTGAAACGTCACAGGTAATCTTGTGCCGACGAGATCGATACAAAGTCCTTGTACTAAGAGTTTCGTGTCGCGCCATAGGCCTAGAACGCCTTATTCCATTCAGCCTATTTTGTTTTTACGTTTCTGTGTGGCGGGTACTGAAGCAGTGTTTGGTGGGTTATCAAAATATTGAAGCCTGTGTTTGGTTTACTATCAAAACCTTTGAATTTGGTTTTACCTTGATGCACCTGTATATTTAATTTTTTTACTTTGGTACACGTTGATATCACCTTTGTATTTTGTTTTTACTTTCACCTTGTTACACCTTTGAATTTGGTTTTTACTTTCATCTTGGTACACCTTTGAATTTGGTTTTTACTTTCGCCTTGATACACCTGTGTATTTGGTTTTTACTACCATTTACTTTACTTGGTTTTACTTTCGCCTTGATGCACCTGTATATTTAATTTTACTTTCACTTTGGTACACGTGTGTATTTATTTTTGCTTTCATCTTGGCACACCTGTGTATTTTGTTTTTACTTTCACCTTGATACACCTGTGTATTTGGTTTTTACTACCATCTTGGCACACCTGTGTACTTGGTTTTTACTTTCACCTTGATACACCTCTGTATTCGGTTGTACTTTCACCGTTATGCACCTGTGTATTTTGTTTTTACTTTCATCTTGATACACCTGTGTATTGTCTTGACTTTTTACACCTGTTCAATTTTACCTTGATCTTGTTACACACTTTCATCTTGATACACCTGTGTATTCGTTTTTACTTTCACCTTGACACACCTTTGTATATTGTTGTTACTTTCACCGTGGTACACCTGTGTATTTGCTGTTACTTTCATCTTGGTACACCCTTGTATTTGTCTTTACTTTCGTCTTGATACACCTGTTATTCGTTTTACTTTCACCTTGACACACCTGTGTATTTATTTTTACCTTCATCTTGGTACACCTTTGTATTTGTCTTTACTTTCACCCTGACACACCTGTGTATTTGTTATTACTTGCACTTGATACACCTGTATATTGTTTGTACTTTCACCTAGTTACACCTGTGTATTTTGTTTTTTCACCTATGTACACCTGATATTTTGGTTTTACTTTGACTTTTATACACCTGTGTATTTGTCTTTACTTACACCTGTGTATATGTCTTTACTTGCACCTTAATATACCTGTGTATTTTGTTTGTTCTCTGTGGCCATTCGTTCACATATTGTTGTATTGATTAATGTTTTTATAATCCAGTGACACATTTCTCTCTCCCTCTCTTTCTCTCTCTCTCTGGAAATCTTCACCAGTGATTTTTCGTAGTGTGTGTGTGTGTGTGTGTGTGTGTGTGTGTGTGTGTGTGGGCGTCGTAGAGATGAGTTTTAGTGGGCGTTCGGCTGGTGAAAGGGGTAGTATGCATGTGGCCAGGGTGGTGAGGGGAGAACCAAGAAAGAGAGAGAGAGAGAGAGAGAGAGAGAGAGAGAGAGAGAGAGAGAGAGAGAGAGGAGGGGAGGGGAGGGGAGGTCGACGGTGGTGACGAGAGTCGAGGGGAACCCACTACTCTCGCGCGCTCTCTCTCTCACTCGCCCGCCCGCTCGCCCTCTCTATCAGTTGGTGTGTGTGTCGGTGCTCGCGAGAAGGGAACAGTTGCCCTCCCGACGTTGGCTGGCTGTGGCCTGGCGGCGAGAGAGAGAAAGAGTGAGAGAGAGTGAGTGTGTGTGTGTGAGAGAGAGAGAGAGAGAGAGAGACAGACGACGATGACGACGGCGTCGGCGGCGGCGATGATCTCTCTCTCTCCAAATCTCAAAGTGATTCTCGAGATCCTGATTCGATCTCGATCCCCTATTTTTTAATTGCGAGTCTCTGCCTGACTTATACAAGTGCCTGTTGTCTATCTCTCAGTCACCATGATCGATTGGCGGTGACACAAAGACTCCTATATGTGTATGTGCTTGCTTCTTACTTGCCTGTGCTTGTGACAGCCAAGACCACGACGACGTCTGGTGCTTTTAAAGTGTCATCTCCCGATAACAGACGTCGTCGGACTGTCTCTCTCTGTGGTATCCAGAGGCTACGAGTTGCTTCCAGCCGTCCGTCCGTCCATCCAGCTGCACACGGGTCTGTGAGTTCGGAATGCTCCGGATCCAACGTTTTTATTATGCATCGCCTTCCTTTCCCCCCCGGCTCACGGAACGTTTGTTGTGTATTTTATCGTCTTGTTTTGTTTTCTTCTTCTTCTCTTTCTCGAAAGTGACGGGAATTCGTGGTCCCTCGTGCTGTGGGCGATCGTATCGGTTTGGTAAAGCGTTATGATTTTAACCTCCGTGTAGATATGTGAAAGTGAAATTAATATTATTTGGTTTTATATGTTTAACTGTGGGATGGTGGTAGTTCTTTAACGATGAAATTATTCTCGGGTCTAAATAGTATGGGTTTGATTGTTAATTCTGTCATGGTTTAGTTGGCATTCAATATTTTTATATATTTATATACTCAGATTTAATTATGGTTTCGCGTTTTGTGTTTCTTGTGACCTTTTGGTAAGTGCATTAAGTATACTGTATATGTATATGTATACATATATATATTAATGTATTTTTCGTTATATATATATATATATATATATATATATATATATATATATATATATATATATATATATATATATATATATATATTATGTATTTATATTATATATATCATATATTAATCTGATGTGATGGTTTTTACCAGTACTTACATTTTAATTTTAATGCGATTTGCAGCATTTATTGAAAATTCAGTGAATTGAAAATGATTGATACCTTTATGTTTCGATGTAATTAGTTCTTGTTTTTATTTATTTAAAAAGTACTTTGAAGTTCTCTTTTACTATATTAGAAGTTCATTAAGAAAAAATAAAAGGACGCATGCTGAAAGTGGACATGTGACGTGTGATCAGGTATATATATAGGATAAAGTTAGAGTTAAGTGTATATGCACCTTTTTGGTGACGTTTCTGTAAACGTTCTCAGATTGAATTAAACGTAGAGTTAGATGTGGGAGATACCTTTTGGATGACGTTTCTGCAAGTGTTTTCGGGGAAATAAACGTAGATTTAGATGTAGGATATACCCTTTTGAAGACGTCTCTGTCAACGTTTTCAGAAGGAATTAAACGTAGATTTAGACGTGGGATATACCCTATGGATGACGTTTCTTTGAACGTTTTCCCAGCACAGTAAACTTCAGTTTAGATGTAGGATATACGATTTTGAAGACGTTTCTGTCAACGCTTTCCGAAGGAATTCAACTTCGGTTTAGATGTAGGATATACGATTTTGAAGACGTTTCTGTCAACGCTTTCCGAAGGAATTCAACTTCAATTTAGATGTAGGATGTTCGATTTTGAAGACGTTTCTGTCAACGCTTTCCGAAGGAATTCAACTTCAGTTTAGATGTAGGATATACGATTTTGAAGACGTTTCTGTCAACGCTTTCCGAAGGAATTCAACTTCAAGATTAGGATATAGGATTTTGAAGACGTTTCTCATCTTTCCGAAGTATTCAACTTCAGTTTAGATGTAGGATATACGATTTTGAAGACGTTTCTGTCAACGCTTTCCGAAGGAATTCAACTTCGGTTTAGATGTAGGATATACGATTTTGAAGACGTTTCTGTCAACGCTTTCCGAAGGAATTCAACTTCGGTTTAGATGTAGGATATACGATTTTGAAGACGTTTCTGAACGCTTTCTTAGACAGTCAACTTCGTTTAGATTCAGATACTATTCTGAAGACGTTTCTGTCAACGCTTTCCGAAGAATTCAACTCACTTTAGATGTAGGATATACGATTTTGAAGACGTTTCAACGCTTTCAAAGAATTCAACTTCGGTTTAGATGTAGGATATACGATTTTGAAGACGTTTCTGCCAACGCTTTCGAAAATTCAACGCTTTAGATTTTGATTTTGAAGACGTTTCTGTCAACGCTTTCCGAGAATTCAACTTCGGTTTAGATGTAGGATATACGATTTTGAAGACGTTTCTGTCAACGCTTTCTTGAAAAGAGATGTAGGATATACGATTTTGAAGACGTTTCTGTCAACTTTCCGAATTAGATATTTTAGATGTAGGATATTTTTGATTTCTGTCAACGCTTTCCGAAGGAATTCAACTTGTTTAGATGTAGGATGTTCGATTTTGAAGACGTTTCTGAACGCTTTGAAGGAATTCAACTTCAGTTTAGATTTTTTTTTGTAGACGTTTCTGTCAACGCGTTCAAGCATTCAGAAAAATGGGATAAAATTTTGAAGACTTTCTGTCAACGCTTTCCGAAGGAATTCAACTAGAATAGATGTAGGATATACGATTTTGAAGACGTTTCTGTCAACGCTCAGAATTCAAGTGCTTTTAGATGTTGGATATACGATTTTGAACGTTTCTGTCAACTTTCCGATTCAACTTCAGTTTAGATGTATTTTTTGAAGACGTTTCTTAAACGCTTTCCGATATTCAACTATTTAGATATAGGATATACGATTTTGAAGACGTTTCTGCCAACGCTTTCCGAAGGAATTCAACTTCAAATTAGGTATAGGATAGACGTCATCTTGGAAGTATCTCTCGTGGATGACAGCTTGGTTCGTTTCGCTTCGGGATAAGCAAATAATTGATTCAGCTGTCATGGGCATTACCCCAGTTTCTGTAATGGTGGCAGTAGCAGAAGAACTGTCTTTCATGTTATTCAGATACTATGTGAGTTTTGGAAGGCATGGCTCACTAGACTCACTCACGTGGCAAGAAGCCGTCGGTCATATTGGCTCGCTCGCCGAAAACGCTTGGTTTTGATTGTGCTTTTACTCGGAGAGGGTGTGTTTGCTTGCGTCGTGCTCTTGAAAAGAAAGTTTGCAGTGGACTGAATTAGTTATTTTAAAGTTTATTTCTTGACGTGATTTTAACGAGTTGTTGTGATTGTGGTTGTATAATGATTTGGTTACGTAATGATTTTTTTTTTACGGTCACGCGTTCAAGCACAGAAAAAAGGAACAAAATGCTTGCTTTGAGGCAACTAGAATAAAAGTAGGTATACTGTGAAGACTATCAGACAAGTGCTTTATTTCGGGGAACTTTTAACTTGATTCTGTTTTATTTTTACGATCTTAATGCACGATATATATATATGTATATTCTTTACTGAAGAAGCTTTGAAACACTTTGTGAAGAAGACTTCATTCATGTCCGTGAGTTTTGGAGATGGATAGAACGATATATATTGCTGTGATATATATATATATATATATATATATATATATATATATATATATATATATATATATATATATTAATCGACGTATTGTTCAAGAAAAATGATAAAACTTGATTGCAAAGATATGTATTGAAAATTGGTTGATGAATGAAAACAAGATCTGACAAAAATGAAACAAACCCATTTATTTTCACGTAAGATATACAAACACTAATCCACAAAATTATATATATAGATATATATATATATATATATATGTTTTTCCTATAAAAGAGAGAGGAAAAAAAAGAGTGAACATTCAGAGCCTGTTCAGGCAGTGGGTTGTTAGGCTGTATTTATGTAGGAGAAGTGGCAAGTCTTAGGAAATCCAACCCATTTTGTTGTTTTGCATTTGCTGTCTTTCCGCTGTCTTAAGACAGATATGTAGGGTAGTGTTGTTTTTCCTACAAAAGAAAAAAAAAAAAAAGGTGAACATGTCACAGTGGGTTGTTCGGCTGTATTTATGTAGGATTTTGTGGTAGATGTTTAGGTCGTTCCTTCGTTGTTTTGCTTTTTGCTGTCTTTGGTGTCTTAAGACATGTATAGGGCATTGTTGTTTTCACTCCCTCAAAAAAAAAAAAAAAAAAAGGTGGACAGTCGCAGTGGGTTGTTCAGCTGTATTTATGTAGAATTTTGTGGTAGATGTTTAGGTCGCCCTCGTTGTTTTGCTGTTGCGGTCTTTGGTGTCTTAAGACAAAATAGGGTAGTGTTGTTTTTCCAAAAAAAAAAAAAAAGGTGAACAGTCACAGTGGGTTGTTCAGCTGTCTTTATCTAGAATTCTGTGATGGATGTTTAGGTCGTCTTCGTTGTTTTGCTGTAGCTGTCTTTGGCGTCTTACGACAAAATAGGGTAGTGTTGTTTTTCCTTAAAAAAAAAAAGTGAACAGTCACAGTAGGTTTTCATCTGTCTTTATCTAGAATTCGAGGGTGTTTAGGTCGCCTTCGTTGTTTTGCTTTGCTGTTAAATATGCCTTCGGTTTTAAATAGTTGTTTTAGTTACTGTCTTTGGCGTCATAATAAGAAACCAATCGTAGTGTTTATTATCTATCTGAAACTTGTCATAGAACTCTGTAAAATACATAGAACGTTTTAAAAGAGACTCTAAGCACTTTGTGTATTAAAAAAAACTGTACGTTAAGAATGTTTTAAGCAAAAATAAAATAAAAATATCAATTGAAAATATGATTTCTGGTGAAAGGTGAACTCGGAGGGTAAATCATTCAGTAATTCATCCTCTGAGAAGGTCTTACGAATTTGCCTGTACAATGGAGAGCGTTGTGTGTGCTTATTTGTCCTCAGGAGAGATGAATCAATTACAGTTGCTTTCAAGGAAGGAATAATTATCTCACATTTGAGCCACAACAAATACTAGACTGTTATACGATGACTGATATTTCTCCCGTAGGGGGCTAGTGCCGTCAGTGTACCTCCCGCGGTGCACTGTAGGCATTACTTAGGGTTCTTTGCAGCGTCCCTTCGGCCCCTAGCTGCTACCCCTTTCATTCCTTTTACTGTACATCCGTTCATATTATCTCTCTTTTATCTGACTTTACACCCTTCCTAACAATTGTTGCATGGTGCAACTGCGAGGCCTTCCTCCTGTTACACCTTTTAAACCTTCTTACTGTCAGTTTCCCTTTCAGCGTTGAATGATCTTATAGGTCCTAGCGCTTGGCCTTTGGCCTAAACTCTATATTCCAGTTCCAGTTATATATTCCAGATAATATATTCCAGATAACAGATATTATTAAAGTCTCAATCAACTTTATTTTATTGTTGTTGGTTTTGCTGTCTTCATGTTTATCAGAGTTACTGTACATAAACTCTATCCTCTCTCTCTCTCTCTCTCTCTCTCTCTCTCTCTCTCTCTCTCTCTCTCTCTCTCTCTCTCTCTCTCTCTCTCTCTCAATCGCTTAATACGACGTAAGGCTGCCAGATTCAGCGGATTTACAAAGAGATTGTTTAAAAAATGTCGCAGTGACAGTTTTGAGTGATATGAAAAGAGGAAATATAAATTGGTTTCTGTTAAGTTCGTCATTTCTGCTTCTTGCAAGAAAACGCAAATACTTTTAGGTACTTTTGACTGGTCGGAAAATAGAGTCTGTATACTTTAGTCCACTCCATTTTTATCTCTGTTTGTATTTCGTTTTTGGGAAATGCAATTAGACATAAATGAAGAGTGAAAAGATTATTTCTGCCCAAGGTTGTAATTAGGTAGACTTATATTATTAGATGTATTCACATATTTTAAATAGCTCTCTCTTACAGTTTGCATTGGCGTTTTGTAATTGCGGACTTTTGACTGTGGATTAAAAGAGAATTTTTTTTTAATAATGTAGAATTTCCCTTTGTACCCAACCGCATTGATGGAAAATAACACGTCCTGTTAATCCGGTATAGTACTGCCGAATGAGAGAGTTCTTTGCGTGCAGTGGAGTTTGCGTGAAGACTGTGTGCTCGCATGAAATCGATCAGCTGTGAGTCGTGTCCATGTTTCGCCTAATATTGATGGACCAGAATGTCTGGACGGATGGTTTCCAGGTGTTGAGAATGTTGCCAGCATACAGTGCTTCGCTGGGTCTTGTCGTCGAGGCTACGTGGTATGCAAATGCATGCATGCCTCTCTCTCTCTCTCTCTCTCTCTCTCTCTCTCTCTCTCTCTCTCTCTCTCTCTCTCTCTCTCTGAAGAAGGAAGGTATAAGGTGTGTCAGCTTTAATTTTTGCTTTTTTTCAACTTTTTCGTGGTTATATCGTGCTGGGCGTTTTCAAATCAGAGAGAGAGAGAGAGGCGCGTACCCTTTGATGGATCAAATGGTCTAAGTGACGTTTCTGAGTGGTGTATTTGGTCATTCATTTTCCCATTCAGTAATTTCCGTTTTGTATGTGTAATTGCATAAACAAGTTAAAATCGGGCCGAAGTTTCTTCGGCGCAGTCGAGTTTTCTGTACAACGTATAATGCTGTATGAGCCGCTGCCCATGAAACTTTCAGCCACGGTCCGGTGGTGGCCTGTCCTATAGCGTTGTCAGACGTACGATCATGGCTAAGTTCAACCTTAAATAAAATAAAAACTACTGAGACTATGGGGCTGCAATTTGGTATGTTTGATGATTGGATGGGTGAATGATCAACATACCAATTTGCAGCCCTCTAGCCTCAGTAGTTTTTAAGATCTGAGGGCGGACAGAAGAAGTGCGGACGGACAGACAAAGCCATCTCAAAGTTTTCTTTTGCAGAAAACTAAAAATGACTTCTGCCAATATAGATTTCTCTTTAGGTTCTTAGGGAGCCTCGATTTCCACTTACAACGTATGTTCTTCCCAAGATCTAAATCCACTTAATATATATATATATTACCTTCTTTACTGCATGAATGATCTGTGGAATCATGAGGAAAGGGGAACCATTACGTAATAGGTTTCATTATTTCTTCGAGAGGAAAGGGTTACAATACAATACAGTACAATACCCTAATACAATTCATCTAGTATTTTAATATTTTACATACATTTTTATACATTATTTATTAATTTTTAAATTTGTAATACAATTCATCTAGTTTTTAATATTTTACTACATTTTTATATAATTATTTATTAATTTTTAAATTTGTTTTTCTAATAACTAATCTCTTTCTGTATTTTCCATTACCTTCTGCTACTCTTTCGAATGAACATAATATTCTTTGGAACCTTGAATTTCAAGTCAGTGCCCCTGTGGTGGGCTATTCCATATGAATGGGGTCCATCTGAATAATAATAATAATAATAATAATAATAATAATAATAATAATATCCGCCTTTCTGAGAGCGACCCTGTATGTCTCGTCTAGAGCTCCAACAAGCTGGTACTCGAGAGACGCAGGTTCGTTTTGATTAAAGTTGGTCCCACTCGACCTGTTATTGCTTTTGTGGCTTTTAGGAATATTTCTTCCGCTCTGGTTGGCTCGGCATTTTCCTCTCTCTCTCTCTCTCTCTCTCTCTCTCTCTCTCTCTCTCTCTCTCTCTCTCAGGTCAGATTGTGTTTATCTGTGCTGATTCTTGTGGTAATGTAACGTAATAATCAGTTTTACCAGTTTCTGATATATTGAAGTGATGACGTCTCTCTCTCTCTCTCTCTCTCTCTCTCTCTCTCTCTCTCTCTCTCTCTCTCTCTCTCTCTCTCAGATTGTGTTTATCGGTTTTAACAAGTTTCGGGTATATTGAGATGATGACGTATGTATAGATTAGGTCAAGGATTTTGTATATTTGAGCGAATCGGACGCATAAAGAATATTGCGCATGAATATAGACAAGTTTTATATACCCAGAGTTGAGTGTATTGAATAAAACAGATTTAAATCGCTATAAAGGTTTATTGTTGTAGGATCCAATTTTGCTTATAAAGAAATACCTTCTCATTTAGATGTTGTGTGTTAATGCTTGTGTAAGCGTTTAGCAAGAATGAGAGCACATTTCGCGTTATCGTTCTCTTTTGCATGTTGTACGGTATTTTTCTCCTTTTATTTTTTATAGTTTATTAAAATACTGAGCGCCAAATATTTACTATTTCCGAGGTTGCCATTATGTGTCTGCTCGTTCTGCATTTTGAGGCATATATTCGCTATGCCATTTGGGATGTAACGTGTATGTACGTATGTGTATATATAAACATGTATACATATACGGTATCTATATAAATATAAACATTCTCCGTCTTTCTCACTTTGTTGTAATACTTCTTAACCTCTTATCTTGGTCATTTTTTTTTCATTCGTACAAATAACTGAATCTCCTATCCCTGTATTTTTAGAATTTTATCTTTCGTATTGTAATAATATCCTTTTATTCTAAGAAATGACTAATGGTTTTTTATCTCTCATCTTAGACACGAGTGGTTGTTTCTCTCTCTCTCTCTCTCTCTCTCTCTCTCTCTCTCTCTCTCTCTCTCTCTCTCTCTGGAAGACCCTTCACAAGTGGCTGCTTTCTCTCCCTCCCTCTCTCTCTCTCTCTCTCAGAAAGAAGGAAAAGACTGAATGAACTTCCTGTCCATCTGATTCACTCGGTTACACCGCCGCCCTTGAATGGGCGTTGTCTGAGGACCCGAGTCCTCCCTTTTGGCGCCGTTTGGGTGAGCGACCGCCTGCTCTGGTGTCATGTTGACGAAGCCCTTAGGACGGGATCTGGAAAGCGAATCTCGTCGTCACTGCAGTTCGTTAAGGATGTTTCTCTCTCTCTCTCTCTCTCTCTCTCTCTCTCTCTCTCTCTCTCTCAGAAAGGTGACCATTACAAGTGGTTTTTCCTCTCTCAAGTGGTTCTCTCTCTCTCTCTCTCTCTCTCTCTCTCTCTCTCTCTCTCTCTCTCTCTCTCTCTCTCTCTCTCCAAACCAGATTGCCCAGAATACTCTCTCGCTCTCTTTTCCAAATAGCCCAGAATACCCACCCACCCTCTCTCTCTCTCTCTCTCTCTCTCTCTCTCTCTCTCTCTCTCTCTCTCTCTCTCTCTCTCTCTCTCTTATGGTCAGGGGACATTTAGGATATCCTCCTTTGTTTCGTCAAGGAAGTGGACCGGGCGACGATGATATCCTGAGTAGTGTAGATAAGTTGTAAGTTGTCTGACCATTTTTTTCGTTCGCTTGTATAAGGAGGAATTTAATTTTTTTATTTTTAAGAATGCCAGCTCTGGGAATTTTCCGTTAACTTATGTTAATGCCGACTGAATTGAATTCTCTCTCTCTCTCTCTCTCTCTCTCTCTCTCTCTCTCTCTCTCTCTCCAAAAAAAAAGTTCGTCCCCTAATCTTAAACCGCGTTCCTTAATGGGATATGACATCAGAGGGGTTTTTAATATACGGTCATTGTTGACTCGAAAATGGGGAGTCATTGTGGGTCATTGTGGCTAATAGAAATACATTGCAAATTGACCTGATGAGTAAATGTATATATATTTGTATGTATATGAAGTTAAGTATACCTTAGTTTTACCAGTGTATATATGTATTTATATATATATATATATATATATTGTATGTATATATAATATATATATATATATATATATATATATATATATATATATATATATATATATATATATATATATATATATATATATATATATATATATATATATATATATATATATATATATATATTGTGCGTCAAAGCACACGACACCTTACAAGCAATTTGAATAATTTAAAAGGTTTTTTAAAGAATTCTCCTAGTGAATTTTCTCGGTCACGTGACTCGGCGTGCGTTACTGCATGCATAATCCATTTTAGAAAAGCACTTTTAAGTCCTCCTCTGGACAGAGACATAACCTGCTGGCTTCGAAACGTTTGTTTGTTTATCTTTTTTTTAATTTTTTTTTTTTTTTCTTTGAGAGTATCAAGACAATTTTGTGTATCTTTGTTTTCTTGGCATATCCAGTAGATGACATTTGGAGTTGTATATTTATATCCGAATACTTTTTTTTTGTGGGGCGTAAGAAATTTATTTTTATAATTCATAGATATGGAACGTAAGAAAAAAATTATTTTTGCATAGATATGGAGCGTAAGAAAAAATTTTTTTGTAATGCATAGATATGGAGCGTAAGAAAATTTTTTTAAATACATAGATATGGAGCGTGTGAATTTTTTTTTTGTAATGCATATATATGGGGCGTAAGAAATTTTTTTTTTGTAATGCATGGATATGAATCGTAAGAAAATGTTTTGTAATGCGTAGATATTGGGCGTAAGAAAATTTTTTGTAATGCGTAGACATGGGGCGTAAGAAAATACAGGATTTTTTAAAGGTTTGTTTTATTTTTATAACCGATTTTGTGTTTAAGCTTTGTTTTATTTTTATAACCGACTTTGTGTATCATCTTATCATTCTTTGCATGATATTGGAATACCAACTTCCCTTGTCCCCGTAGGGGGTTAGCCGACAGTGCACCTCACGCGGTGCACTGTAGGCATTACTTGAGGTTCTTTGCAGCGTGCCTTCGGCCCCTAGCTGCAACCCCTTTCGTTCCTTTTATCGTACTTCCTGTCGTATTCTCTTCGTTCCACCTTACTTTCCATCCTCTCCTAACAATTGAGTCATAGTGCAACTGCGAGGCTTTGCTCCTGTCACACCTTTTACTGTCAATTTCCGTTTCAGCGCTGAATGGCCTCAAAGGTCCCAGCGCTTGGCCCTTGACGTAAGTTTTATATTCAGTTCAATTCAACTTTCCTTGTACAATTGTAGCTGTCTTTCAAGCTTTCATTCCCCGTCGTTTCGTAAACACGTTTAATGGCATTGTCTAATAAATTAGTTTTCACGTCGCATTTTGTTTCCAGGTACTTTTGTTGACCTTGATACCGGAAGTTCTTTCTAGTAGTGTTAAGAAAAATACGTATAAAAATGAGTGACGGTAAATTTGAACCTTTTTAAATATCTTTGGTTTATATTCACTCATTTCTGTAGTTATGGTAAAATAAACTTTCTTCTTAATCTTAATCCGATTGCAATGCACTTGTGTGTGTTCAGGGTCGAATTATTATTTAGTTACTTATTTTTGTTATTTATTTACTTATTTTTGTTGTATTTTGCGTAATCTAGGTATATAACTTTTGGTTTAGATTCTCTAGGGTAATATAGTATTTTAATAATTTATTTTATTTTATTTTACTCGGTTCCAGAGTTTAGTTATTTTCACAGCTCATCTTATAAAAGTATCTGCATAAAAATAGTAATTATGACTCGTGTTTCACTGACGATGTATTAATTGTTTGAATATTTGCTTAATTTGTTTTCCTTTGCAATCGGTTATTGTGTTAAAGTAAACAAAAATTGTTTATTTTAACACGGCTAAGGGCTTACTGTTCCAGAAGGGTAACTAACTAACTATCCATCCCCTTGAAATACAGGTGGTAGCCGATCCTGTAACACTGTATCCCGCCTGTAACTATAAGCTTGTTCATGTAAGGCTATTGCAAATCTCATCTGTATTTGCGCCTGTGAATGTGGTTTATTTTTCCTTGGGTCGAGGAAGGCCATTTCAATACTAGTCGAAGCAGTATTGTAAGCTCGGTCGGTCGTTCGGGAAAGGAAAATGCATTTAGAAGGGTGCTATATGTAGGTGGAAGTATTTTTAAATGTTCTACGTATTTTGAAAAGGTTTAGTTCAGTGAAAGAGGTACACGTGTGTTTATATATACATATATACACATGTATATACACAGACATATACATATGTGTATATGTGTACATATACTGTACATATACACATATGTATGTCTGTGTATATAATGTATATTATATATATATACACATATGTATAAGGCGTGTGTGCATTGCTTTTGAAGCCATGTATAAATGTATCATCATTCGAGCTGAGAGGTTGTATAAAAATTATTGGCTGTTATGAATTGTATGTCAAGAGTTTATTGAGTAGATCAGATTCTTATGTTAAACTTGAAATACTTTATATATATATATATATATATATATATATATATATATATATATATATATATATATATATATATATATATATATATACAAACACTGATTGACTTTGAAGTTAATAGAACAGTATGAAGCTTTTTGATCTGTCGTAGTTTGGATAATTTTCTCTTCCCGTCCTCAATTGTGACGCAAGTTTTACTAACCAATAAATCAGTCCCGTCCGTATGACCCATTTTCTCATGTGGCTAACTAAATTAGTTTTTCCATTCGCTCATACGCATTCACCTAACAGTATACTAAGCTTACTGAAGACAGGCGGATGTTTTGGAAGTGTGATGTGTTTAGGAAAGAATATTTGAAGGCAAGATTCACGTTTTTAAATGTTCCGTCATATGATTTTCAAGGTCATGAAGATCCTGTGCAGTTTTGACTATTGACATTTGAGGATAACATCATGAGAGATGATTTTTTCTGGTGGAATATATTTTAATGGCGACCTGCAGTCTCCTTTTCATCATCTTATAGCTTTAAAGAAGGTACTGTTTTAAATTGTAGACATTATTGAGGACAATAAGAGAAACCCCGTCCGTGAGGCGAATAAAGGAAGGGACCTTAATTTCACTTTGTCCTTAGTCGATTTTTTTTCTGCCAGCTCTGCAGTTCGTCTGATTAATTACTCTCTTCATTTTTAGTGCGTGAAGCACCCTAGTATATTTTTTGTTAATCATTTACGTTTCTTTATTATGCGATAGATTTGTGTATGAATAACTGGAGAGAGAGAGAGAGAGAGAGAGAGAGAGAGAGAGAGAGAGAGAGAGAGAGAGAGAGATGGATGGAGAAAGAAAGAGAGCGAGAGATAGAAAGATGGATGGAGAGAGAGAGAGAGAGAGAGAGAGAGAGAGAGAGAGATAAGGTGGATGTAGAGAGAGAGAGTGAGTGAGTTATACTGTAAAAATGGATTGAGAAAGAGAGAGAGAGTTATAAAGATGGATGGAGAGAGGGAGAGAGAAGAGAGTTATAAAGATGGATGGAGAGAGAGAAATGGATGGAGAAAGAAAGAGAGCGAGAGGTAGAAAGATGGATGGAGAGAGAGAGAGTTATAAAGGTGGATATAGAGAGAGAGAGAGAGAGAGAGAGAGAGAGTGAGTGAGCTATACTGAGCTAACTGTAAAATGGATTGAGAGAGAGAGAGAGAGAGTTTATGAAGATGGATTGGGAGAGAGTTATAAAAATGGATTGGGGAGAGAGAGAGAGAGAGAGTTATAAAGATGGATGAAGAGAGAGAGAGAGAGAGAGAGAGAGAGAGAGAGAGAGAGAGAGAGAGTCATAATGAGGGGGAAATGTGGTAATTGACCTTTAGTGCGTCGGCGATCGTGACTTCTTAATGACGTGCTTGCTATTTCAAGTCGCCTTATAAATATCCTTAGGAGCCAGGGGCCAGTCGTTAAGGTGGGGAGGGAGGAGGGGGACCAGGCTGTATTTTTGGCGTCGCTGACCTTTGCTCTTACGTCACTTAGTATTTTATTCACAAAAGTAACATTAAAAAAAAAAAGAGTTAGCTTTTGAAGTAGTGTCGAGAGTTTGAAATGGTGGATGTTGTAGGTTTGTATCAGCATATGGAAAATGGCGGGTGGGGGTGGTTGTTTGCGTTGTGACAACAGTTGGGTCTCTCTCTCTCTCTCTCTCTCTCTCTCTCTCTCTCTCTCTCTCTCTCTCTGTTCTGTTCTGTTCATATTTTAATTTTAGGACTTTTAACTAATAGCAACAATATATGGATGTGTAAGTGTTGGCTCTCTCTCTCTCTCTCTCTCTCTCTCTCTCTCTCTCTCTCTCTCTCTCTCTCATCTTCATATTTTAGGGGATTTCTAACTAAGCAACAATTTATGAATGTGTAAATGTTGGGTCTCTCTCTCTCTCTCTCTCTCTCTCTCTCTCTCTCTCTCTCTCTCTCTCTTTCTAACTGGTCTCTTATTGGTGTGTAGGTGTTTGAATCAACATGTCTCTCTCTGCTGTTTGTCAGCAATGTTACTTGATATTTTAGGTCCATTCCACGGAAGAATGATTTCTTTAACGATATCGGACGTGGTTTTTTTTACATTTGCAATTGTCAGTGATGCTATTTAAAGAAAACATTATTCGGTGTGTAAATGGTGTTTGAATGTCAGAGGATATTGAATCTTCGTTAATTTCATTTTATTATGAGTTATTATAATTTGATCATCTAAAATATTGCGTGTAATAATATAATTTCAAAGGAATTGTCACTAAATGTTGCCAGATAATGTTGTTGTATTGTCAGCAATGTTACTTGAAAGCTAACGATTTTATTTATTTATTTATTTTATAAAAGATTTATTTGTTCCATTTGTTTCAAACGGAAGAATTGATGAGACTGGAAAGTGTAATCGTCCTGAATCTGTATTTGAATTTATCACAAGATATCGGGTCTTTAAATTTTTTTTTTTTTTTTACCTAAACTTTCTCTCTTCATTCATTCTTCTTCCACCGCCTCCTATTCCCTCTCTTCCTCTTTCTCATATCTCTGCATATTTATGTCCTTTCGCTTTCCTTCTTGCACTGCCATTCGCCTCCTACTCCCTCTCCTTCTCGTTCTCATATCTTTGCATATTGATGTCCTTTTTCTTTCCTTCTTGCACTTCTATTTATGTCTCCATATCCTGGGAAGGTGGCTTGCGAAGGAAGCCACATAGGATCTTCGAGGCATCCAAGGGAGATGCTGAGGAAATCTCCACTGAGGACGTAGCCTGATGCCGAAATTCTTCCTCCTCGTAGGGGGGTAGTGCTCAGTGCACCTCATGCGGTACACTGTAGGCATTACGTAAGGTTCTTTGTAGCTAGGGGCTGCAACCCCTTTCATTCCTTTCGCTCTACCTCCATTCATATTGTCTTTCTTCCATCTTACTTTCCTCAATCCTCTCCCAACAATTGTTTCATAGTGCAACTGCGAGGTCTTCCTCCTGTTACACCTTTCAAACCTCTTTACTGTCAATTTCCATATTAGCGCTGAATAACCTCATAGGTCCCAGCGCTTTCCCTTTGGCCTGAATTCTACATTCTATTCTATTCTGAAACGTCCTAGAATTTTCTTGGCTCCGTGCTACTGTTGAGTGCATGGCTGCACGCCATTGTGTTTGGCTTCCTGAATCTTTTACATCTTTTTGTTTTCTAGTGCTTTTGTCAATCATTGTTCGATTAATAACCAGAGTTTAGGATTTCTTTAGATAACTGTGTGAATTATAATTAATTGCAGGGTATTGGGACGTTTGTTATAAATCAGTAAAGGATAAGTTTGCTCTCGAACCGTGGTAATGTATACGATGTTTCCCATTAGTATTTTTGCTTCCTTGAATTGGACGGTTTACAACCATGCGCTTCATATTCCGCTCCTTTTGAAATTGTTTATAAAAATAAAAGAAAAATGATAAACAATACTTATAAAGATATACAGCTTTTTCACTTAACATATCACTTAGTGTTTAGCTCATGTTTAAGTGCACAATATATATATATATATATATATATATATATATATATATATATATATATATATATATATATATATATATATATATATATATGGTATCATTTGCAGATCCAGTGGTTGTTTTTAAAGACAAATACATTTTGTTTAAGGGTGATTATAGGCCTGCAGCCTGGACGTACATACATACGTACTTACACATGCTCCTAATCACTTACTTTCATTGATTGAAACTTCAAGGTCATTGCAAAACTCTTCCTCCCTCATCCGCACCTTTGACCCTACTTCACTCTTGCCCTTTGACCCGAATGTTTCCCTTTCATCATCATTTCGTTTCTTTGGTCCTCAGAATCTGCCCCTTCCTCTTCCTCACCCATGGTTCTTGCTGCTTATTTCAAAGCCCGTTGCTTGCTTTAGTGCTTTTGCTTTCATTTTTATATTGTATAATTGTTTCCTTTGCTTTTTGAAATATTTCCTTCATTTCATTTGTTCGTTAACTTGAGCTTTTCCTATTTTTTTATCTTTCTTTATTAAATTCTTTCGATATTTTTCATCCATTCACCTCCTTTCACTTTGAGACCTTGTTTATTCCCATTTTTCCTGACGATGTGTGTGGTATATTTTCCCAAATCTGTCTCCTTAATACCGTAATTGCATTCTCTACAGTTTTTTTTTTCTTACCAATTCTCTCTCTCTCTCTCTCTCTCTCTCTCTCTCTCTCTCTCTCTCTCTCTCTCTCTCTCTCTCTCATTTTTTCACTTACATCTCTTTCCCAATTTTAAAGTTTCATGACTTTTTATACACTCTCACTTTTTCTTTTTCGTCACTCCATTCTTCTTCTTCTTCTTCTTCTTATGTCTTCACTTCGTGCATGACGCACAACTTCGTTTTTCTGTTTTCCCTATTTCATCTCTATCCTTCTACTTCTTATTTTTGCGGTTGTTTATAGCATGAATTTGCGCTGCTTCTCTTCTTTCATATATTCTTTATTAATCCAGACTTGGTTCATATATTTGTTATTCCTGTATTTTGTTGTTATTTTTCCTAAATGATTTTCCTTTAACTTTGGTTTCCTCTCTCTTAACACATTTATGTGTTAGCCCCCCACCCCCACCCATGTTTGATTTGGTTTTGATATGGTGCAGTCCCCCATCCCCACCCACTAATTTAGACTTTTTATCTCATTCATTATTAATTTATTATGGTTAAAACTCCACAGTTTGTGTATATTTATGTTTTTATTGCTTTTGTGTCTATTTATGTTGTTATTGCTTTGTGTATATTTATGTTGGTACAGGAACAAATAAAAAAAATATACATGATAATACATTTGGATGTAATGATTGTTTCATTGAATTATGCAATAACAACAAAAACAAAAAAAATTGTTATCGCTCATAATTTGCTGATTGCGTTCTTCTGTTAACCCAGAATATAACTTCTACAGTTTCTTGGGTAGAGTTTTTGCATTGGAAAGCACAATGGGACCATGATGGGGAAACGAAGCTGAACTCAAGTCGTAGATAATTATCTATCTAGGTGGAACCCCATCCGCTAAGGATGAACCGTTGAACTGACTGATTTTAAATATGTTTGTCCGTTTACGTCGATTTTTGCTCTAATTTTCCTTTATCTGAAGATTTCCAGTCTGTCCAGTAATCCTGTTATATGTATTTTAAATATTATATAAGATAATAAGTCTGTCGATAATCCTGTTATTAGTATTTTTATGGTGTGAAACAGTCTGACAAAACCTTGTTGGTTTTCCCAGAATACTGACAAATGTTGATTTACCAGAAATTGTTAATGGAATTCATAATTTTTTATTATATTTTTTTTATTCCTGTTGATTGTACGTGCCCCGAAGTTGATCTCTCTCTCTCTCTCTCTCTCTCTCTCTCTCTCTCTCTCTCTCTCTCTGCTGAGTAAACTTTGACGTTAATTGAAGTGTGGAACTTTTGTCAGAAGTAAATAAGCATAAGGTCTGGTATATAAACTCACTCTCTCTCTCTAAACACACGCGCACACACATTATCTCTCTCTCTCTCTCTCTCTCTCTCTCTCTCTCTCTCTCTCTCTCTCTCTCTCTCTCTCTCACGCACACACACACATGCACACACACACACATATTCTCTCTCTCTCTCTGTCTCTGTTTCTCTCTCCTTCTTCATACACACATTCTCTCTCTCTCTCTCTCTCTCTCTCTCTCTCTCTCTCTCTCTCTCTCTATATATATATATATATATATATATATATATATATATATATATATATATATATATATATATATATATATATGTGTGTGTGTGTGTGTGTGTGTGTGTGTGTGTGTGTATACACACACACACACACACGCAAACAGTCTCCTGGTATGAGGAGCGTACTATAAACGCGAGAGGAGAATAAAAATCAACTTCAAGGAATGAAGGATTTCTTTTATAGGCATTGCATCGTCATTAGACCGGGCTCTTTAATTAATAATTGATTAGAGGGGACGGTTTTAAAGGAAAAGCCATTTAAATGGTCCTTTGATAAGGTGAACTGAAGTCTCCCCCTTTTTATGGTAAACAAACGTCTGGTGGTGAAGCCGCTGGATGGACTCTGTTGTACTTTTATTTATGAGGCTTTTTATGGGGTTATCGCACCTCGCTCTTGATTGGGTTGTCAGACATATTTACTAATTTATTAAATGAAATATTTAGGACATTGTTGATCAGTGCCTGGGGTATTGAACAGTTCTTATTAGACTCTCTAACGTCTGTATAGAATATAGAATGTAAAATTTAAAATAGCTTTTTCAATCCAAGTGTAATGAAGGTATTTATTTCGACGACTTGATCATGGAAGCATTTAAAAATGACGATGTTCTACAAATGTTCATCAACTATTTTATCAGTTCAGTGTCTAATATGTTGTTTTAAAGTTGCTTTTATTTAAGTGTTCTTTAAATTTATTTTATCAATTCAGTCTCTAATAAATAATTTTAAAATTGCTATTTCATTCAAGTGCAATGAAGGATTTTAAAATGACTGTTCTACAAATGTTCTTCAACTATTTTATTAGTTCAGTCTCTAATATCTAATTGCATGGCCGTTGTCGTTGTAGTCATTAGAGGAGATCCCATATAATTATAGTTGGGACTAGCCCAGGATCTGATACCCCGGTCATTACGACCTCGTAGCATGCGATTCTCTTCCTATCTTTGAGCGAAGGATCTAACTTGTGCTCCCCCGGAAATGGGACTCCGATGATGATGATTTGATAAGAAAGACCCTGATGATGATGATGATGATGATGAGCTGATGATGATGTGGAGCAGCTGGCGAGAGAGAGAGAGAGAGAGAGAGAGAGAGAGAGAGAGAGAGAGAGAGAGAGAGTTTTCTTAACATACCCTCATTCAATTTTTACAATATGATGATACATGTAATAGCCTGATTCTGCATATATTATATATATATATATATATATATATATATATATATATATATATATATATATATATATATATATATATATATATATATATATATATATATATATATAGAGAGAGAGAGAGAGAGAGAGAGAGAGAGAGAGAGAGAGAGAGAGAGAGAGAGAGAGGAGAGGGGATGGGAATATGTGAAAGAGCGGAAATTGGTGTCTCTTTCATGTTCGTTTTCTCGATGGAGTTTGGCAAAGCAAATTGGTCACTGGATTGACGGTCGATATTGGGTGCCGCTGCTGCTGGGGATGGCTTAGTTGCCTCTCTCTCTCTCTCTCTCTCTCTCTCTCTCTCTCTCTCTCTCTCTCTCTCTCTCACATTTGCAAAAGCAGTTCATTGGTTGTATTGTAAGAATTCCATGAGGGTGTGTTAAGAAAATCTCTCTCTCTCTCTCTCTCTCTCTCTCTCTCTCTCTCTCTCTCTCTCTCTCTCTCTCTCTCTCTCTCATTTGCAAAAGCAGTTCATTGGTTGTATTGTAAGAATTCCATGAGGGTGTGTTAAGAAAATCTCTCTCTCTCTCTCTCTCTCTCTCTCTCTCATGCAAAAGGTCATTGCATTTTTATCATATTGTGAGAATGCCATGAGTGTGTGGTAAAAACTCTCTCTCTCTCTCTCTCTCTCTCTCTCTCTCTCTCTCTCTCTCTCTCTCTCTCTCTCTCTCTCTCTCTCTCTCGTATGCAGAAGCAGGTCATCGCATATTTTGTCATATTGTAAGAGTGCCACAAGGTATCTGTTTCCATGGAGTGTCACTCATCTAATATCTAGAGATGTGTTGTTGTAAGTAGCCCATGGCTGGTGAGTTTACAGGCATCTGGTCGCTGCTAGTACATCTGAGCGAATTCTAGCTTGATATAATGGAAAAAATCTTGTACTCTTGGCGTATGTTGTTTTCCATTTGTTAAAACATTTTATTACATAGGTGCAACAAAGCCTTCATTCTCGCATTTTTCCTGAATCTGTTTGTTGTCTTCTCCTTTTGTGTTTATCCATCGGAGTGGGTCTTTTTTCCTCTCTCTCTCTCTCTCTCTCTCTCTCTCTCTCTCTCTCTCTCTCTCTCTCTCTCTCTCTCTCTCTCTCTCTTTTTTTCTTTTTCCATTGAAGCTTTTATGGTATTATCTTCTAACCCCTCTTCCCTACTTTCCTTCTTGCCTCACCTTTCCCAGTCTCTCCTCCTCCTCCTCCTCCTCTCTTTGTGCCGTAATCTCTTTGGGATTCTTTCAAAATTACTGAGACATAACACAGCTTCATACTGTTTTTTTTTTTATCTCTCTCTTTTGAGATGTTTTAGCTCACAGAGTTGTAAGTGCTTTTTGTTTATTTTTGCGACTTCTGTTAAGACTTCCAGAGGATGAACACCGTTGTTAGCTTTCGAGAAGATATTGCTCTTGACATTTGGTGCATTTCAAAAACTCCTGAAAGAAGGAAGTGGACTCTCTCTCTCTCTCTCTCTCTCTCTCTCTCTCTCTCTCTCTCTCTCTCTCTCTCTCTCTCTGTGTAAGCAGGGACTTTTCTTTGCACTTTAACGTATGGTGTAAACTCCCTCTCTCTCTCTCTCTCTCTCTCTCTCTCTCGTAAGCCGAGACTTTTGTTTTACATTTTAACGCTTAATGTAAACTCTCTCTCTCTCTCTCTCTCTCTCTCTCTCTCTCTCTCTCTCTCTCTCTCTCTCTCTCTCTCTCTCTCTCTCGTAAGCCGGGACTTTTCTTTACATTTGAACGCTTGGTTTAAACTCCCGCCAGTCTGTGAAGAGACGATAAAACGGGTGGCCAGCAGTTTAAAAATATGTCAGCCTTTTTAATTGTAGGTTCATGTCATTGCGAGAGCACTGATTCGTCTCGGCTCTGGGGTAAAATATATTTTGGAGATTATTATTTTTATATATAAATGGCGTTGCATCAGAGGTTTCCAGGAGTAGAGTCTGTGGGCCGATTCCCGTTAGGGGGAGAGTGCCGTTAGTGCACCTCACGTGGTGCACTGCAGGCATTACTTAAGGTTCGATGAAGCGTCCCCTCGACCCCTAACTAGCTGCAACCCCTTTCATACCTTTTACTGTACCTCTGTTCATATTCTCTTCCATCGTACTTTCCTCAACCCTCTCCTAACTGTTGATTCATGGGGCAACTGCGAGGTCTTCCTCAAGTTATACCTTTCTCAAACCCTTTTACTTGTAATTTCAGTTTCAGCGCTGAATGACCTCATAGGTTCCAGCTCTTTGCCTTTGGCCTAAATTCTATATTCCATTCTGTGGACCGAGTTCATGTTGGCAATATAACATGGACGTGAACAGCTTAATTTTATTTTTTCCCCATCACTGACAGAGCGCAAATGGGTATAGAAAGAAGCGATAGTTTCACCAGAAATAAGAGCTATACCGGTGAGGGGGAATTCTAGGAACGCGAAGGGAGAATATCGGGTCTGGAGAATGACAGTATAATAAGGTAGAGAAGGAAAGGACCCTTTTGTTGAGCTCATCCTCGATTTATTGTTAGTGAAGTATAGCAGGAAACTCGACTGCAATTCTCGCACTTGCCGACTTTGGCAGTGAATCATAAGAGAATGTATGTGTGTGTAACATAAATGGTTTCGAGGTAAATAAATAGTTCTCAGATATGAAATGGACGGTTAGGACTGCCTTCAGAGAAGACAGGAATATATGAAAGAGGTGGTTATTTTTCTCTCCATGTTAATAACAAAGATAGTGGTTGGTTCATGTGTGTGTGTGTATATATATATATATATGTGTGTATATATATATATATATATATATATATATATATATATATATATATATATATATATATATATATAAATATATATATGTGTGTGTGGTTTAATTAAATTTTCTTACTTAAATTCAAGACCAAATTGTCTTTTAGAAAAATATTACAGCCATTTTATACCGTTTCGTTGAAATATTAAATTTTGATAAATCAGATACCCTTTGTGAAATTATTTTTTTCCAGTCTGTTATTAATTTTTTAGCCACTATTTATGGAATGATGTAAGACTGAAATTGTAACAGTTACAACCCCCGCCGTTTATTTTCCAAAAATACATTACAGTAACTGAATGAAATTCTTATAGCGACTTTTTTCCGTTGTTTATTGCCTCTATATTTTTGTGGCCTTGCGAACCAATTTTTGGTTTTCGACATCAAAATAATAGAATGAAATTCTTACAGTGACTATTTCTATGGTTTATTGCCTCTATATTTATGTGGCCTTGCGAACGTATTTTTGGTTTTCGACCGCAAAATTCAAGGCAGCAGCCCAGAATAATATTGTGAAGGAACCACGAGACGAATTGCTCCCATGCACGGTCTCATGGAAGAAAATTATACTTAATTGGTCCTCCGAAGCTTTATGTGTATGGTGGGTCATTTGCCAAAATTACTGCCCCTCTTATTTTAGAAGCCAGGATTACCTCTGTGACCACCGCCGAAAAAAGAAAAATAATAAACAGGGTCGTCGAAGGTGATTCTCTCGTCGTGTTTTCCCCGAGATTGATTTATTTTCTTCTTTTTTATTTATTTTTATTTTTCTTCAAGGCCTCTCAACTGTGTGTGTGTGTGACTTGTGGCCCAATACGGCGTTCTCACGCATTTGCTTAATGTCTAACGATTTCCAATTTCTGAAGTTCGGCTGCCGATGGCCGAGTCTCTCTCTCTCTCTCTCTCTCTCTCTCTCGGTAAACGTATAAATTGGTTGAAAAGTCTGAGCATGCAGATACTACCTTCTTAATTTTCTCTCTCTCTCTCTCTCTCTCTCTCTCTCTCTCTCTCTCTCTCTCTCTCTCTCTCTCTCTTGGTAGACGTGTAAATTGGTTGAAAAATCTGAGCATGCAGATACTGCCTTATTAATTCTCTCTCTCTCTCTCTCTCTCTCTCTCTCTCTCTCTCTCTCTCTCTCTCTCTCTCTCTCTGTTGGTAGACGTGAATTGAATGAAAAAGCGGACCATGATGATACTTCCTCGACTCTCTCTCTCTCTCTCTCTCTCTCTCTCTCTCTCTCTCTCTCTCTCTCTCTCTCTCTCTCTCTCTCTCTCTCTCTCTCTCTCTCTCTCTACGACGACGACTTGTGAATTGATAGAAAAAGCCAAGCATAATGATACTACCTTCTTAATTCTCTCTCTCTCTCTCTCTCTCTCTCTCTCCTTCCTTGGAAGCGGACGTGTAAATTGATCGAAAAAGCCAGGCATGATGATACTACCTTCTTAATTTTTCAAAGCAAATCGAGTATGCTTGCGCAGTTACTAGCCATCTTGTATGCTACATGTAGGATTTATTTTTTATATTTTTATTTTGGGGGTCGAGGTGTGAAGGGGGCGGGCGGGGGACTGGGGGCTGGATCATTGACATCATTATTATTCGTCCCAATCCATTCTTGTCACTTTTACCCAAGTTGTAAAGGAAACGAACTAAATAAATCGGTGTCTGTTTTCGTGAAAGGCTATAAAAGAATTTGTCTGTGACGTCATTCATATGTATATACAGTTTATATATATTTACATATACATATGTACATAAAATATGCCTTTGCTTGTGCGTATGTATGTATGTATGTATGAGTTCTGAGAACATATTTAGCTGTTTTGGAAGAAAAGGGCCCACTGTCAAATTAAATAATTCTTTGATTCTAATTTTTAGGAGTCATATATATATATATATATATATATATATATATATATATATATATATATATATATATATTATATATAAAGTTATATGTATGTATACATATAATTTATATTTGCAAAATTCTTGTAAGATCTGCGTTTAATAGAAACTAAGGAAGGTCTTGAAAAGATATGTTAAAGTTGTGATTCATAAAATCTTAATTATTTTTTATTAACGCCCACTGATTTGTGAACTACTGGTGTCTGTTGTCTTGGAGAGAAGTATTTAGACTTAGCACTATTCATTTCTCTCTCTCCTCTCTGGAGAAGTTTCATGTTTCTTTCGTCGTTAGAGAAATTTTACCTTCTCCTTCTCTCTCGTCGCTGGAAGAAGCTTTATATTTCTCTCTCTCTCTCTCTCTCTCTCTCTCTCTCTCTCTCTCTCTCTCTCTCTCTCTCTCTCTCTCTCTCTCTCTCTTATCATTACAAATAGATTATGTTCTCATTTCTGTCGACTGATCGAGACTCACGTTGCCGATCTACCAAGGAAATATATACAGAGGAGTCGACTTAACTCTCTCTCTCTCTCTCTCTCTCTCTCTCTCTCTCTCTCTCTCTCTCTCTCTCTCTCTCATTACAATTACTCATGTCCTCATTTCTGTCGACGGCTCGAATCTACGTTGCCGATTGACCAAGGAAATATCTGCAGAGGAGTCGACTTAACTCTCTCTCTCTCTCTCTCTCTCTCTCTCTCTCTCTCTCTCTCTCTCTCTCTACCGAGGAAAGACCTAACAGCGGAGTCGACTTAGGGGCTTACGAAAGTCAGACATGTCCAAGTGGTGTCTTAGACTCTCTGAAGGGGAGACCGGAAGACAATAAGTCTTTGTGTATAGATGTCTTTGAAGGCCCATAGAATATGTTGCGCTTGGGAATAGGATATAGAAACTGGCCGACCTGCATGTGATTCGTTGAATATGAAAAGTTGTCGACGAGATTTTATTTTTTATTTTTTATTTATTTTTTTAATTGTTTCCTCTTTTCCAGTTCATAATATTTGGAGTGCGTCTTTGTGAGGAAGTGTTTAGAGTGATTTTGTTAGTGCTTTAATATGTGTGAGTATATATATATATATATATATATATATATATATATATATATATATATATATATATATTATATATATATATATATATATGTATATATTATTATTTATATATATTATGTATATATATGTATGTATGCATATGTATATATATATATATATATATATATATATATATATATATATATATATATATATATATATATATATATATATATATATATATATATATATATATATATATATATATACACACATACATACATACATACACACATACACACACACATACTGACTGACTGACTGTACATACATAGATGCATATACAGAAAGTTAGGTGCACATGGGTGTGTGATGAAACAAGGGAGTGACGTAAAAATAATTACCTAAGATTCCGTTTCTAGGTCATTATTTTGCCGGGGTAACAAAGGTGCGACGAACCAAAAATTGATTTTATCGAGCGTCGTCATCATCTGGTGGATGGTAGCTTCCTATTATCGCCCCTTGCAGTGACACCTCCAGATACTGTGTCCCTGTCCCGATGATGTTGTCTCACTCAGGCTAAGCTGACGTAAATGTCAATATTGTAAAAACTTGAAACTTATCACTACACTGATTTTGTTGAGAGGTTTGAATACTTATTTTTTTTTATTACATTTTTGTATCAGAGTAAAAAATAGTAGCATTACTTACTAGTTTGTGAGTGTTTTATGGTGTGAATCTTGTTTAATTTTTTGTTTTCTGTAAAAGAAAACTATTGTGCCGGCTTGTCTTTCCGTCCGCACTTTATTCGGTCCGCACTTTTTTCTGTCCGCCCTCAGATCTTAAAAACCAGTGAGGCTAGACGGCTGCAAAGTGGTATGTTGATCATCCACCCTCCAGTCATCAAAAATACCAAATTGCAGCCCTCTAGCCTCACTTTTTATTTGATTTAAGGTTAAAGTTAGCCAAAATCGTGCTATTAGCAGAGATATAGGATAGGCCACTACCTGGCCGTGGTTCAAGTTTCATGGGCCAGGCTCATACAGCATCATACCTAGACCACCGAAAGATAGATCTATTTTCGGTGGCCTTGACTATACGCTGTAGCGGCTGTACAAAGAACTCGATTGCGCCGCATTTTTTATTTGTTTTTATTGTTAATGAAAATGCATTTCTGTTATGAAATATTAGAACTGTGATGTTGAATTTCGAATTACCAAATCGACAGTTGAACGATCTTGCAATAGAATTAATTTGTTAATTTATATTATTTTTATATAACTTTTCTTCTTTTTGCATCGCATATTACCTTGGGTTACTTCCTTCAAATGAACACCATATTCTTTGGAAGCTTGAATTTTAAGTCCGTGGCCCCTTACTTGGGCTTGTTCCTTATGAGTAGGGTTCATCCTTTGAATAATAATAATATTAATAATTTAAAAATACTCATAATAGCATGAGCCTTGAAATGGAGAAACGAATCACAGTCATGTATATGTACATATATTTAAAGATAAATCTGTACAGAAAGCTTTCGGGAAACTGTTCGATTCCCCATTTCGAACAGTTTCCTGAAAGCTTTCTGTACAGGTTTATCTTTTAAATATATATACTGTACATGTACTTAACTGTGGATTTGTTTCTCCAATAATAATAATAATAATAATAATAATAATAATAATAATAATAATAATAATAATAATAATAATAGAAGAAGAAGAAGAATGATATGGAATCGAAAATTGTGTTCAGAGTGAGTTCTTATAAAGGATGCCAAAGTTCTAAGATTGAACTTAGAGTCAGTTCAATAATAGATTGCTAGAAAATCGAAGATTGGACTTTAAAGCAGTTAGTTTCGTTATCAGTATTCTCGTTATCAGTATTCATTCACAGCTTATTCTCTCTCTCTCTCTCTCTCTCTCTCTCTCTCTCTCTCTCTCTCTCTCTCTCTCTCTCTCTCTCTCTCTCTCTCTCTCTCTCTGTGGTGTTTACGAGGATCTGCTAATTTCGTTCCTGAAAATTTTGAATATGCAAATCTTGTGAAACAATTACTTCAGAGGTAGTTTTTAAGGAATCGTTTCGTACAGGAAAATTAAGATAAAAAAAATAATCAGGTAATCAATGATGATGAGCTTGCAAAAAATATTAATTATTATTAAATAAAAATGAACTGTAGTGTTTAGCTTATCAGTCGCTTGACGGAGTAACATTGCTGTGCATAATTATTCGGAATGTCGTTGATAGGTTGCTATGGGTGGAGGGGGCGATGGTGATGGAATGTGATTACTGCCTACCCCCTCACCCCCCATAACCCGGGGGATGGTTATCTGAATTTGTGATTTAGAGTAAATAACCCATGGAAAATATTAATATAAATAATTCTAGAGGGTAGGGGAGAGAGGTAGTAACGTAGCATATGGGAGAGCACACGCGCGAATACTTGAGTGAGGTGGGATTCTCTCTCTCTCTCTCTCTCTCTCTCTCTCTCTCTCTCTCTCTCTCTCTCTCTCTCTCTCTCTCTCTCTCTCTCTCCCCATTCTCCCCAAGACCAGAAATCAATGTCCAGTGCTCAGCTGTAGTCATTGCTTTTTAGCCCTCTTATGAATGTTGTCGTCGCTTTAAATAGCTTTTTCTGCTCTCACTCATTCCTCTGTGTTCCGGAATCTTTTTCTAATAGTTTTCGGAACCCTCTCTCTCTCTCTCTCTCTCTCTCTCTCTCTCTCTCTCTCTCTCTCTCTCTCTCTCTCTCTCTCTCTCTCTCTCTCTCTCTCTCTCTCTCTCTCTCTCAAACATAAAAAGATTAATCAGCTCAGTGGTCTGATAAAAAACGTTTTAATAATAGTAATAACGCTCTCTCTCTCTCTCTCTCTCTCTCTCTCTCTCTCTCTCTCTCTCTCTCTCTCTCTCTCTCTCTCTCTCTCTCTCTCTCTCTCTCTCAAACTCAAATATAAAACAAAATAATCAGCTTAATGGTCTGGTAAAAAACGTTTTAACAATAATAATAACTCTCTCTCTCTCTCTCTCAAACTCAAATATGAAAAAAATTAATCAGCTCAGTGGTCCGGTAAAAAGTATTCTAATACTAACAGTAATAACAATCTCTCTCTCTCTCTCTCTCTCTCTCTCTCTCTCTCTCTCTCTCTCTCTCTCTCTCTCTCTCTCTCTTTAACTCAAATATGAAAAAATTAATCAGCTCAGTGGTCTGGTAAAAAGTCTGAATACTAACAATAATAAAAACTCTCTCTCTCTCTCTCTCTCTCTCTCTCTCTCTCTCTCTCTCTCTCTCTCTCTCTCTCTCTCTCTCTCTCTAAGTCGAATATGAAAAAAATTAATCAGCTCAGTGGTCCGGTAAAATCTCTATTCTAATACTGACAGTAAACAACTCTCTCTCTCTCTCTCTCTCTCTCTCTCTCTCTAAGTCGAATATGAAAAAAATTAATCAGCTCAGTGGTCCGGTAAAAGTATTCTAATACTAACAGTAATAACAATCTCTCTCTCTCTCTCTCTCTCTCTCTCTCTCTCTCTCTCTCTCTCTCTCTCTCTCTCTCTCTCTCTCTTTAACTCAAATATGAAAAAAATTAATCAGCCCAGTGGTCTGGTAAAAAGTCTCTCAATACTAACAATAACAACAACTCTCTCTCTCTCTCTCTCTCTCTCTCTCTCTCTCTCTCTCTCTCTCTCTGAAGAGTTGTCAGAGAGAGGGGGTGGGCGGTGGGAAGGGCAGGCTTACTAATTTGTTTTGAATGTGGGTTAATAGTGTTAGGATTGCAAAGTGGTTTCTCTGGAGAGGCTGAATTGGAATAAAAAAAGCCAAGGAGAGGTTTAGAAAGGATGAGAAGAACAGAGAAGACAAGAGAAGGCAGGATAAGGATGCAAGGAAGGTTTGGCCACTTGCTTAATGAAAGGGGTTGAACTGCCTTTTTATTTTTGTGAATTTATTTTTCATGTATGGGAAATTTGTATGTGCATATGTATATATATATATATATATATATATATATATATATATATATATATATATATATTATGGGAAATTTGTATGTATATATAATATATATATATATATATATATATATATATATATATATATATATATATATATATATATATATATATATATATATATATATATATATATATATATATATATATATATATATATATATATATATATATATATATATATATATATATATATATGCATGTTTCATGTATAAAAATATATTATTTATATATATGCAGGTAATATATATATAGATATATATTATGTATTAATATATACATATGTTTTTATGTATCTAGATGTATGATTTATGTCTAATAATTTCCGTGCATTTAAATTTCGTAATTTAATTTCATTTTGGCCCTCTAGGTACGTCACAAAGGCGTTAAATGCCAGCTATTACCTTTTATGGGGAAATATTACGAATGAAATTGAATGTTGAGTTGTTAAATATAGCTGTGGTTATATACAGGGGTTAAGAGATGAGGTAAAAATAAAAATGAACTACCCACTTATTTATTTTTCTTCCATTATTATTGTTGACCGTGCTGCCGTCAGTATAATAATCAATCATCATAAAGGCCCATTTTTAAAGAGGAAGTGACGTTTTCAACATTTTGGTCGGAATGGAGATTGAATTCTAGATTTTTATTTATTCCCGGAAGGATTATTACCTAAAGTACCCCGTAGGGGGTCAGTGCCGTCAGTGCACCTCATGCGACGCACTGTAGGCATTACTTGAGGTTCTTTCCAGCATCTCTTCGGCCCCTAGCAGCAACTCCTTTCTTTCCTTTTACTGTACCTCCGTTCATATTCCCTTTCTTCCATCTTACTTTCCACCCTCTCCTAACAATTGTTTCGTAGTGCAACTGCTTTGAGGTTTTCCCTGTTAAACCTTTCAAACCTTTCTACTGAGTGACCTCATAGGTCCCAGTCTTTGGCCTAAATTCAGTATTCTGTTCTGCTCTGTTACCAGAAGTAGAAGAGTCAAATTATAAAGTCACCAAAGCTATAGTACCTGAAAAGCAAGTTATAATTATTCACATTCCAAGAAGTAAAATAATCACTTGTATGAATTGACCACAATTTGTTTTAACATATCTTTGAAGCAACGTTATATATAATAGTTTTTTTTTTTTTTTTTTTTTTACTAATTATGAGTTTTGATACGACAAATAGTTTTAAGGCAACGTGGAGTTTCGTATATAACTAACACCGCAATAGTAAAGTTTGACGCAGACGAATTTTGTCTACTATTGAAGTACTAAGAGTCGTAGCAAGATAACTTTTCACGCCGAAAAAAGTAGTTTGAAAGAATTAATTGATGATATGGGAAATTGACATTGTTTTCCGATCAAAAGAGAATTACTGTTGTTTATTTTGAACACTAGTAAATCTCTTTCTCTCTCTCTCTCTCTCTCTCTCTCTCTCTCTCTCTCTCTCTCTCTCTCTCTCTCTCTCTCTCTCTCTCTCTCTCATTTCTGGATTGGAGATGTAAATTCTCTCTCTCTCTCTCATTTCTGGATTGGAGATGTAAACTCTATTCTCTCTCTCTCTCTCTCTCTCTCTCTCTCTCTCTCTCTCTCTCTCTCTCTCTCTCTCTCTCTCTCTCCTGAGTGTAAGGGACGAGGTTTGAAGTTATTTTTGACCTTGGAAGATTAAGCCATACTAGTTGATACCAACGGCCTCTCTTATAGGAATGTCAATGAGCTGTCTTGCGGGAATATTCGCTGCAAATGCATTGCCGATGACAAGTGTCGGGTCATTCCCTCTTCACGTTTAGTGTTATTTGGCCGTTACATCTTATTTTATTACCACTTCCAGTTGCATAAAAATAGATTATTTGCAAGGAACTTGAATGCCAGTGATCCGCTGACGTAGGTCGGCTGGAATTTTTTTGACGGGAAGAATGGTGATTCATCTCTCTCTCTCTCTCTCTCTCTCTCTCTCTCTCTCTCTCTCTCTCTCTCTCTCTCTCTCTCTCTCTCTCTCTCTGTCTGTCTGTCTCAGGTATCCTCTGAAGAGTTAGGAATATAGTGCCAAAATTGATACTGCCAATTTTGCACGGTTTTATAGTCATGCCTCATTGTTTTGCTGCAAAATTATGAAACGTTTTAATAAATATATATTACTGACTGGACCTCATTGAAACTGCATGGCATCTAGCGGAGATATTTCATCAATAAAAGTTACTTTTTATTAAATAAACATCTCCGCTAGATACCATCCAGTTTCAATGAGGTCCTGTCAGATATATATATATATATATATATATATATATATATATATATATATATATATATATATATATATATATATATATATATATATATATATATATATATAAATATATATATATATATATATATAATTTTTAATATAAGTTTTGATGTTCATACACCTCTAGAAGGTCGGTCTTCGCACTCGGCAGATGTCATAAACAAGTTTTTATGGAGCTGATCTTAAGAATTGTATGTGATCACTATAAGAGAATGAGTCCTGTAAAAACTTTAAGAATTGGTTTCATTAATTTCTGCAAATGTCCAAGTCGTGCGATTTCTTTTTTAAAGTGTCGTTTTCTGATTATTGCCAAGAGGTGGAAAATGATAGAATGCTTAAGGGAGTAAAATAATGTAAATTATTTTCATTAGGGCTGTTATAAGACCGACTAACATTACATATATATATATATATATATATATATATATATATATATATATATATATATATATATATATATATATATATAATCGTGTATGTATGTATGTATGTATGTTTGTGCATTAAACCGTACATAATTTAGGCATACAGCAGAGGTTAGTTGAAATTAATACTCACTTATTATTGGTAATATTTTTAACTCCAATATTTTTAACCCCGAGGTATAGCTAGTTGCATTGAAAATTGCACTGATATATACTCTTATAGTGCGTTGTACTCTCAAAGAATTATGCAGTTTCATTAAATAATAGTTTAATCTTCAGTATAAGACATATCCAGAATAATGGTAAGGATAGCTTGCAACGGGGCGGCATCCAAATTTAATTTTATAGGTTTTTATTTCTTCACTTTCTTTGGCTCCAGACTTCTTACTGTCAGTAATATTCAGTAATGTTCCCTGGCTTTCTGTCAAATTATCAGACCTGCAGTATCAGTGTTCGAAATCACTGCTGTAATGTTGGTTTTATTATGAAGTATGATTACTTTCAAAATAATCAGTAAAAATATCGCAATAATAGTTTTCTTAACGTATTATGTGTTGGTTATATTTTGAAAAAGAATAACTACTTTCATAATTAATCAGTAAAAATATTATAGTTATAGTTTTCTAATACATTATGTGTTGCTTATATTTTGAACAAGCATAACTACTTATATGATTAGTAAAAATATCACCAATATAGTCATCGAATGTTAGACATTTAAACCATGGTATTTTCTAGCATTGTTTGAGGTATTTATTTTCTGTAAATGTTACCATTCCCCTTTTTGGTGGATCTGTTTGATTTCCTTCTAAATAAGGTAAAAAACTGTATGAATTCAAGTGAAGTTCTTTGCCGGAACATTAGAGCTTGGTAATATTCTGTCCCAGGACCCTTAGTAGCTGTTTATTATAATATTCTGTCCCAGGACCTTTAGCAACTGTTTATGATAATATTGTCCCAGGACCTTTAGCTGCTGTTTATTATAATATGCTGCCCCAGGACCTATAGCAGCTGTTTATTACAGTATTCTGTCCCAAGACCTTTAGCAGCTGTTCATTATAATATATTCCGTCCCACGACCTTTAGCAGCTGTTTATGATAATATTCTGTCTCAGGACCTTTAGCAGCTGCTCATTATAATATTGTCTCAGGACCTTTAGCAGCTGCTCATTATACTATTCTGTCTCAGGACCTTAAGCAACTGCTCAGCTGCTTTATAATATTCTGTCTCAGGACCTTTAGCAGCTGTTCATTATATTATATTCTGTCCCAGGACCTTTAGCAGCTGCTGATTATAATATTCTGTCCCAGGACCTTTTAGCAGCTGTTCATTAAATATTCTGCCCCAGGACCTTTAGCAGCTGCTCATTATAATATTCTGTCTCAGGACCTTTAGCAGCTGTTCATTATATTATATTCTGTCCCAGGACCTTTAGCGGCTGTTCATTATAGTATTCTGTCCCAGGACCTTTAGCAGCTGCTCATTATAATATTCTGTCCCAGGACCTTTAGCAGCTATTTATCATAATATTCTGTCCCCCAGACCTTTAGTAACTGTTTATTATAATATTCTGTCCCAGGACCTTTAGCAGCTGTTTATCATAATATTCTGTCCAGGACCGTTAACAGCTGCTTATTAGTGTAGGAAATGATCATTTTTGTTCTGTATGTGGCTCAATAGTGGATAACAATGTGTATAATTATAAGTTTAGGTGCATCAGAATTATTCATTGAACGGGAGTTTTTTAAGTTGACACAATGGAGTTACACTGGCATCGATTATGGGATTAAATTGGTAGGAGGTTGAAAACAAATAAGACTGAACGAACCAAAAGTGTGATTATATGTTTGTGTGAATATTAATGAAAATAAAATCTTCCTTTTGACTTAGCGAGAATATAAAGATAAGTATTTAGGCTCTGAAGACCTTCAGTTTTCTGTACCCTTGAAAAACCTGGCGTCAGGCTGTATTAAATCTACATAAGAGGTTTCGTTGAACTTTCAAAACTTGTGCTGAAGGCTCCATTCGCTTGATTTTATTAAACTCCTAAAACGTGGCATTGTACATTATTCATCATTAAGAGCCAGGGATTATACTTATCAGGCAGGCAGGAACATTCGGTTCACTTTCAGACTCAAAGGACCGTGAAGCTGAGACATTATATAAAAAAATCGTTTTCTAGTTATTCTTTTATAAGCACTACTCTCTCTCTCTCTCTCTCTCTCTCTCTCTCTCTCTCTCTCTCTCTCTCTCTCTCTCTCTCTCTCTCTCTCTACCTGCATATGCATATCCTGTGGATAGATCAGAATGTTTGATATACTGTGTGTAAGACAGATTTTAAAAGGGATTCTCTCTCTCTCTCTCTCTCTCTCTCTCTCTCTCTCTCTCTCTCTCTCTCTCTCTCTCTCTGTATGTATATCTTATGGATATATCTGAATGTCAGAAATTATAAAAACAATCACTTTGGAGAGAGAGAGAGAGAGAGAGAGAGAGAGAGAGAGAGAGAAAGCGTGTGAGTCGGAAAGACCTTTCATAGAAATCTATACGTTCTCTCTCTCTCTCTCTCTCTCTCTCTCTCTCTCTCTCTCTCTCTCTCTCTCTTTCCGGCGGATTGATTTGCCAGGCTGCTTCGATTCACAATATCGTGAGTATTTGGTTAGCGGACACGTAAACTACACGTGGCCCTGTGGTTTTGGGGATATACCGGTGACGTAAGACGCACAATTCTTTGCTATATTTTATTTCGATTTATTTATTTTGTTTTTTATTTTTTTTATCGATATTTCATAATATTATGTATTTCCAGTCTGATAATGGCGCCTTACTTTGCAGTGGGAGAAATACGATTCTTACTGTTTTTCATCAGACTGCTCTCTCTCTCTCTCTCTCTCTCTCTCTCTCTCTCTCTCTCTCTCTCTCTCTCTCTCTCTCTCTCTCTCTCTCAAGTGATTTCCTTAACGTATTTCAGACAGATCTGTCCATAGGATATACATATACAGATCTCTCTCTCTCTCTCTCTCTCTCTCTCTTTCTTTTACTCTTTCTCTCAGATCTATCCAAAGGATTTCTTTTACATATTTCAGGCAGATCTATCCATAGGATATACATATACAGATCTCTCTCTCTCTCTCTCTCTCTCTCTCTCTCTCTCTCTCTCTCTCTCAAAGTGATTTCTTTTACATATTTCAGACAGATCTATCCATAGGATGTACATATACAGTGAGAGAGAGAGAGAGAGAGAGAGAGAGAGACCCATATTAAAATTTCTCTTACATCAGACATTCTTATCTATCCATCCATAGGATATGAATGTGCAGAGAGAGAGAGAGAGAGAGAGAGAGAGAGAGAGTCCAAACTACTTTCAACGATGAAGCCGCCATTATTTCATCGTTATTTGATTATGGCGTTGCATTGGCAATTTTGGATTTTAACGGTGATGAATTCCCGCGACCAACTGGGAGCCCGGAATGCTAATTGTCATTCGGGAAACGCGTCCGTATCTCTCTCTCTCTCTCTCTCCCCCCCTCTTTCTATTTTCGACGTCAGAAATATAGAATGGAAAATTTGGCGAGTTTTTTTTTTATATATATTTTTCTGTGCTCCACCAATTCAGAAATGACAACAACCATTATTTGTGTCTTGGGTGCGGTGAAATTTTTAAATTTTTTGGTGCGGCGAAATTTTCATATATATCTTTTGGAGCTGCGAAATTTTTATATATGTTTTTTGGTGAGGCGAAATTTTTATTTATATATATTTTTTGGTGCGGCGAAATTTTTATATATATTTTTTGGTGCCGCGAAATTTTTATATATATTTTTGAGGGCTGCGAAATTTTAATTTTTTTTGGTGCGGCGAATATATATATATTTTTTTTGATGGTTGTTACAATTGAAAAAAGACAACAATCATTTTATGTATAGTTGGTGCGGCGAAGTTTTTATATTATTTGGGATTGTATACCAAATAAAACACAACCATCGTTGTTTGTGTAGTGGGTGCGCCGAAATTTTGATATGGTTTGGTGTTGAACTAATAAAAAAAAAATAATGACAATAACCATTATTTGTGTAGTATGTTGTTGCGAGTTTATGGATTTTGAAAGGAATTATTTTAAAACTAATCATTATTTACTGTTGTCAAGGATGATTCGGGTTTCCGTGTTGTTGTGTCTTGCTTTATACATATATATATATATTTGCATATATATACATATATTATATATTATATATATATATACATATACATATATAATTTTTTTTTTACCGAAAATATTTCCCTTTGATTTTATTATTCATCTGCTACCTTTTCGTTACCTTTTCATTATCCATGAGTATTTTTCTAAGTTCGTCAGCAAAATACTTGTTTAATTCGGCAGGTTGTCCGGTTTTGTGAGTCAGGTCAATTTTTAGTTTTCTGTAGAAGAAATCTATTGTGCCAGCTTTGTCTGTCCGTCCGCACTTTATTCTGTCCGCCCTCAGATCTTAAAAACTACTGAGGCTAGAGGGCTGCAAATTGTTATGTTGATCATCCACCCTCCAATCATCAAACACACCAAATTGCAGCCCTCTAGCCTCAGTAGTTTTTATTTTTTTAAGGTTAAAGTTAGCCACAATCGTGCTGGCAGCGATATAAGACAGGCCACCAGCGGGCCGTGGTTAAAGTTTCATGGGCCGCGGCCCATACAACACTATACCGAGACCACCGAAAGATAGATCTGTTTTCGGTGGCCTTGATTACACGCTGGAGCTGATGTACAGAAAACTCGATTGCGCCGAAGAAACTTCAGCTCAATTTTTACTTGTTGTTTCTATTCTTGAACCCATAGTTAATTGCGTGTTATTTGCATTTTATATATAAATCTTATTTTCTACCCCCACCCCCACCCCACCCCCATCCCAATCATTATTTTGACACTGACGTCAGCTGTGTCATTAGTAGGTTCATTATCCCACTATTTCTTTGAGACTTGTAAACTCGTGTGTTATTATATAGAGGTAATGGGACATATGTAAATAGCGTGGTATTTTATTGCCTATTTATTTTTCCTTGGGTACGGGCTATTATTTTCTTACCGGATTTATCACGGCAGTGACGTCAGAAGGTCCGTTACGTATCACGAATGGCAGAATAACGACTTTTTTGTTGGTGTGTTTACTTATGAAGACTTTGAAAATGGATTTGTTTTTGTTTTCACGACGGTAAGAAAAAAAATTTGTTAGCATACGAATTGGAAGGATATAATAGTTTTGCACTTGGGTTCACATTCCCTATAAGATTATTTATATTTTTTTTTTATCTTGAACTGTTTATTATTATTTTTTTTATCTTGAACTGTTTAAAAAAACACTTTTGATGATATTATACGAATTGGAAGTATAGTGTTAGCTTTGCTCCCAAGTTCACAGTTCCAGTGGGATTATTGTCGTTTGTCAGTCTGAACTTTGATATATTATTTTTGTTTTTCTGTCGGAATTTTGATATAGTATTTTTGTTTTTCAGTCTGAACTTTGGTGTGTTATTTTTGTTTTTCAGTCTGAACTTTGATGTATTATTTTTGTTTTCAGTCTGAACTTTGATATATTATTTTTGTTTTTCAGTCTGAGCTTTGATATATTTTATTTTTGTTTTTCAGTCTGAACTTTGATATATTATTTTTGTTTTTCAGTCTGAACTTTGATATATAATTTTTGTTTTTCACTCTGAACTTTGATATATTATTTTTATTTTTCAGTCTGAACTTTGATATATTTTTTTCAGTCTGAACTTTGATATATTATTTTTGTTTTTCAGACTGAACTTTGATATTTTTTTTCAGTCTGAACTTTGATATATTATTTTTGTTTGTCAGTCTGAACTTTGATAAAAAATTTTGTGTGAATTGTAGTTTAAGCCGTTATTATTCGCTGTTATGAATGAGGACATTTGATAATTTGACACTTGCTTCATTAGATACAGGGTCATGATATTATTAAGGCTTCTTTTGCAGTGAAAAATTATAGAAGTTGTTCAAGTATTGATAATAATATCAGCAACATTATTAGTTGCCGGGTAAGTGGCCTAGGAGTTTTCAGCGACTAATTCATACTCTCTCTCTCTCTCTCTCTCTCTCTCTCTCTCTCTCTCTCTCTCTCTCTCTCTCTCTCTCTCTCTAACACACTCACTCATTATACACATGTTCACCTAAGACTGAAGAGAGAAAGAAAAAGAAAATAACCTCTCTCTCTCTCTCTCTCTCTCTCTCTCTCTCTCTCTCTCTCTCTCTCTCTCTCTCTCTCTCACACACACACACACACACATTTTATCATACCTACAAGACTGAAGAAAGAAAGAAAAAGAAAATAACCTCTCTCTCTCTCTCTCTCTCTCTCTCTCTCTCTCTCTCTCTCTCTCTCTCTCTCTCTCTCTCTCTCTCTCTCTCTCTCTCACACACACACACACACACACACACACACACACACACATTTTATCATACCTACGTAAGACTGAAGAAAGAAAGAAAAACAAAATGACTTATTTTTGACTGTCAGGAAAAGACTGAAAAGGAAATTTTTCGTCCATTGATAGGAATTTTTTTTATTACGAAATGCACTCTGCAGGAAGTGGCGTACGGAGGAAAATACTGGAATGTGACCTACATTATTGCGTTATTATTCCGACATCTTCAAGTTTGCAGTGTTCATATGTAAAGCATGTGCTTTACGTAACTTAAGCTTATTCTGATGTGTGTATTTAGATGTATATTTGTGTATATGTATATGTAAAATATACAATATGTATATATATATATATATATATATATATATATATATATATATATATATATATATATATATAATGCCAGTTGCAGGTTCTACACTATGTATTCGACCTCAGTATTTGATTTCATTTATAAATGAATGTTTAATACAGTTGTTATGTATCACATCGATCTTTCATATTTTGTTTGCGCATACTCTTTCCACAAATTGAATGGAAATGAATGAAGTACTGAGTCCATCGCAGTCTTCATCACTGTTGTGCTAGCATTACCCGACTGGATAGAAGCAATGTTAGGGAAAGAATTCTACGGTTGTCACAACCCACATTTCATTACTGCCTCCCGTCCATCATGCAGGAGAAATATATACTGTATATATGCATACAGATACGTATATATATTTTTTTTCTTTTATACGGCATATATATATATATATATATATATATATATATATATGTATATATATATATATATGTATATATATATATATATATATATATATATATATATATAAAGAAAAAATTACCTGGCGCGATATTACTTGCGAACAACGCTAACATTTCTTGGGCAAAACATTCGTAGGCCCGAGAAACACCTCAGAAGCGGAGAAAATTCATCAAGGCTGACTGCATTCCTTGGGGGTGTCAGCAGAACTGATTGATCGATTGGGAATGGTTTGATTTTATGGTCACGGTGCGACCTGGGTTTAAGTAGTTGTTCAGCTGCGGTAAGTTACGTCAGTGGACATTTTGTTGTTTGTCTCAAATATGATTTTAGCGTTATGAAATGAATGACATGATTAAATGTACTAGCCTGTGTGTGTGTGTGTGTGTATGTATGTATGTATGTATGTGTAAGGCCAGCCGTTCTTTACCCAAAGTAGTTTTATGTTGATCTCTTTTCTATGTTTTATGAAACAACCGTTTGATTGACTGAATGGTTTACTTGTTTATGAAACAACCGTTTGATTGACTGTATGGTTTACTTGTTTATGAAACAACTGTTCGATTGAATGTATGGTTTACTTATTTATGAAACAACCGTTTGATTGACTGTATGGATTACTTATTTATGAAACAACCGTTTGATTGACTGTATGGTTTACTTATTTATGAAACAACCGTTTGATTGACTGTGTGGTTCACTGCGGAGATTTTCATTAAAAAAAAGTTATTGTGGTACCGCAATAATTTTTTATATAATTTTTGACATGCTTAGCATGAAGCAACTGTTTAGCAGTAATAGGTTGTAATCCAAAAGTAATTCATGAAAATTATCAAAATTCTTAAATTATTGTTTTTCCTTCCGGTTTCGTGTTATTTTTCACGCTTGTCTATCGTAATCGTTAACAATAAACAAGGCGGCGGTTTTCATTGTTCATTTTGAAAACGCTTGAAGTCGTGAACGCAACTGTTGTTTATGTCTTGTTTAATCTCCTGGGTATAATTGGCGTTGGAGTTCATGATCCATTGTATGCTCCTGTTAGCGAAAATGAAGTCCGCGCGAGAGGTCATTAATCAGAGCCACTTCGAATTAATATGGCTGTCGGTGATGATGGTTTCTAAAATTATGACAGTGCTGGTGCAACGAGTGTTCAGGTGAACGATATTTCTATTATGTTAAAAATGTTTATCTGCATGATGGTCGTTTGGTTATTGTAAACAAACCAAAGTAACCAAAGTTTGTCTCAATTCATCACGACGTCCAGTTATTGCATAGATCTAGACGAGACAGAACGCCTCCATGGCTGTATCAGTGTATACTCTTGTAAATACTCTCTTTAAGAAGAATACTTTCCCACCTTAACGCTCGTCACAGCTGATTGCGTAAGAAACATAATTTCAATGAACAGGGACTACTTTATCATTAGTTTTTAATTGGGTATTGTTACTCTTGTGTGGATGTAATGCCGTGAAATGTTAGAGATTAAACAATTGCTAGACGGGGCCCCAAGGCTGCATGTATCTCTCTCGTCGTCTCTCAGGCATCCCAATGGAATTTGAGCTTTAAGTCCCCCTGGCACAGGTATGCTGTGGTTGGCTGAGGTGGGAATGGTTGGCAATGCGAATGTGAATATTTCGTGAGGTTGAAAAGGGGGTTCAATTTGAAGATGTCATGGAATTTGAACTGTCTGTTTGTGAGGTTGAAAAGCGGCTCAATTTGGTGAGTGATAAGGCTTTTGAACTGTCTGTTTGTGAGGTTGGAAAGGGGTTCAGTTTGATGAGTGTTAAGGCTTTTGAACTCTCAGTTTGTGAGGTTGGAAAGGGGTTCAATTTGATGAGTGTTGAGGCTTTTGAACTCTCAGTTTGTTAGGTTGAAGAGGAGTTCAATTTGATGAGTGTTAAGGCTTTTGAACTGTCTGTTTGTGAGGTTGAAAAGGGGCTCAATTTGATGAGTGTTAAGGCTTTTGAACTGTCTGTGTGTGAGGTTGGAAAGGGGTTCAATTTGATGAGTGTTAAGGCTTTTGAGCTGTCTGCTTGTGAGGTTGAAGAAGGATTCAATTTTGATGATGGCTTGGAATTTAAACTATCTTATGGGACTTGAAGTTTCCTTTTGAGAATCCCAAAGTACTTGCAATTTCAGACTTGGTATTTGTTTTGCATTGGCTTGTTGACTAAGTGGCATGACTGCTGGCAGAATTATTTTTGTATGATTGCAAAATAGTTGAGTCAAATAAATATATTTTCATATAAAAATTCACGCTAACTTTTGACATCTAAAGAAGACATAACTTTTTTTGCTCTGAAATATTATCACAAAATGAAAGGTATATTTTCTAAAGCCCACCCCACCTTAAAGAGAGAGAGAGAGAGAGAGAGAGAGAGAGAGAGAGAGAGAGAGAGAGAGAGAGAGAGAGAGAGAGAGAGGTTTTAATGTGTTTTCGTGGCGTGGAAGGAATTCTCATGGAAAGTAATTTATTCGTTCTGGCACACGAAGCAGTGTTGGATGGTGCTTGTAGCTGAAGGAATTACAGTAATAACGTTATATAATGCTTTTGTACAAATTTAAGAGAACTTATTACACACTAATAAGGTTTAGTTATTCATGACTGATACGTGTTTTTATGCTAATGCTTCCCACAGAAGTGATTTGTTCTTTTGCATATATAAGAATTGTTAGATGAATTATTGAACAGTTGTGAATTAGAGAGTGGCAGGACTTTAAAACGGAAAGATTGAAGTGTAAAAGAATAAGCATTGATGATAATGTTTCCCATGGTAATAATTAACATCTAAAGGATGATGATGATTATATTATGAGATTGTGAATAAGAATTTTTTTCACAAAAACCTATAAACTTGACTGTAAAATGTCACCCTATCAGGTATTTTATCTTTTGATTTGTTATTTTTATGTTTTGATATTCTTTTACCCAGTGGGCAGTGACTTAGTATTTTCAGTTTCAACTATTTTTCGACCGTGTGACCAACTAGAAAGGAGAATTTGTTCATCATTTCCTAATGGATTCCAAGCCTTTCAGTGGAAAGCGTGTCCATGAACTACTGGTCAGAAGAATTTCTTCATTCGTTTCCCAATGGACTCCAAGGCTTTCAGTGGAAAGCGTGTCCAGAAATTTGGGAAACAGAGAAATAAAGAAGCCGCAGAATTTAGTGAATGTGACCAGATTGAACTAATAACAATAATTCTTCGAAATTCCCTGATATTGCGTTTGCTGATCACTTTTCATTTAGATTATCCGTTCAAGGGACAACGGATATTTTATAGAGAGGTCATTGCTTCTGCATTTATGTATGTGTATGGAGAACTCGCTCTTCGTATTC
>NC_089788.1:2940501-2948001 GCF_040412425.1 Macrobrachium rosenbergii | reverse complement strand
TGCTATCAAGTGGCCATTTGTGTCAGAACTTTTTCCTCTTTCGGTTTTCACTTTTCCCATCTTTGGCGGAATCTCCCCGTGTGTCATCATTCTATCTGGGAATCCCAATTGGTCGAGGATTTCCAGGCGGTGGAAATATCCGTGTTTTGTTTTTAAAGCTTTTTTTTGTGAAGGAATCGGTTGGAAATTAGGGTGGGTAAGTATGGACACCAGTTGTGTTTTGGGGACTGTGGTCACTTTGTTGAAGGCAGATATTGGGGTATTGTAAACATACATTTTTTTTAGACCTGTCCCAGAATTTCAATGTCTTAATGATATTGTATGCCTTGGATAAGACGAGAGATAGTGTACGTTTTAGATACGATGCGAGATAGTGTACGTTTTAGATACGATGCGAGATAGTGTACGCCTTGGAAAAGATGAGAGAGAGTGTGTGCCTTGGATAAGATGAGAGATATTGTACACCTTGGATAAGATGAGAGTGTACGCAGTGGACAAGATGAGAGCGTACGCCTTGGATAAGATGAAAGAGTGTACGCCTTGGATAAGATAAGAGATAGTGTACGGCATGCCTAAGGATAAGATGAGAGATATTGTACGCTTTAGATAAGGTGCGAGTTAGTGTACGCCTTGGATAAGATGAGAGTGTATGCCTTCGATAAGATGAGAGACAGTGTACACCTTTAAGGATAAGATGAGAGTGTATGCCTAAGGATAAGATGAGAGTGTACGCCTTGGATAAGATGAGAGAGAGCGTACGTCTTGGATAAGAATGAATACTGATAAGATAACCCAGAAAGAGGTGCCATTGATGACGTGAATACTTCACGTAAACAATGTTTTTCCTTTAAGCCAACCCAAAAGTCGAGGCACCAGATAGAGTAAGAGGATTTGCTTCCTCCAAGGTAGATTAGGGGAAAGCTCCTGTGTGAAAAGTGAAGGAGGGAGGATGATACTTTCTTTTTCACACGAAGTGAAGAGGGAATAGAGAGAGAACAAGAGGAAAAGTAAAGAGGAAATGAGAGAGAACAAGAGAAGTGTAATGTGAAGGGTAGTAGTGTTCTTGATGAGGTCTTGTGATTGGACTTTGTAAACGGTCAGGATTTTGCGAGAGAGAGAGAGAGAGAGAGAGAGAGAGAGAGAGAGAGAGCTTGACTGATTGCTTTACTTCTGTCTTGTGATTAAACTTTATGACGATTAGGATTTTGAGAGAGAGAGAGAGAGATTGGCTGATTGCTCTATTTCCATCTTGTGATTAGACTTTATAACAATCAGGATTTTGTGTGGGTGTATGAGAGAGAGAGAGAGAGAGAAATTAACTTGTTGCTTTACTTCTATCTTGTGATTAGACTGTATAACAATCAGGTTTTTGTGTGAATGTCTGAGGAGAGAGAGAGAGAGAGAGAGAGAGAGAGAGAGAGAGAGAGAGAGAGAGAGAGAGAGAGAGAGGAGGGGGGGAAGAGATTGCTTTAATTCTGTCTTGTGGTTAGACTTTATAACAATTAGTATTTTGTGTGTGTGTGAGAGAGAGAGAGAGAGAGAGAGAGAGAGAGAGAGAGAGAGAGAGCCAGCTACTGACTGATTGCTGTACTTCTAAAAACTATTGATTTTGTGTTATCAAGCGTCACATACACAAACGGGAGGAAAAAAGCAACGGAAGAATCTCTACGAGAGTGAGGGAAGACTCGATGGAAATCATTAGAAGAAATAAAAGGGGAAAAAGCGATATATATATAATCTATCGGGACTAATGGTTGTAAGATGTCATTAGGGAACGGTCTAAAAGAAATAGTAGTAAATGGGTAGGCGGTGGCTGCCATTGAGACGGAACCCTTAAAATGGGGCGAGGCTGCCCTTATTCTTTTCTCTCTCTCTCTATATGGGTGACATTTTCTTTGCCTTCTCGAAATGCTCTTAATTGGTGGGCGTCTCTCTCTCTCTCTCTCTCTCTCTCTCTCTCTCTCTCTCTCTCTCTCTCTCTTCTTCTTCTTCTTCTTCTTCTTCTTCTTCTTCTTCTTCTTCTTCTTCTTCTTCTTCTCAGCAAACAAGGAAGGACTTGAGCTTACTGTGGGAGGGCTCAAGCCATTCTCTCTCTCTCTCTCTCTCTCTCTCTCTCTCTCTCTCTCTCTCTCATAAAATCTTAATTTTTATAGTCTAATCACAAATATCATTCAATTTTTAAAATTTTTTATAGTCTAATCACAAGATAGAAGTAAAGCAATCTCTCTCTCTCTCTCTCTCTCTCTCTCTCTCTCTCTCTCTCTCTCTCTCTCTCTCTCTCTCTCCTGCCACAGATATCCACGAACGAAGAGGGGAAGGGAAACGTCAAAGAGAACGTTAGAACGAGCAGTAAGGGAGAGAAAGATAACGACATGCGAAGGAGGAACAGGATATTGGGAAATCGTCAGAAGGGAAATAGATGGTTTATGGCGACGATATGAATTCTGTCTGAATGGATGCAGATGAACGAAGGGGCTGATAGAAACTTAAGTAAAAATGGGGCCGAAGTTTCTTCGGCGCAGTCAGGTTTTCTGTACAGCCGCTACAGCGTATAATCAAGGCCATCGCAAACAGATCTATCTTCCGGTGCTGTTTAAGCCGCGGGCCATGAAACTTTAACCATGGCCCGGTGGTGGCCGGGCCTATATTGTTGCCAGACGCACGATTATGGCTAACTTTCACCTTAAATATTATAAAAACTACTGAGGCTAGAGGGCTGCAGTTTGGTATGTTTGATGATTGGAGGGTGGATGATCAACATAATTTGCAGCTCTCTAGCCTCAGTAGTTTTTAAGATCTGACGGCGGACAGAATAAAGTGCGGACGCACAGACAAAGACGGCTAAATAGTTTTCTTTTACAGAAAGCTAAAAAGGAATTATGTGTGCAGTAACTTGAGTGACATAAAGGCGTGGGTATCAGCTTCTGCGGTTTAAATGCCTGGTATCAAAATCTTGTTCAGGAGATTGTTTATAGGCAAAACGCGAATCCCCTTTCGGCCCCTAGCTGCAATCCCCTTTCATTCCTTTCACTTTACCTCCGTTCATATTCTCTTTCTTCCGTCATACTTTCCTCAACCCTTTCCTAACAGTTGATTCATAGTGTAACTGCTTTGAGGTTTTCCTCCTGTTACACCTTTCAAACCTTTTTACTGTCAGTTTCCGTTTCAGCGCTGATTGACCTCACAGGTTCCAGCGGTTGGCCTTTGGCCTAAACTCTATATTCTATTCTGTTCTAAAACGCGCATTACTTTAACAAATAAAAGTTTGGTATAACGAGAAAAGCAATATCCAAAACAACTCTGTTCGCGCCGAACCTGGCGTTGCTATATTGCAGTCTGCGTTGCAAAAAAGAAAGAAAAAAAAATCAGGTTAGCCATTCATCATAAAACAGGCCGGGAAACCGTATGAGAATTCAATAAAGGCAGAGGAGCCGTTTACCGCCCACTTGCAGGTGATGGCGAATATTGGAACGTCCCACGGAACGCCGCAGAGTTATTAGCCCCGCGCTGTGAGGCCTGGTAAAATATCCTGGTTTTTTTTTATTATTATTATTTTTTTTGTCTCGGCTTCATTTTGATATTTCAGTTAAGCTTCGTCTTTTCGGTCCCTGTGGGAGTCTCGAGGAGATATTATCTGGTTAATCATTGGTTCATTTTGGTAATAAAAAAAAAAAAAAGAATTCGGCCGTGAGGATATGCTTATATATATATATATATATATATATATATATATATATATATATATATATATATATATATATATATATATATATATATATATATATATATATATATATATATATTATATTATATTATATATTATAAAATCCACGTCAGAAGGTTAAACTGTTTTTTTCATAGTTTATTTATGAGCACTGGCCTTTTTGAAGCACTGGATGATCTTGGTCCATATTTGAAATGAAGATATTTTACATTTGTCCAGAACTTAATTGTATTGATGCACACCGAACTTTGTATAAAGACTTAAGTTGTGTATAACGCTGCCAGTGGTATGTCTGTTTCTGTAACTGATGATTTATATCAGTGCATAGTAAATTATGTAATTGTTCAAGCCTTGTATTTCTAGTTACATTAGCTTTTATAAAGCTATACGTAAGTCATGACAAACATCGTTGATTTATGACATAACAGAGTCGACCAAATGTAAAATATGCAAGATTAAGTCGAGAACATCCGGATGCATAATATACTGATGACGTGAATGTTGCAAGTTTAAGGGAGTGTCCTGAATGTTGCGGCCACTAGGGGGTTCAGTGTGAGGTGCACTGTACGCATTACCTATTAAGGTCCTTTGCAGCGTCCCTTCGGCCCCTAGCTGCAGCCCCTTTCATTCTTTTTTACTTTGCCTCCGTTCATATTCTCTCTTTCTTTCCACCCTCTTTTGATAATTGTTTCATAGTGTAACTGCGAGGTTTTCTTCCTGTTACACCTGTAAAATCTTTCTTCTCTCAATTTTCCTTTCAGCTTTGAATGACCTCATAGGTCCCAGCGCTTGCCCTTGGGCTAAATTTTATATTCAATTCCATTCCGTTGCTGAATGTTGCGATTTTCGACCTTTCAATGGTCGGGAAATTTGTTTGTTTTCAAGGTATATATTTGTGTGAAATTTAAAAAATAATAAGTTTTCGACGGGTCTTTGTTTAGAGAAACTCAGATTTGGCATCGAGTGTTAGGAATCTGAATATTCGAAATTCGAAATTTGAAGAGATTCCAAATGTTACTTGGTTCGAATATTAGGAATTTAGAATAACCTTCAAGTATTAGGAGATTCTGATAAGATCCCGAATTGATTCTGATAAAGTTAGATGAGTCGTCTCTCTCTCTCTCTCTCTCTCTCTCTCTCTCTCTCTCTCTCTCTCTCTCTCTCTCTCTCTCTCTCATTTCCATGAGAACGTTTTAGAATCTCTCTCTTTTCTATATGACCGTGTTAGGATCTCTCTCTCTCTCTCTCTCTCTCTCTCTCTCTCTCTCTCTCTCTCTCTCTCTATATCTATATCTCTCTCTATATATATATATATATATATATATATATATATATATATATATATATTATAATCTCTCTCATTTCTATATGACCGTATTATATGAATCTCTCTCTCTCTCTCTCTCTCTCTCTCTCTCTCTCTCTCTCTCTCTCTCTCTCTCTCTCTCTCTCTCTCTCTTCGTGTTAGAAACCTGAAACATTGCAGGAGGATTGCACCACGGCTGTTCAGATATTCGCTTAGCTACAAATTGCACGCGCTGACGTACACTGGGACATCTTGCAGTCCACTGCAGCCAAGGTTTAAGTTTCTTTGTTTCTCAGCAAGGAGCTCTTCATTAAAAACGCATCTATTCCGAAGGACATGGCCTTGTTTCTCTTGGGGTACGTGTAAGGTAGAATATGCACGTATGTATGTATGTATATTATACTTACATACACACATAGGTGCATATTCTACCTTATATATATATATATATATATATATATATATATATATATATATATATATATATATATATATATATATATATATATATATATATATAATTATGTATATATAGAGAGAGGTGTGTGTTGTGCGCGCGCGCGTGCGTGTCTGCGAGTATATCATTTGCACTATTGTGTAAAGATCGAATCATCGAGGCTCCTTATGCACTTTGGGAGTCGTAAATAATTCTGTGGAAATTGATCTTGGAAATGACATTTCCCCATCTGATCAATGGAAAGAAGAGGTTTATGCAGTGATGCTCGCTCTCTCTCTCTCTCTCTCTCTCTCTCTCTCTCTCTCTCTCTCTCTCTCTCTCTGCCAGTAATGGTATACAGTTTATTTCTTATCATATTACTTTTCTGCATCAACGAATAGGAAGGAAAACGTTAATATTTGTTGATAATCAACTGTTATTCTCATAACATATGTTTACTCTGTTAATTACTGGGCTGACTTGTGTTAATATGAAATGTTGAATGTTTTTATTATATCTGTTGAAGTTGACATGTTAAACATGTTTAGTACGCGTAGTTTCCGGTTTTCTGTAAAAGAAAACTATTGAGCCGGCTTTGTCTGTCCGTCCGCACTTTATTCTGTCCGCCCTCAGATCTTAAAAACGACTGAGGCTAGAGGGCTGCAAATTGGTATGTTGATCATCCACCCTCCAGTCATCAAACATACCAAATTGCAGCCCTCTAGCCCGAGTGGATTTTTAAATTTTATTTTAAGGTTAAACTTAGCCATAATCGTGCTTCTGGCAACGATATAGGATAGGCTACCACCTGGCCGTGGTTAGTTTCATGGGCCGCGGCTCGTACAGCATTATACCGAGACCACAGAAAGATAGATATATTTTCGGTGACCTTGATTATACGCTGTAGCGGCTGTACAGAAAACTCGATTGCACCGAAGAAACATCCGGTTTTCTGTAAAAGAAAACTATTGAGCCGGCTTTGTCTGTCCGTCCGCACTTTATTCTGTCCGCCCTCAGATCTTAAAAACGACTGAGGCTAGAGGGCTGCAAATTGGTATGTTGATCATCCACCCTCCAGTCATCAAACATACCAAATTGCAGCCCTCTAGCCCGATGGATTTTTTTTTTATTTTAAGGTTAAACTTAGCCATAATCCACTGGCAACGATATAGGATAGGCTACCACCTGGCCGTGGTTAGTTTCATGGGCCGCGGCTCGTACAGCATTATACCGAGACCACAGAAAGATAGATATATTTTCGGTGACCTTGATTATACGCTGTAGCGGCTGTACAGAAAACTCGATTGCACCGAAGAAACATCAGCGCATTTTTCACTTGTTGTTTGTTGGTTTATAGATATGGTATGGTTAATATAAATTTTGATTTCATTTAAGGGATTTTGTGTTTTCCCACAAAGCCTGAAAATGGTGTAACACCTTAGGTGCAGTGCTAATATTTCCGGTATTGAGGGAGTACATGTGTACATATTTTGAAGCTATTGAGTAGTTAAATTTCCAGCTGGATATTTTTGTATATTTTAACAAGTATGTACTGGTACTCTAGAATAAGTACCATTGTGTACTCATTATGTAAGTAATAAAAAAATAATTTATATAACACACAGAACAGTATTGCGTTATTGTTGTTTAGTTGACAACGCCTTTTATGTTCACACGAGGATGCAATTACTTCCAGTTATTAGCACGTAGCTCCGCGACTGTTGCTTGGCAACTGTTAATATAGATATTTTTTCATCAGTATTTGCATATGAGGAAATTTAGTTTCTTTCTCCGACAGATTGTAGATGTTTTAAATGACATTGTTTAGAAGGCATTTGCTTCCTAAGAAATATCAGTTACAAGCTCCCAGTACCTTATGAATTATTTGGCTCTCTCTCTCTCTCTCTCTCTCTCTCTCTCTCTCTCTCTCTCTCTCTCTCTCTCTCTCTCTCTCTCTCTCTCAAGGACAAGAAACTCACCCCTCCCCCCCTTTACTCAATATCGGCTGCACCTTCATTCGGGACGGGTCGGTCA
>NC_089788.1:2933001-2935501 GCF_040412425.1 Macrobrachium rosenbergii | reverse complement strand
TGTGGTTTCTGGTAATGATTCTCTCTCTCTCTCTCTCTCTCTCTCTCTCTCTCTCTCTCTCTCTCTCTCTCTCTCTCTCTCTCTCCCGGATGTTCTTGGTATTAGCTTTTAACGGACAGTTTCAGCAGTCATGTCTTCTCACTGGATGTAACTCTTTTGATCAGAGTCGATCAGAACTATACGTTCGCTTTTGTACAGAGAGAGAGAGAGAGAGAGAGAGAGAGAGAGAGAGAGAGAGAGAGAGAGAGAGAGAGAGAGAGAGAGAGAGAGAATTATTGTCGTGTTCTCTATGCGGTTCCATTACCAAGCTCAGGAAGTCAGGTTTCGAAGTTGGTGGAAGTTATTTCGCAAAGTGTTCTTCCATTCGAGAAGTCTGACGCTGCGTGTTATGCCAGTCTTCAATAACTCTCAACCAGTTTGCTTGACTCAAGAGATTTTCCCATTTTTACATTTGCGTATATTTTACATATATATTTTTATACAGTCATGATATCGAGAACTAATTAATTACCACCTAACTGTCAAAAGAATTCAGGTTTATATTTGGCTCTTTTGCTTTCGGGAAAATCAACTCGTTCGGAAGTTGGAAGGAGAGTTTGATTGGTTGTTGAGCCTCGGGGGACGCCCTGCTGATGGAATGGACGGGTCTCCTACTGGGGGGAGAGAGGTCGAAGGGGGAAGGGGGTTGTAGGGAAAGGCTTTTAGAAGGAAAGGAAAGGGGTGGGAGGGAAGAGGTAAAAACGGTTGAGTTGATTTCCCTCAGATGTGGCCCACTCGAAACTGGAGATCCTTCTATGCATATCCATTCATTCAGCCATTCATTTTTTTTTCTTTTATTTCGAGATGAACTCATTAGTGGGTTGCTGCTTCCGCTCGAGTTCCTGTTGGCTAATTAAAAGATGAAGAGGTCCTGATATTACCGGCGGAGTTTGTATGTGCTTATAATTGCCTCCTGGCCTAGATTTCGAAGTATGCCTAATTCGTGCTGGCATTGATTCCTTCGGGTGAATCAGGTTTGTTTTGTCAACAGAGTTTTATCCATTGCTTCGAGATGCTCTCTCTCTCTCTCTCTCTCTCTCTCTCTCTCTCTCTCTCTCTCTCTCTCTCTCTCTCTCCGTTAGTGGAGCGTTGTACCTTTTGAGAGAAGAAAACAATTTGACTAATATTTTAATGGGTAATAATCCAACTGCTTCATTTGAATTTTAAGATTTAACAGCGATTTTCTCTCTCTCTCTCTCTCTCTCTCTCTCTCTCTCTCTCTCTCTCTCTCTCTCTCTCTCTCTCTCTCTCTCTCTCTCTTCATTAGTAGTTTGTTGTGCCTTTTGACAAAAGAAAGTCATTTGACACATCTTTATGTAGGTAATAATCTGTTGTAAATAAGGCTGGATCGTGCCCCTCTCTCTCTCTCTCTCTCTCTCTCTCTCTGCACTCAGCAGACGAGGAAAGCGAGCGGTTAGTGGCATATGTCGAAAATGATACCACGCCCTTTATGTGGTTCCATTATTAAGTTTGGGAAGTCTTGAAGTTGTCAAGTTATTACTCAAAGGTCACTTCTTCCATTCCGGTATTGTGGTGGTTAGACGGATATTGTTCTCTGCTTCTAGTACTGCTTAAAACGTTTTGAAGTTAGTTTTCGTGGTTTAGGTGCTGATGTTTTCGTGTTTTACGTGCTGATGTTTTCGTGTTTAAGGTGCCGATGTTTTCGTGGTTTAGTTGCTGATATTTTCGTGGTTTAGATGCTGATGTTTTCATGATTTAGGTGCTGATGTTTTCGTGTTTTAGATGCTGATGTTTTCGTGGTTTAGGTGCTGACGTTTTCGTGGTTTAGGTGCTGATGTTTTCGTAGTTTAGGTGCTGACGTTTTCGTGGTTTAGGTGCTGATGTTTTCGTGGTTTAGGTACTGACGCTTTCGTGGTTTGGGTGCTGATGTTTTCGTGGTTTAGGTGCTGACGTTTTCGTGATTTAGGTGTTGATGTTTTCGTGGTTTAGGTGTGATATTTTCTTGATTTAGGTGCTGACGTTTTGTGGTTTAGGTGCTGATGTTTTCGTGTTTTAGTTGGTGTTACGTACGTTTTAAAGTTTTATAAAAAGTTGAAATTATCATAGAGAAGCATAGTTTTTCGTCTGGTCCACAATTTGAGCCCAAACCCAGTTTCAAATGGACCTTCACGTCTCTTAGGAAAAAATGTAACGGTTAAGTAGATTTAGATACGCAGGTCAGACGCTTGCGAACTAACTTTATTTTTTTCTTTAGGAGAATATCGAGTTTGGGCGTTCCCGTACAAAGAGAAATAGGGGCCGTAGCATTAATTGGAACAAGGCCACTCTATTTTTCAAGAGCAGTCCCTGCAGGGAGGAAAAACTAATTAAAACTAATTAATATTTTACAACCGCACCGCAGTCACTTTTCCAGGTTTTATTGTTTAATATTGTTTTTATGAGCTCTTGAGTTCATGAAACGCTGTTTGCTGACAGCACGAATATCTTGTATTTTATCATT
>NC_089788.1:2900501-2930501 GCF_040412425.1 Macrobrachium rosenbergii | reverse complement strand
TTGTACAGTGAAGTAGATCGGTTACAGTTGAGTATCAGAGAGAGAGAGAGAGAGAGAGAGAGAGAGAGAGAGAGAGTTGAAAGCTGGTGGCATTGAAAAGGTGGAAAGGCTCTTGACTCACCATATCAGTGAGAGATCTCGTGTGCATGGGATTATTCCGAGCAGAAACTGCAACCCCTCACTGAAGCAGTGGCACTTTTCTGCAGTAATTGATTTGTCGAGTCTGTCAGAATGGTGTCCAGTACGCCCTTTTTGTGGACAGTATATTTGCCTTTGTGCATATGTATGGTTCGGTTATATTCTTTACTAATGTGTTATATAAAGAGGGATTAAAGCATTTTTACTCGGTGATTGTTTAGCAGAATTTCTCAAGAACAGGCAAACTGTACTTGAAGATCGTGGGCCGATAAATTCACCCGCTGACCTCTTTAAGACTCCATTCTTGAGAGTTGATGATGTTTATTTCTTCGGCAGTTTAAATGCTTCATAGCCGTCTAGTTCTTTGTGGTGTCCTTCTTACATTGATTAATTGCAACTAATCTTCTACTCTTTTGTGGTGGCCTTCCTACATTTATTGATTGTAAAGTCTCCAGTAATCAAGTTCCTTAGTTTTGTAATAGTAATTCCCGAATTGTTGTGTTGTTAATTTTGTAGTTAAGTACCAGGCAGATGTGTTTGTATTCTTTAAATACCCCAATGGAAACAGACCTAGTGGGCATTGGCGAGCCTTCATTCACTTACAAATTCTTACAGAGCGAATTGCGGTTAAGGTCTGGGTTTCCTACTATGCCTGTTTACGAGTAGGGGCCGTTGCTTGGCTTGGCAGAGGTATGCTCTTTATTATATACTTTTTTAATATTTAGGTGCATTCTTGCTAGCCTATACTGTATATATATATATATATATTATTATATATATATATATATATATATATATATATATATATATATATATATAAAATTTCTACATCATGGTGGTGTGGTTCAGTTGCTAGCACCCTTGCTTTCCAGTTGAAAGATCCTGGGTTCGATCCTGATGTTTGTTAGAAATTGATATCTGTTCCTAACATGATTGTGTTGATTACATCGGTCATATATATATATATATATATATATATATATATATATATATATATATATATATATATATATATATATAGTGTGTGTGTGTGTGTGTGTGTATGTGTACTGTATGTATGTGTATACATATTATATATGTTTCTATGTATTTGTATATGTATTATATTGTTTTAACCTGTAATGCTTTTGTTTGTCAAAGTGTAATTACCAACCATCGAACCTCTTGATTAACAATGACAAAATTAACGAAATGAAAGCCATTAATGCGCCATGCTTATTTGCCTTAGTGGTAATTCCATTTGCGATCCTTTGTTGTTATTCTTGAGTCGGGGTTTGATAACAGCCGGAGAGCCTCGGGAGACTACCTCTTCCACCCAGGCGGAGTCTTGTCCTTGTCGAAGGAGGCCGCCACAATATTTTCAGCCATTCTTTCATTTCGAGGGAAAAACATATTGATTCCTCGTTGGAAACCCTTGAATTTTTCTTCGTCACTTAAGGGATTGAGGCTCTCTCTCTCTCTCTCTCTCTCTCTCTCTCTCTCTCTCTCTCTCTCTCTCTCTCTCTCTCTCTCTCTCTTTCGTTTATCATATTTTCGATTGGGAACTCTCAGATAAGAGGAAAGCTCTCTCTCTCTCTCTCTCTCTCTCTCTCTCTCTCTCTCTCTCTCTCTCTCTCTCTCTCTCTCTCTCTCCTTATATTTTCAACTGGGAATTCTCAGATAAAAAGGAAGGTTTTGTCTCTCTCTCTCTCTCTCTCTCTCTCTCTCTCTCTCTCTCTCTCTCTCTCTCTCTCTCTCTCTCTCTTTTTCCATATCATTTTCAATTCGGAAAACTTAGATAAGAGGGGAGGTTTTATTTCTCTCTCTCTCTCTCTCTCTCTCTCTCTCTTTGCATATCATAGTTTCAATTCGGAAAACTTAGATAAGAGGGGAGGTTTTATTCTCTCTCTCTCTCTCTCTCTCTCTCTCTCTCTCTGTCTGTTGATCTGTCATTCTCCCCCTTCCGTCCAACCTCCTCCCCTCCTCCCAGGCCTGGATTTATTGATCGACTTGTTGCGGAATGGGAGAGCAACACATCGACGTCCATTCCCCCCATCTCTCGGGTTTGAGAAAACAAAAGAGTCTTTCGCATTTAATTAAACAAATAGTATTTAAAGAAAACCTTTTCTGTATTCCATGAATTGTGACATGTCTACCCTAATGTTATTCTCCTTGGCTTTTTATACGTATTTATCTGTTTATTAATTTATTTTTTATTTTTTATAAGCTCGATTTATTCTTTCTGTATTTTTCTTCAACTCCTCTTGCTTCCTCCACATAATGAACATCATCTTCTTCTAATCTAATAATAATAATAATAATAATAATAATAATAATAATAATAATAATAATAATAATAATAATAATAATGTCATTTCCATTCTCCATAATATTTTCCTTTTAGTAATTTTCGTTCCATTAAACAAACAAGAACTCACATTCCCTATTCTCCCTTGCGTTCACCTATAAGGGGATACAGCCCCCCTTTTGCTAACAGTGAGGAATTGAGAACGTCTTCTTCTGTATTCCGTGAATCGTGACATTTTGTTTCTACCTCTATAACTTTTCTCTAAATAATTTCCGTTACATGAAACAAACAGACACAAACTCCCTATCCACTCTTGCGTTCACCTAAGGGAATCTCTGTATTACTTTTGTCCGAGTTTTCGTTTCATTGAACAGACAAACAAACAAACGGACACCTCCTATTGTGTGCGCTCACCTAAAGGGGATCGTGGGAGCGTTTTTCCTCTTAGTTTAATCCAAGTTTAATCCATTCAACAAATAAGCGCACACTTCCTGTTCTCCTCTGCGTTTCACCTATGAGGGGATATAGCTCCCCTTTTGTTTGTTGCCGCGCGAGGGAGCCTTTGTTTCAGTTTTCTGTAAATTAAAACTACTGAGATGGCTTGGTGTGTCCGCTCTCAGGTCTTAAAAACTACCGAGGCTAGAGGGCTGCGAATTGGTATGTTGATCATCCACCCTCCAATCATCAAGCAGACCAAATTGCAGCCCTCTAGCCTCCTCAGTAATTTTTATTTTACTTAAGGTTAAAGTTAGCCATGATCGTGCGTCTGGCGACGCTGTAGGTGCCGACGACACAGGCCGTGGCTAAAAGTTTCGTGTGCCGCGGCTAAACGTTTCACGCGCCGTGGCTGAGAGTATTTGTTTGTGTGGTCAGAAGTGCATTAATCCGCCGAGGATCCCTGCGGTGCAAAAGGGGATGAAGCGATTTAAGGTCGAAAATGAAAGGGTGAGGAAAGGTTTTAGGAGGAGGAGGAAGAGGGAGAGCGAGAGCAAGAGGCTTCCGTCATCAGAGCACAAAAATAACCTGTCCATTATTGATTTTGCTTTCTCTCTCTCTCTCTCTCTCTCTCTCTCTCTCTCTCTCTCTCTCTCTCTCTCTCTCTCTCTCTCTCTCCTCCACACTGTCCTCCACACACTGGAGTGTTTATTTCATGGATATTTATTCATACCAGGAGCCAGAGAGGTTGTCCATTCACTGTGACGAATTTGCATGAAGACACGTTGCCCTTATATATATATATATATATATATATATATATATATATATATATATATATATATATATATATATATATATATATATATATATATATATATATATATATATATATATATATATAGTTTTTTTGGCTGTTTTGAGGCTCGAAAATTTAAATATCCGTTTTTGTTTTGTTTTTTCTGTCCTAAAATTATATATATCTGTTTTATGTTTATGTAAGTCCTTTTCAATAAAGGCGTAGATCATGAATAGATCGTGAAAAAAGTCTTTTGAAGTGACTTTTAGTGTTATTTATTTATTTGTTATTTTTAATGATTTTAAAGCATATTTTTTTTTAAGAATTGCTGTGTGATAATATCGGTCGAGGATGATTCATTCCGTCCCAGATATTTGGGGAATTTAATGCTGATTTATGTTTCAGCCTGTTTACTTTATTTATTTATTTATTTATTTATTTTGAATTAATTTTCTTCCCATTCGCCCGTGGACTGATTGGATCCCATGCATAGAGAAAACCGACGTACGAACACACACCGTAACCTTAACAAGAGCTTCTAAGTTCATCTGGGAAGCGGCTGAAGTTTTACTAAACCTGGCGTTCTTTCCTTAATATTTATTCCTACTAGTTTGTCAGACCATCTCGTTCACGCGAGGCCATCAGAGTCCTTGCCATATCACCGGGGTTTGATGAGAGCTATGCCTCTTGTAGGCGGGTAATGTCAACATTGCAGTAGGCATTACTTAAGGTTCTTTGCAGCGTCCCTTCGGCCCATATCTGCAACCGCTTACAGTCCTTTTTCTGTACCACCTTACTTTCCATCCTCTCTAACAGTTGTTTCATAGTGCAGCTGAATGACCAGTCATAGGTCCCATCGCTTGGCCTCTGGCCTAAATTTTATATTCCATTCCGTTCCGTCAGGGCAAAGCGAGACGGATCACGTCGAGCTGAATGCCTTATTTCCTCGGGGCTTCTGGCATCCGGAAAACTGCTGCCAACAGATATTAGAGTAATGTTGACATAACCCATGGCTACTTGCCAGTCCTTTGAATGGCCCAAGAGCGAAGGAAAGAAGGTGGGTATCCCCCCCTCCCCCATGGGGGAGGGTAGTAGGGTTTGGTTCGGGTTTTATATACTTCCTTTACGACAGATGTCAAGTCTTGATGCGCTTAAACTTTGATACCAGATTCAATGGCCGGTTTATTTAGTGTGCTGAGTGAATGTTTTCGCATTAAAGTCGCACCGTGGTTTTGTGAAGAAGGGATCGACGGTGATTATTGTAGGGAATTGTTGTGGGAGATATTATCTAGAATGGCGTTGTTATTTGTGATGGTTGTTGAGAGGGAAGAGCTCCTGTTTCCCCATACAGTCATTATTTTTAATGATACCGAGAAGGCCTTGAAATCCAACCGCGTTCCCCTCGTCTGCTGTTCTTTTCTCCCTCTGTGGAAGATGAGCGAGGAGGGGATGGACTGACTCTCTCTCTCTCTCTCTCTCTCTCTCTCTCTCTCTCTCTCTCTCTCTCTCTCTCTCTCTCTCTCGTTACTGTAAAGGGACCCTTTTGCTTGGAGTTTCTCTCTCTCTCTAAAGAGATCCTTCTTCTTGGAGAATCTCTCTCTCTCTCTCTCTCTCTCTCTCTCTCTCTCTCTCTCTCTTACTGGAGTTTCTCTCTCTATCTCTCTCTCTCTCTCTCTAAGGGATCCTTTTACTTGGAGTTCTCTCTCTCTCTCTCTCTCTCTAAAGAGATCCTTCTCTTTGGAGAATCTCTTCCTGTAAAGGGATCCTTTTACTTGGTCTCTCTCTCTCTCTCTCTCTCTCTCTCTCTCTCTCTCTCTCTCTCTCTCTCTCTCTCTCTCTCTCAGGGGGATCCTTTCACTCGGAGAGTGGCGGCAGGAGGCTTTCCTCTCACCAGGCATCGCCAGCGATGAGGGACAGACGCCTTCAGGGACTGACCGACTGCCAAAGGCATTACTCTCGATCCCTTTCCCTATCTGTTTCCCCTTTTATTTATTTCATACCTTTTCGTTGCTTTACGTTTTCCCTTTGTTTATCACTAAGCCTCAGGTAATCCTGCGCTTCTCTGGACCTCGCACTATTCTTTTCTTCTGTTTGAATTTTTATGCAGTATTCAGTCGCTGATGCTTTTGTGATTTCAATTTATGTGATAGCTTTTGCTTTTCTGTTATGCGGGTCAGTCTGCGCATGCGCGCTGTGCTTTTGGTGTGCTCTCTTGGCGTTTAAGCCTCGTTGTGGGCCATTGCCCATTGCTTCTCACACTTGACGAAGGTTGGTTGCGGTTTCCGTATACTGCATTATATACCCAAATAGTATCTTGGTATTTGTTTAGTATATGACGAATAGGTATTTTCATGTATTTTTTTTTTTTTACTTTACGATTGCGAAAGTACACTTGAACTAGATTTACTCCTTCATATAAAATAATATCTTAGTATTTGTTTAGTATTTTGTCCGTAAGTATATTACGAATAGCTATTTTTTAGTTTCCTGTAAAAGAAAACTGTTATGCGGGCTTCGTCTGACCGTCCGCACTTTTTTCTGTCCCCCGCAGATCTTAAAAACTACTTAGGTTAGAGGGCTGCAAGTTGTATGTTGATCACCCACCCTCCAATCATGAAACATAGCAAATTGTACCTCTCTAGCCTCAGTAGTTTTTATTTTATTCAAGGTTAAAGTTAGCCATAATCGTGCTTCTGGCAACGATATATGTTAGGCCACCACCGGACCGTGGTTAAAGTTTCATGGGCAGCGGCTCATACAGCATTATACCGAGACCCCCGTAAGATAGATCTATCTTCTGTGATCTTGATTATTTGCTGTACAGAAACTTCGGCGCATTTTGTACTTTTTTTTTTGTATATATTCTTGTATGTTTACATTACGATTGCGAAAGTAAACTTGAACTACATTTCCTCCTACAAATAAAATATTTTTAATTTATTTTTTTAATGAGTATGCATACCCGCCCATCACACTTCCGTATGCACCCCAGTCTCTCATCTCGAGTAATGGCTGTTCTCCCAAGCCACGTTTTGCGAAAGTGATCGAGAGTCCCAAATGAGAGCCATTTGGACTCAACGCGTCATTAGTGGGCGTGTGACTTCTTCATCTTCAGGATTCCCGTGTCGTCCTCATTTCGTTCCTGCAGGAGAGTAATACACTCTGTCGTGTCCCGCCGGATGGTGCTATTTATCCCAATGGACGTCATTTCTCTCTCTCTCTCTCTCTCTCTCTCTCTCTCTCTCTCTCTCTCTCTCTCTCTCTCTCTCTCTCGAGTTAATGAGTGTGATTTCCAGAAGAGTTTATTTCAGAGCGATGTTTATAAGTTTGTAAATTTATTATATATATATATATATATATATATATATATATATATATATATATATATATATATATATATACATACACACATACATTGGAATGCAGTTCCATTGTAGATCTGGTGTAGCCCTGGAGGAGGCCACGGGTTGATGGCTGAAACAGCTGTAGCTTTGGGAATAAATAAAAGGAACAACATATTAATTTTTAATTATATATACATCAATATACATATTTATATATGTGTGTGTGTGTGTGCGTGTATGTATATGTGTACCGATTATTATTTTTATCATGTTATCTAGTGTATCTAGATTATGTATGTTGTATTTCTATATTCTGTGTATATGGCCCTGAGCCGCAATAAAGAATATTATTATTATTATTATTATTATTATTATTATTATTATTATTATATGTATATATACAACTTGTCATAAACTGAACTTGTCAAAAACTGGAAGTCTGAAAGACATCAAATGTGGAGTGTTAGGTGAATAGAGTTTTGCTTGAAAGTCGATCCAGAATCCTTGGAGAAACGGCCCCAACAGCAGCCATTAAACTGATGAACTCAGTTCCTGGCGAAATTCGACTGGTGCCCCCGTTGCCTTTCTGGTGTTGTTTCTCAAAGGAAAACTCTCCGTCCGGTCGGAATGGAAAGAAAACACAATTCCAAGTGGAATCTTTCCCGTCCTTTCGCCATTACTACCCTAAAGCAATTCTCTTGGTATTTTAATGATTTATATTTTTGTATGTTTAGGTATCAATTTGTTAAATTGTTTTTCTTAACATTTTAATAACTGGTCTTCTCTTTCTGTGTTTCGTATGACCTGTTATTTACTTCTTTCAAATGAACGCCGTATGCTTTGAAAGTTTAATCTTTTGGTATTTTATTAATTTATTTGAATTTTTATGTATTTATGTATTAAATTTGTTTAATTCTTTATTTTCCTAATAACTGATCTCTTCTTTCTGTATTTCCTATTACATTCTGTTACTTCTTTCAAATGAACACCATATGCTTTTGGAATAGGGTTCATCTGAATAATAATAATAATAATAATAATAATAATAATAATAATAATAATAATAATAATAATAATAATAATAAAAAAATTCTGAAACTCGGTTATAGGTCTTTTTTCACTTGTAATATTTTAAATAACCTCTTAACAAAAACGTGTAAATTGGTGATTGGATATGTCACAAGAGCTTTAGGACGGGGTCTTTCCCCGTAATGGGTCCGAAATATTTTCTGAGGAAAGAAAGCGAATTTAAAATATGCTGGAATAAACCTGATATCTTTTCATCCATGTTGAGAATGAGGGATAATTCTTTACTGTTAAAGTTCAGACAAGAATACAAATGTTAATTACAATTCGGTTGATAAATGTTAATTACAGTTCATTTGATTTGCCTTGTGAACATTTGATTACTGTTATTGTTTTGGTGTTCACTAAAATCATCATCACATTGAATTAGGTTTTTAAAAACCCGTTTAAAATAGATGGAATAAACCTGACATCATCTCAGGCATGTGGAGAATGCGATATAATTGATATTATTAAAATCCAGGGGAATACAGATATTAATTACAGTTCTTTTGATAAATATTAATTACAACTCATTTGATGTACTGGTTACTGTCATCGGTTTGGTCTTCTCTAAAATCGTCTTCATCAGTTAATTAGGTTTTAAAAAAAAAAATCTTTATTAAAGACATTCAGCAGAATGTAATGCTGTGAAGTAGGATTAATAATATTTATATTAATGTGGATTTTACTGCGTCGAGACATTTTTATTTTCATTAAAATCTCACCGTCTTAGTTCAGTGAATTTTCTGTTGACTTTGTCTTGGAGGTTTGCCTCAAGAGCTTCTGCTCGCAAATTGCTTGATGAGTTTATAAATTTGATTGGATTATTATTATTATTATTATTATTATTATTATTATTAGTGATGAAAATATTTAACACGGGAGGCTTAATCATATTTTTTAGTTTTATTATTATTATTATTATTATTATTATTATTATTATTATTATTAATTATTATTATTATTATTATTACTTACTTGAGTGATGAACATAGATTTAACACGAGAATCATCATCCCCAACATTTTTAATTTTCTTGCATTATTACTTATTATTATTATTATTATTATTATTATTATTATTATTATTATTATTATTATTATTATTATTATCATTATCTTTGTTGTTGCTGGTATTTCGATGAATACCCCTGGCCTTTTAAGTTTTCTTGTATTTAAAAAAAACATTTGCCACTGATAATTTTCAAATGTGCCTGTGTATTCTTAATTAGCAGTTTCCAGTAATTCGGTCATGTTCAGTTTTCTGGTATTCAGCATTTCCTTCCAGTGTGAACGTTCAGTGTTCTTCCCTGTGAACTGAACTGAACTGAATATAGAATTTAGCCCAGAGGCCAAGCACTGGGACCTATGAGGTCATTCAGCGCTGAAACGGAAACTGACAGTAAAAGGTCTGAAAGGCGTAACAGGAGGAAAACCTGGCTGTTGCATGTGAATCAATTGTTAGGAGAGGGTGGAAAGTAAGATGGAAGGAAGAGAATATGAAAGGAGGTACAGTAAAAGGAACGAAAGGGGTTGCAGCTAGGTGCCTAAGGAAGGCACACGGCAAAGAACCTTAAGTGATGCCTACAGTGCGCCGCATGAGGTGCACTGACGGCACTATCCTCCCACGGGGTCTTCTCTATGAAACCCTTCAGTGAGTTTTTGACTCGCGGTTTTGCCAGAGACTCTCAGGAGCAGCTGATTATAACTTTGAAAAGTTTGAGTTTTGCTTTGTTTCACTTTGGAAGACCTCTGCGGGAAGTTTCATAAGTTTTTTTTTTTTTAAACTATGTTATCTTTTAGAGAGAGAGAGAGAGAGAGAGAGAGAGAGAGAGAGAGAGAGAGAGAGAGAGAGAGAGAGAGAGAGAGAGCTGTATTTGTAACTTTACATATTTCTCCGTTACCACAGAATGCTGTTCACATGCAGCGAAATTAACATTACAGAAAACTATTGTGCCGGCTGTGTCCGCACTTTTTTCTGTCCGCCCTCAGATCTTAAAAACTACTGAGGAGGTTAGAGGGCTGCAAATTTTTATGTTGATCGTCCACCCTCCAGTCATTAAGCATACCAAATTGCAGCCCTCTAGGCTCCGTAGTTTTTATTTTATTTGAGGTTAAAGTTAGCCATAATCGTGCGTCTGGCAACGATATAGGATAGGCCACCACCAGGCAGTGGTTCAAGTTTCATGGGCCGCAACTCATACAGCATTATACGTAGACCACCAAAAGATAGATCTGTTGTCGGTGGCCTTGATTATACGCTGTAGCGGTTGTACAGAAAAGTTGATTGCGCCAAAGAAGCTTCGGCGCATTTTTTACTTGTTTACAGATATGCCCCTAAACAAAAGTGTTTTGACGATCATTTTTGATTATACGCTGTTGTACAGAAAAGTATTGCCCGGCGCATTTTTTACTTGTTTACAGATATGCCCCTAAACAAAAGTGTTTGACCTTTGATCGTTTTAATAATGTGTGGTTTTTCACTCGTTTGTATTGCATAATCAAGACATAATTTTTGATTATTGAAGGTTTGTTTACTTTCCCACATTTGTATCAAAGGCCAACTTGACACGAACGTAATGTGCTTGATTTTACTAAATAATTTTGAATGTTTTTTTCTTTGGATAATTCCGTAATTAGGAAACCATTGTCCGTTTTAGAAAATTCTTTTCCCAAAGGCAATTTTCCTTATTTGGAAAATGCGTTTGATTAGCTAAGCCTCAGAGGAAAAGTGAAAAGAAGGAAATCTGAAAGGTATGATAGATATGTCTCTTAAAAGAAGGAAGATTATAGAGGCCATTGAAAAGTTTATGATACATGATTGAAAGAATTTACCATTGACGTATTTTGGAAAAAGGTTTAGTCTTGAATATCTTCTTGAAATAGGATCCTGCTTTATCTGTACAAGTTAATATAATTATTATAGATTTGTCTCTCGAAAGAAGGAAGATTATAGAGGCCACTGAAAAGTTTATGATACATGACTGAAAAGATTTTTGAGCATTGACGTATTTTGAAAAAAAGTGTTCGTCTTGAATATCTTGAACGTGCAATAGGATCCAGCTCTATCTCTATAGGTTAGTATAATTATTATAGATTTGTCTCTCGAAAGAAGGAAGAACATAGAGGTCATAGAAAAGTTTATGATAGACAATTGAAAAGATTTTTTAGCATTGACATTTTCAAAAATGTTTTTCTTTTGAATATCTCAAAAGTAAAATAAGATCCAGCTGTATCTGCCTAGGTTATTATTATTATTATTATTATTATTATTATTATTATTGTTGTTGTTGTTTTGCATATTATTCTTATTACACTGCTTAATGTTTTCCTCCATATTTTTCCGTGAGGATCGCCGATATAAGTAAACAAGGCACGTCTAGCCTTTGATCCCGAGGGGAAACATGAATTATGCAAAGCGGGAGGGATATCAGGAACCGGGGAAAATAGAATAATGAACTGAGTTTGGACGTTTTTTGTGTACACTTAACAGTTTATCTTCCGTTAAAATGTGGGAGGATGTTTGTGAACACTAGCGGATCCGGGGTGGGGGGCACCTGGGCACGTGGCTCCCCCATGAAAAATAATGACAAAATACTAATATTGAAGATTTAGATAATAAAATAACATAAATAAGAAATATAAAAATGTGGGGAAAAATAAAATTTTTATAGAAATAATAAAATTTTGAGAAAAAATTGTATATGTTTATACATACATAGAAATATGCCTTAGCATTGACGTAGGTTTTCTGTTCGTATGGTAATAAAATTGTGATTAATTATAGCTATCAATCAGTGGAAGGTAAAAGAATGCAAAGAAAAGTTTATTGTCTATATATAGATTTATTTGATTTAGTTTTCCACCGTATATGTATACTGTATGTAATGTGAATTGGATGTTTTGGCGTCGTATATCCGTAGCATAAATCATTTCCCTCGCATATTTATAGCTTAAAACGATTCTACCCTTCAGAAATCACGAATGAACGAGCTGTGGGTTGCATCACTGCCTGATAGATAAAAGTTAAGCTAAAAGGAATTTTTTTTTCGACATCGTAGTTTTTTGTTATCATTCATTTACCAGGTCCGTCATAAGACAGTGAGGTTCGGTCCCTTGCCCTGTATTGTTAACAGACAAGTGAAACGCAAACATACACAAAGGTATTTGATAATTTCGCCCTGCGGTTCACGAAGGCACAGTTGGGCTGTGGAACAGCCTCCCTGAGTGAGCAGGTCGTGCAGTTGGAGCCTCAGAAGTTCAAGGGAAGATGCGTTGCTACCCTAATACAATTCTCCTTTTGTTTTTAGAATTGACTTGCATTTTTATTTGTTTATTTATTTCTTACTTTATCCGTTTTTTTAGTAACTTTTTTTCTTTTTCTGTATTTGCCATTTTTACCTTCTGTTACTTCTTTGGAATGGACACCATAATGTTCTTTGGAAGCTTGATTTTCAAGTCTGTGGCCTCAGTGCGTTTGTTCCAGATGAATAGTGTTCATCTTCTGGAATAATAATAATAATAATAATAATAATAATAATAATAATAATAATAATAAATAAATAATAATATATTCTTTGGAAGCTTGAATTTCAAGTCGATGGCCTCTGTAGGTTTGTTCCAGATGAATAGTGCTCACCTTCTGAATAATAATAATAATAATAATAATAATAATAATAATAATAATAATAATAATAATAATAATAATAATAATAATATATATATTCTTTGGGAGCCTTGAATTTTCAATGAATAGTGTTCATCTTCTGAATGGTTTGTCAATCCATATGAATAGGGTTCATCCTCTGAATAATAATAATAATAATAATAATAATAATAATAATAATATCACTAATAACAAATCGAACACCACTTTATAAAGGACAATGATTCCTTTTTATGGCTCTTGCTCATCCATGCTCTGAAGATATACAAGTAAAATATGCCCCGAAGTTTCTTCAGCGCAATCGAGTTTTCTGTACAGCCGCTAACAGCGTATGACCAAGGCCACCGAAAACAGATCTATCTTTAGGTGGTCTCGGTATAATGCTGTAAGAGCCGCGGCCATCAAACTTTAACCACTGCCCGGTGGTGGCCTACCCTATATCGTTGCAAGACGCACGATTATGGCTAACTTTAACCTTAAATAAAATAAAAAATACTGAGGTTAGAGGGCTGCAATTTAGTATGTTTGATGATTGGAGGGTAGAATGATCAACATAGCAATTTGCAGCCCTCTAGCCTTATTAGTTTTCAAGATCTGAGGGCGGACAGAAGTAGTGCGGACGGAGAGACAAAGCCGGCACAATAATTTTCCTTTACAGAAAACTGAAAGTGGGGAATCGTCATGGGAATGAATGTGTTTGCGGAGGCGTTGCTCGAGTCAGACTTATCGACAGGGGCTTTTAGAGGAAGACGAAAGGAATCGAGATAGGAAGGGATTAAATCAGTCGTCTGCTCATTGTAGGAAATGTCTGCTGGGAATTGGGGACGGATCACTCACAGTGTTTGTCGAGGGTTACCAAGGTAAGTAAGCCGCTTTAGGATTCCGGTCGTATAGAAAATATAGTTTTAATTTTTATATTTTTACTTTTTTTCCGGCGGAAAGCGATTGAAGTTAGGGATTTAAAGTCTGGCGCTTATATCGAAATCGGGTTTGATTGATATTTTTTATTATATTTATGACTGTTTTCCAATGAAAACATCTCTAAACACGGGGAAAAAATGCCAATAGATCTCTGATGGAGTAAGAATTGAAGAGGCTGATTCATATAGGCATCTGAGAGTAAATATAAGAATGTTGATAGCTTTAGAGTTTCAGAATAGGAGAAGTAATTAAAGTAGCATAGTTTGTGCTGTAAAGATCGGAAAGACACTTGGAGTAATCTACGAAGGTCAAGGTGAGAATATCTGCAAAGATTGTCTAGCCTATGTCACTTTTTGAAGTGAAGTGCGAGTATTAAATACAAATGAAAGAAAACATTTTGAAGATGTCGAGATAAATTGCTTGCCTGGCATATAGTGGTGTAGTAAAATATGATAGCACAAGAAATGTGGAGTTGCGTAGAATCAGTGTGTGTCGAGATGGTTTGGTCATGTGGGCAAAATACGTGAGAACTATAAGTTGGTGTAAAGATTGTGTGACTCAGAAGCATTAGAGGGGAAGAGGAGGAGGAGAGGAAGGCTTAGATAGATGGTATGATTGAGGTGTTGGAAAGGAATGGCCTTAATATCCGATAATGCTCAAGTACGTGGAATCTAGATTGTGAATGACGCTCTGAATGTAGAGGCTTCGACGCGCTGCTGTGCCGGGTTGTGGAAGGTCTCCGCACCGTAGGTTCATCTGTGACTCACTAATTAAGTTATGAAAGTTATGCTTTGTTAATTGTGCCGGGTTTGTCTGTCCGTCCGCTCTTATATCTCAAACACTACTGAGTCTAGAGGGCTGCAAATTAGTATGTTGATCATCCACCCTCCAGGCATCAAACATACCAAATTGCAGCTTTCTAGCCTCAGTAGTTTTTATTTTATTTAGGGTTAATGTCAACCATAATCATGCGTCTGGCAACGATATAGGCCAGGCCACCACTGGGGCGTAGTTAAAGTTACACGGGCCGCGGCTCATACAGCATTATACCGAGACCACCGAAAGATAGATCTAGTTTCGGTGGCCTTGATTATAAGCTGTACAGAAAACTCGATTGCGGCGAAGAAACTTCTGCGCACTTTTTACTTGTATTTCCCTGTTGATACCAACGTTAATGGGAAACGGCTTATTGTTGAAAACAAAATGTGCTGGATATGTAATTAGATTTCAGATTTTTTTTTTTTTTTTTTTAAGCCTCTTGCGTTTGCTTATATTGGCGCTTCTGTTGTGAGAAAGGGTTCCGCGCGTTTCATAAGGTTTCAGGTATAACTAAAGCACGAGGTAATGTGAGAACATTACGGGAAAATCTGAAAGATATATTCTGTATATTTTATCACATCGGAAATAAAACTATTTGTTTTTTGCTGTTACTAGAACACATTTATTCAATATCATTTAAATGGGCTGTTAGGTAGTTGAATGTGATGGGTCGCACCCTTAGTGAAGAACACGTGGCTAGCATCTTCATCCCATTAACAAAAGAACGGACGAAAAAAGAATTTCCGGACAAAACTCGTTAGCATGAAATTGGATCACTTTCCTTGTAGCTGTCACGACCAGTAAACCAATCTCTGCCTTTTCTGGTGACTCCAGCCGCTTCTCCAGATCTTCCTGCAGTCTATGACTCCATCAGAAAAGATATTTTATCTATTATTATCTATATAAATCTTGAGTAAAGGCCGTACGTTTTCAGAAGCTCCAGGGAGAATGTGATTGGGGGATGAAGTATTACTTGCAGAGTCAGCGGAATTTATAAAATGCAGCCGGTTTATCAAGCTGCACGATTAGCGTCCCAGAGCTCTTTATATTTTTTACTTTTTCATAGCGTTTCATTTTAGTTCCTCTAGGGCATTACTTCCCTTAGTGGGGTAGCTCCGTCAGTGCGCCTCGCGAGGTGCACTTGCAGGCATTGCTTAAGTTTCTTTGCGGCGTCCCTTCGGCCCTTAGCTGCAACCCCCTTCATTTCTTTGACTGTACCACCGTTTATATTCTCTTTCTTCCATCTTTCCTTCCTCAACCCTCTCCTAACAATTGTTTCATAGTGCAACTGCGAGGTTTTCCTCTTGTTACACCTTTCAAACCTCATTTCCTCTCAGTATCCCTTTCAGTGCTGGATGACCTCATAGGTCCTAGCGCTTGTACTTTACCCTAAATTTTTTATATTCCATTCCATGCAAGGCATTACTAAAGGGTGTTTACTCGTTTCTAATTGGGACTTTATTTTCCATTCCCACTTCCTTTCTTCAGTCCAGCTGTCCATACAGAACACAGATAGATAATTGAAAGGATGCATGTGATTAAAAAAAAAAAAGATAGTAACAGCTACTGATGTTGCCGAGTTCCTGTCCGAATTTGAGCCCGGCAACAGGCGCCGCCCTCACATCCTCTCTATAAGTGGCACTGAGGAGTCGAGATCGAGGTGAAGGTTTTTGCTCATCCTTGTGGGAAGAGAGTAGTCACGTTGTTGGAAGCTCTCTCTCTCTCTCTCTCTCTCTCTCTCTCTCTCTCTCTCTCTCTCTCTCTCTCTCTCTCTCTCAAGCACGGATAAAACAGGATATGTAACATTATTGAGCATCGAGCTATCATTCAGAGAGAGGCCAACTCAAATCTATTTTCGCTTATATTCAAACCAGCTTTTCTTCCGTATTTATTGGTATTTTATGTAATTATTACGGTAGAATATCACTTAGGATTTTAAATTATTTCGTCGATATTTTAGGTGATTACTACCCTAGATTATAATTTAGGGTTTTAAATTATTTTTCCGCTTCTTAAAATTAATTTTTTGCTATACTTGTCAACATCCGCAGTGGGAGATTGCCAGTGAACATTGCTTGGATTACACATATGTCAGCATTGTAGCTGATGCTTGCTCATTAGAGCTGACTTGACAAGCCATCAAAGATAATTTACCAGCTGACGAACAAGTGACTGACTAACCTAAAGGGTTCCCTGATGAATAGGATTCATGTTAATCCGACTTGTGTTATCTCTGCGTAAACAACGAAGATGCATTTCAATCCACAGTTACCCGCGCGTGATGTTGATGCAATTTGCCGCTAGCTGAGGAGAAATTAATTTTTGTGGAGTGATGTAACTTCTTATTTTTTTCTTAGCGCGCACGTGCGTGTGTGTGTGTGTGTGTGTGTGTGGTTTTGGTGTGTTTTTTCGTGCCATCTAGACCTTTTTTTGGCTTGACTTTTTTACAGTGATTTATTCGTATCATGAGCGGTGTTTTTTTAGGGGTATTTTATTTTTAGTTTGATGTACCGTATTTGTCTTAAAATTAGCGTGCCAAGTAGGCTGATTTTTTTAGCGTGTTTTTTTTTCCCACTGACATATGCCTATCCGTAGCGTTATGTTTTTTTTTCTGAGAGAGGTGTCTTTTTTTCATTTTGGTGTACCGTAGGTCTCTTAAAATATTCTTGTTGAGTGATGTTTTCTGTTCACCAAGGAATGTAAATGAATCCGGTTAAGTGTTTTTTTTTTTGTTTTTTTTTTGTCGTCCCTTCCATGGACAAGTGTCCGTAATGAAATGCAGGTACAGTTATGCGTAGTGTAATGGTTACCGTTATTCACTGAACGAATGGAATAAGCAACACATGTTTTATTGGGATTTGGGATGTTATTACGAAGACTGTCATGAAGAGTTATCGATGTTTGTTTATTTTTAATTTTACGAATAAATCTGTTTTCAAAATTAAAACGTTTTAAAAGTGATCCTAGACTTTATGTCAGAGAATATATATATATATATATATATATATATATATATATATATATATATATATATAAATATATATATATATATATATATATATATATATATATATATATATATATATATATATATATATATATATATATATAATTATATATATATGTATATATTTATTTATTTATTATGACTGAAATATCTGTTAAAACAGAATTCCATCTAATAAAAGGAGCCCATAAAAACGCCAAGATGGGCTCCTTTTATTAGAGAGAGAGAGAGAGAGAGAGAGAGAGAGAGAGAGAGAGAGAGAGAGAGAGAGAGAGAGAGAGAGAGAGAGAGAGAGTCTTTTGAAAAGATATTCCCAGTGTCGCAAATGAACCAAATGGAGGAAGAATTTTAGGTCCACATTTCCACATAGTAGAGATTAGTTCCGACTTCCAAGTCTTGACAATTTTCGGAGTTTGAAATTTTATCTTAATGACTCTCTCTCTCTCTCTCTCTCTCTCTCTCTCTCTCTCTCTCTCTCTCTCTCTCTCTCTCTCTCGTGCGCGTTGCGGTGAGCACTTAGATGATTTTCCTTGGGGGGGTCTATCTTTGCCATTAGTGGATAGACTTGAGAGTTTCATCCAGTACCGTCTTGCTTGTTTGGGGATTGTGTTGGTGTGCTGTTGAAAGACTTTTCATTAATGAAACCTTTTCGTTGATAAAACCATCTTCTTTAGTGATGGGTGTTCATTCTCTCGTTCCCTTCGCTTTTACTTTTTGATAGTCAGTTCGGTTAAGTGTACTAATTTGTATTATATTTTTGGGTTTGGGTCGTGATTATATTTGTTTCTGTAGGTTAACTTTTAATAATAATTCGTTTTCGCGTCATTTTAATATAACTTGTCTGGCCTTAGAACTCGTTATATCTATATAGCTTCAATATTTTTGGTTAATTTATTTATGAAATCTAAGCTCTCAAGCCAAGCACTGGGGCACTTTCGTTGGAGTGTTTCGACAACATGACAAAGATATCCAAAAAATAAAGGAGAAATGATAAAAGGATCTGCTGGTGGAACTGAGAGAAAACCCCACAGTTACATTCAGAAATCATAGTTGGAGAGGTTGAACAGCAATATTGAAGAAAGGATGGTGGAATGCAGGTATAGAGTAAAAGGCTAAGAAATGGTGGACCTTAGCCTATCAGGGAGTTTTGTCACTCTTAGTGATTGCATCGCAGTTTTGTGAATGGAGATTGTTTTACTCTTCTTTCTTATGTTAGTGGATAAAATTTACTATGCAGAAATGGACAAAACTGAAGACAAAATAAATAAATAAATAAAGGAGAAGAGTGGGTAGACAAAGAAAGAGGAGAAGAATGGGTAGATAACCAGAGAGAATATCTTTATGAATTGGTCCATTGGTCCACCCCGATGGCGTGAAATAAAGAGTTAGTTTTTGCAATATTTTCTTATCCCGGGCACTTATCTCAGGTCCTCCTCATCCTCCTCCTCCTCCTCCTCCTCCTCCTCCTCCTCCTCCTCCTCCTGGCTTCTGATAAGGTGCCATAAAACGCATACCAGAAGTCCGGCAGACGGGAAATCGCCCTCCGAAGAAGGAGATATGCCAGGGCGGTAGGGAAGTTGGGAAGGAGAAGGACCCGACAGGAATCAGCGAAGGCAAAGAGGATAATTTAGAATTGGGGGGGATATGAGTGAAGATGCGTAAGCGGAAGTATAGAGAATGGGCAGAACAATTGTTTTATGGACATTTATGAATAGACAAGTGAGATTGAGCGTTGTGTATTTTGTATAATTGATGGAGAGAGAGAGAGATTTAAAAATCCAGTGAATGTAGAAAACTGTTATTTATGAACATGTGTGGATAGACGTGGGAAGAATTGGCATTGTGTGTAATAGAGAGAGAGAGAGAGAGAGAGAGAGAGAGAGAGAGAGAGAGAGATTTAAAAATTCTGTGAGTGGAGAAGACTGTTATTTTTATGGGCATGTGTGAGTAGACTAGACAAGAATTGGCATTGTGTGTAATTGACAGAAACACAGAGAGAGAGAGAGAGAGAGAGAGAGAGAGAGAGAGAAACCCAGTGAATGACCTTGTGTAATTGACAGAAACAGATTGAGAGAAACAGAAGTGTATGTAATTGACAGAAAGAGGAGAGAGAGAGACTCAAGGGGGGAGGGGGGCGAGAGTGGCGGCTCTGGGACTGCCAAAGGAAGTCCTCAAGTGTTCCTGGATGAGGCTCCACTTGTTTTGGTGCCAGGTCGAATAAGGAACTCTGTCTCTTTCGAGAGGTATATCCTCGCCATAATTAAATCGGCCCTCTGATGATGGTTCCTCCTCCACGAGTCTGTCTGGGTCGTAATGAAAGAAGTGGTTCCTTCAGGATTTCGGTGGCTGTGCTGCCTTGCGTTTCACTGCCTCTTCCTCTTCCCCTGTGGGCTGTGGGCTGTAGAGAGAGAGAGCTTGTGGGGTGAATTCATCATATATATATATATATATATATATATATATATATATATATATATATATATATATATATATATATATATTTATTTATTTATTTATTTATTTATTTATTTATTGCGTTAACCTTGTGCACATCTCTGTTAAAAAAAGCCTCGTAGGTGGGTAGCGCCGACAGTGCACCTCTTGTGGCGCACTGTAGTTATTACTTAGGTTCTTTGCAGAGTGCCTTCGGCCCCTAGCTGCAACCCCTTTCGTTCTTTTAACTCTACTTCCTTTCATATTCTCTTTCATCCATCTTACTTTCCTCAACCGTCTCCTAACTGTTAATTCTTAGTGCAACTGCGAGGTTTTCGTGTTTTACACCTTTAAACCTTTTACTGCCAGTTTCCATTTCAGCGCTGAATAACCTCATAGGTCCCAGTACTTGGCCCTTGGCCTAAATTCTCTATTCAGTTCAATTCACTTCACATCTCCGTTAACGGAACATTTCAGATGGCGTGGAAGTCAGGTGACTGCGTGTCCTTGACCATGACATTCTTAATAAAAGGAGCTAGCTGCCATCGAGAGCAGCATTCGTCATTCGCCTCTCTCGAACAATTACGTCATCTGTAACATTTTACCCGTCGGAATTCGCATCGAGGGGACGCGTTCTGTGGCTTAACACAACACGTTTGTCAGGCTGCTTGTTGTTACGTTAGTAGTAATTTGGGGAATGTTTATAACTGATTCGTCATCATGTACGCCAGACCCGGCGGTCAACACGGGTTTGTTGTATTCCCGTTTGATATTCCTAAGTTGTGTATTGCCGTTTGATATTCCTAAGTTGTGTATTCCCGTTTGTTATTCCTAAGTTGTGTATTGCCGTTTGATATTCGTAAGTTGTGTATTCCCGTTTGATATTCCTAAGTTGTGTATTCCCGTTTGATATTCCTAAGTTGTGTATTCCCGTTTGATATTCCTAAGTTTACAGCGAGTTGTAATTGTTCGCCAAGATCGTTGAAATGTTTGGACTTTACTGGCGATGAAAGATATATTCTTGATTACACGGAGATCAGTCTGGCGTCATTTTTAATCATGTTGATTTAATTTTTTTTTCTTACGTACGACTTTCATTATTACCATAATTAGTATACCATGCTGATTTATTTTAATTTTTTCTTTTGCATGATTAATTTTTATTGTGCATGATTATCATGTCGATTTTTAGCATGTCGATTTTTTTTTTAATTGTATTTTTTCATCGAAGTTGTGCGTTTGAAATCTCAAAAATCAAGCGAAGCTGCATTGCATTACTACCCCAAAGCAATTCTCCTTGTATTTTGATAATTTACTGACATTTTTATCCATGTATTCATTAGCTTGTTAATTTATTTTTTTTTCTAATAACTGATCTCTTTTTTATGTATTTCCTGTTACCTTCTTTAGTTTCGTTCCAGTGAACACTATATTCTTTGGAAGCTTGAATTTCAAGTCAGTGGCCCCCTAGGTGGGCTTGTTCCATGTGAATAATGTTCAGTTTCGGAATAATAATAATAATAATAATAATAATAATAATAATAAAAACATAATAATAATAATAATAATAATAATAATAAAAAATCATCCTCATCATCATCATTACATCATAGTCATAATAATAATAATAATATCAAACATCATCATCATCATCATCATTAATAATAATATAATAATAGTCTTGTTAACAAGGATGGCTGCATCTTGCGAATTAATCTAATATTGAGTCTCTTCAATTTTTCTTATGATTCTCTTCTCTTGCCCATTAATATTGATTGACAACTGGCCACTGTTCATATTTTGCCAGATAATAATAATAATAATAATAATAATAATAATAATAATAATAATTAATAATGTTGTAAAAAGAGTTGTTTCATAAATTGTGTAAATGTTCAATAGTAACAACACGCAACCAAAGGTCTCCTGACTTTTAATATCCTGTCAGTGTCCAATACCCAGTTTTTGTCTTGAGGGAAACCTCCTAGTTTCCGTCAGACTCTACGGCTTTGTTCAACCTGAACTTCATGCGGTTTTTCTTTCTTAAGTTAATTGGCTTTTTTATCTTTGCTATAAAGTAAAATTTGGTGGTCTTTAAAGCGAGTATTAACAATTGTTAGGTATACTTTTTTTTTTTCCAAACAAGGTTCACGGGGTAAATTTGGAGATATATTTATGTAAGTTGTAAACGCCAGTAGGAAGTTCAGCGTTCTCTCATTTTCGTACTTTTGCATACATACACTATTATATAGTATATACTGTTTGTGTGTGTGTATATATATATATATATAAAATATATATATATATATATATATATATATATATATATATATATATATATATATATATATATATATATATATATAGTCAGTATATTGTAAGGATTTATTTGACTTAGCACTTTAAAATCAAGAGAAAGCTTCCTAGAATATAGAGTATGTATTGTATATATATATATATATATATATATATATATATATATATATATATATATATATATATATTTATATATATACATAACATATAATATATATATATATATATATATATATATATATATATATATATATACATATACATATACACACACATGCAACATATAATATATATATATATATATATATATATATATATATATATATAATATATATATATATATATATATATATATATATATATATATATATATATATATATATATATATATATATATATATATATATATATATATATATATATATATATATATTATGTTGCATGTCAAAATGGTATATATTAGAAGGAAGTATTTTGGCAGTTTTCACGCTAGAGACATCAAGAAACCAAAGCTTAGTGTTACCACGGTAGACGCACATCCGTGTTGACCTTTTTAAGGTTCTAGACCTTTTTGGTTGTATGACGAAGACAAGATCTCCTGAACTTCTGACAAGAGCCAGGTATTCATTCCACATGTTTGAGATCATTTGATTGATTGGTTAGGTAATGTTTACAGCCTTTTTTTTACTTATTAATTTATGATATATTATTTTCATATTCAGTTTTACGACATTAATGCCGTGAATTTTATAATTTCTCAGCTTTACGGAGAACTGAATGAGTACGGTGGATTTTGTATTTTGGTTTAAGAAACCTGTAATTTTGAGGAATGCTGTACTTTTCAAGTGAGAGTTTAATATTTGCTGTTTATTTTTTGCTAAGAAATATTTCCCCCTTTCCACATCGGGGTTTTATCTAGTGAAATTCTAATATATCTTCCTGTGGTGTTTCTGTAATGATGTTACCTGATGCAATGTAATGCAGTCCCCCTGAGGAACCTCAAAAGTTCAAGCGGAGATGCATCGCTTTACTACCCTTAAACAGTTCTCCTTGTATTTTACTTGATTTTTATCGATTTATTTATTATTAAATTATTCTTTCTTTTCTGATAAGTGATCTCTTCTTTCTGTATTTCCTATTACCTTCCGTTACTTCTTTCAAATGAACACCATGATATTCTTTGGAAGCTTGAATTTCAAGTCAGTGGCCCCTGGGGTGGGCTTGTTCCATATGAATAGGGTTCATCTTCTGAATAATAATAATAATAATAATAATAATAATAATAATAATAATAATAATAATAATAATGGAGCAGTTAAGGTGAATGCCTGTACCAACATGAAGTTAGAAAAAGATAGCGTTTGTAAAATACCTTTTATAATTGCCTGTGAGATTATTCCACTTTTAAAGAACTGGTTTTTGTTTTTTGTGTTTTTTGGACATGCGAAAGACATAATAGCATTAATAGCCTTGCTCATCGGAAACAAGTAGAAATCTACAGATACCCATCCGTCTCTCAGCAACAGCTTGATTAATTAAGTGGAAAGAGCTTTCACACACACACACACACACACACACACACACACACCTGTGACCTCGCCCCTTTGTCCTGTACCTCCCCCTAAAATGTCCTCCTCCTCCTCCTCCTCCTCCTCCTCCTCCTCCTCCTCCTCCTCCTCCTCCAAGAGTCTTCGTCCTTCAGGAGACGATTGCATGCGGTTTCACTCTCGGTCATGTATATGTGAAGTGTTTGTTACAGCCTTCTTGTGTCCCCTAAAAGTCATGGTGAAAAATAGGTCCCTTGTGACTTCAGAGAGAGAGAGAGAGAGAGAGAGAGAGAGAGAGAGAGAGAGAGAGAGAGAGAGAGAGAGAGAGAGAGAGAGAATTGCTAAGAGTCTCCGTTATTTTTTGTACATATGAAGCCTTCAGTCTTGGTTGCTAGGGATTTGAAAGGGGAGAGAGAGAGAGAGAGAGAGAGAGAGAGAGAGAGAGAGAGAGAGAGAGAGAGAGAGAGAGAGAGAGAGAGAGAGTATTAAAAAGATGATTGGGCTTTCAGACCCCTAGCGGAACGTATGTGTATTTTGTTATTGCTTATTGCTGAGGGTTGGCAAATATTAATACATTCATATCTTGCATGCTCACTCATGATTTTTACTTAATTAACCTTGATTATCTTCAAGAAATTTCCTCACCAACAATTCGAGGGTTTTCATCTTATAAATCATCATCTGCAGTCTGAGCATCCTTCGTATTGCTCCATTTCTAAATGGCTCCATCCATGTCAGCCTTTTTGAAGAAATATACCCTTCCGAGAATAAGTTCAGCAATTCCACTTATCGTTTTTTGGACATTTTTTCATAACATGTAAAGAATACTTGACTGAGAAGTTGTTCGGTGTTTTATAACATTTCTTCCACTTATAATACTGCTTCATTTGTTTGGTTGATTTTAAAGTCACGGGAATATATAATACTGCTTCATTTGTTTGTTCGATTTGAAAAGTCACAGGATATGTTATTTATCGTTGTAAGGTTTCTCTGGGTGTTCTCAAATCTCTTCCTCTTTCTCCAACTCCATTTCAAATCCGTTTAATTGGGGCTCTCCTGTGTTAATGAATTCGTGGGAGATGATGTTGCGTGAGAGCTTCGCCTCCAGAATTTTATCAGGGTTGACGAAATATTTTGCGCTATTATGATAGTTAGTAAATTTATTTTCTTTCCTTTTTCATCGACAGGGGATAATTGGGCATATATGTATGAGTCTCGTTTCCATTTCTGCGAATTGTTTATTTGCAGAAGGAAAATGAATTGTAAGTGGAGAGGACTGTTGCAGTGATGAGCGTACCCTGTGCATGACTTTCTGGTGCGTACAGTATCCAATTCTTATTGACGGTAGGAACAGTCACGACGGCTGGAACCATCTCATATAAAACAACTAGTCAAAAAAAAAAAAAAAAAAAAAAAAAGCGCCGAAGTTGCCTCAGCGGTATCGAGTCATCTGTACAGCGTATGAATCAAGGCCACCGAAAATAGGTCTATCTTTCGGTGGTCTCGGTATAATGCTGTATGACCCGCGGCCTGTGAATCTTTAACCACGGCTTGGTGGTGGCCTTTCTGTATCGTTGCCAGATGCACGATTATGGCTAACTTTAACCTTAAATAAAATAAAAACTACTGAGGCTAGAGGGCTGGAATTTGGTATGTTTGATGATTGGAGGGTGGATGACCAACATACCAATTTACAGCCCTCTAGCCTCAGTAGTTTTTAAGATCTGAGGGCGGACGGACAGGCAAAGCCAGCACAATAGTTTTCTTTTGCAGAAAACTAAAAAGAATGTACACTTATGTATGTGTATCACACACTACCCCAGGTGGAGCAGTAAAAGACGGGTTGTGGGTCTGACCGGTTTCGACTTTATTTCCAAGCCATTGACATCAATGGCTTGGAAATAAAGTCGAAACTGGCCATATATATATATATATATATATATATATATATATATATATATATATATATATATATATATATATATATATATATATACCTATATATACACACACACTCAATCATCACATTCATATGTACCATATATTTCATATCGGTCAACATCCAATATTCAACTTTAACTGCCCTGCCCTTCTTCTTCTTGAACGATTCGCTTGACACTCAATACATTACTGGGACGCCAGGGAATTTCAGTCGCCAAATATCATCACCCAAACTTCTTGTCGTCCGAGACCGCAAACCGGGAAGCTCTCGATATACCTTTTGTGGTGGTGGTCTCGGCATCCAAGCGCTCCCCCCATAGTTTGAAGTGCGGGTCTCTTTATCGCGGAAAGGAGGTCGGTTCTTTTGACACCTGCTGACACTTGCTGTCCCATATCGTACAGCTGAGCCACAAGGGAAGAATTTTGTTTACCACTCGATTCTCTCGTATCTCAGTTCTCGTAGGTGTGTATGGGTCGTGTGAGCAGCCATATATCAACAAACGCGATAGTCGCGTCAAGAGTCCCGTCGTAATGCCGGCAGTGCACCTCACGGAAAGCGCTGTAGGCACGACTAAAGGTTCTTTGCGACCGTCCCTTCCATGGCCCCAAGCTGCAACCCCCTTTCATTCCTTTTACTGTACCTCCGTTCATATCTCTCTTCCATCATGAAATCCACCGTCTCCTAACAATTGTTTCATAGTGCAACTGCAAAAGATTGTCCTCCTTTTACACCTTTCAGACCTTTTTTACTCTCAATTCCCCTTCCAGCGATGTATGACCTTATAGGTCCCACCGTTTGGCAATTGGCCCGAACTCTATACATGCTCCAAGAATCGCATCGCGAAAACGGCAGAATTTGAAGGGAGAAAACTTAAAGAAAGATATTTGAGAAAGATAAAGATATTTGAGAAAGACGCGCCGAAGGAGAAAAAGGTGGGGAAGAAATTTATCAAGCCAGTTCCCCTCCGGGAAATCTTTGCCCGGCTTCTTAGAATTGCGCTGCAAGAAATATCGCTGAGAGCCCCCCATTCTGAAATGCTATTTTAATGGGCCAAAAGGGTTTTCGGTGGGACCGCCTCTCGGGGCGATCGGATACTTTCTTCGGGAGAAAGAAAAATATAATCAAAAATAAATGTATATATATATATATATATATATATATATATATATATATATATATATATATATATATATATATATATATATATATATATATATATAGAGAGAGAGAGAGAGAGAGAGAGAGAGAGAGAGAGAGAGAGAGAGAGAGAGAGAGAGAGAGAATGTGTATTGGCTTCTCACGAGACACATTGTTTGCGTTATTGAAATTGCATTCCCTGTTTCCCTTTATTGTGGAAGGTGGAATGTATTGCGAATGTTTTGCAAAAATCCCTTGCTCGTGTTTTAACAGTATATTATTGTTATATAAACTAATTTAAACCTTCAAGGGAATGATGTTTTGCAGCGGTAGAGGATTTGTTTAGAAGTACTGAATGCAATTTTTTTTTTTTTTTTTTTGCGAGTCGTTGGAAGGTAAAGGAAGAATGTTCATTATTTCTCTCTATTTTTTCTTTACATTTCCGTTTCTCCGCTAAATTTAAGCTCTTGATTTCGTCTGTTTTGCTCAGGTTAAAAATGCGTTATTGCAGTTACATACGACAGAACTTTATTTCACTGAAATTGTGGTTTGAAAGTAATAGTTCATCTCGATTTTAAAACGTTATATGGTGTATTCTGTCTCATGTATCGATAGGTACTGAGATTTGATGACACTTTTACTGTCCAGTATAACAATTTTTGCATTGAAAATGAGGGTTACTCCAGTGGTCCTCATCAAAAGGGGAAGGAGATGGTAACTAATGTTATAATTGATTTTGTAGTAACTGTTTTTAGTAAGAATTAGTGTGAATTTAAAGGGGGAGATTTAATTTGTTCCAAACATACACATCCATTTATTATGTATATGTGTGTGTTTTTGTGTTTAATTTTATTAAAAGCGAGGAAGAACTCATAGTTTTTCGAAAAAATGGTTTGCAGTATGTTCAAATAATTTGTAAAAAGAATCGACTCCAGTGCCTTATTCTTTACTTTATATATATATTTCTTTTAGATTATTTGATGATATAGTGACGCGTTTGTCCAAACTCGTTGACTCGTTCACGAACTGGTGAAGTTTGACTTATGAAGTGTAGTTTTATTAAGAAAAATAACTTAGATAATTGAATTATAACTAGAAATCTAAACAGGTGTTACGTGCTAATGAAAGAATATCATTTGTGACCTCTGGGTGAAGTTTGGAAAAAATCACTGGAATTTAAACAGACAAAATTAAATGAACAAACGAGATCCAAACAAGTGAAATAGACATTGAAAACAAGCGAAATGTAAATTTCAAAGTATATATAGAGAGAGAGACTTTGAAAAATAACGATGTTGACTCTCCACCCGAAAGAAATCGTCAAGATATAACAACAGGACGTCATGGAAATCTGGACAGAAAATGAGGCCGCGCCTGAACTCTCAGACTCTTGATGGTGTCAGTGTTGGCGGTGATGGTGATGGTGGTGGTGGTGACGTAGTGAATCACAGTGTTGGAGATGACTATAATGATGATGGTGATGATGATGATGATGATAATGAGTAATGGCAGTGCGAGGTGGAACCCACGTCAAACTAGGCCATTCGGCGAGTCATGCAACTGTTAGCCACCCAATTATTCATGGGAAACTGTTGCTGTCTCGCTTGTTCATGTCCACAGCGGTGAGTGTCCTAAGTCTTGGCATCAGTGTCGTAGGTAGTCGCTGCTGTAGCGGTAAGTACCGCGAGGAGTCGCAGGAATTAGTTGTAAGTACCGTGAGGAGTCGCAGGAATTAGTGGTAAGTACCGTGAGGAGTCGCAGGAATTAGTTGTAAGTACCGTGAGGAGTCGCAGAAATTGATTGTAAGTACCGTGAAAAGTCTCAGGAATTAGTGGTAAGCACCGTGAGCAGTCGCAGGAGTTCCTGGTAAGTACTGTTAGGAATCACAGGAATTAGTGCTAAGTACTGTTAGGAATAGCAGGAATTAGTGCTAAGTACTGTTAGGAATTGCAGGAATTAGTGGGGAGTACCGCGAGGAGTCGCAGGAATGAGTGGTAAGTACCGCGAGGAGTCGCAGGAATGAGTGGTAAGTACCGTGAGGAATCGCAGGAGTTAGTGGTAAGTACGTGAGGAGTCGCAGGAATTAGTGGTAAGCACAATGAGGAGTCGCAGAAATTAGTGTTAAGTACCGTGAGGAGTCGCAGGAATAAGTGGTAATTACAGCGAGGAATCGCAGGAGTTAATATGAGGTAAGTAATCCACCAATATTTGAATTTGAAATTTATTAATTACTTAGGCAAGACATACTAAATTTTGACACAGTTTTTCTTAAACAGTTTTATGACTCGAGAACAGACGTTCGGTTGCATCGCTTATTTCAAAAGGTGGAATTTTTATGCAAATTGTTTTCGTTTCGTAATTCACTTTCTATTCGGTATGTGGAAGATTCTAAACTTTGGTATTTCAGTGTTATTTATTGAAGCATTGAGCGCTCTGTATTTATAGAACAGACCTTTTGGAAATTGTTTGAAAACGAAAATGCTGTATTTGGTGTAAGTGTATTTTAAAAAAATAAACCTGAAGATGTGTATTTGTATGTATAGTATTATATATAATATATAAAAGTTCCTGGGAACTATTTATGTATATGTATATGCATATATATAATGTATACATATACATATACAAATATAAGTTCCCTGGAGCTTTTATCTAGCTAGTAATTTTTTGTGTAGGCGCTAATACATTCCTGTAAAATCACCTTGCAGTCGCAGTCTTGTCCTCGGAAACAATTCGCTATTTCAGGTGAGAGATTATTCTGAGTTCCAGTGATGATAACACTGGGGTGATGAATGGCCTCCTTTGGGTGCATTCCTCTGCTGTGAAGTTGTATTTTTAGGAACTTTCTCATATGATCCTTGCTCTTTTCGTAAGGCTATTTCGAGGACTGTGTAATAGAGGGACAACACGGAGCCAGACTTTGTGATAAGTTATTTTCGCGTTGGCTGAAAGTAGGATAATTTCGTTAGTTATTTCTTAGGAAATTGTGGTCGGTGTTCACTTTAATATATTACCCTGTTGATATATATATATATATATATATATATATATATATATATATATATATATATAATAAAGGAAGCTATATTTCGATAGAAAGAATACTGCAGACGGTTTACAGAGGAATTACTGTCAGGGTTTA
>NC_089788.1:2855501-2895501 GCF_040412425.1 Macrobrachium rosenbergii | reverse complement strand
AGCCAAGTGTTTAGGAGTATAATGTAATAAAAAAGGGCTGCATTAATCGTTCAAATATTATTATTATTATTATTATTATTATTATTATTATTATTATTATTATTATTATTATTATTATTATTATTATTCAGAGGATGATCCCTATTCATATGGAACAAGCCCACCACTGACTTTGAAATTCAAGCTTCCAAAAATAGTGTGTTCATTTGAAAGAAGTAACAGAAGGCCGTAGGAAATACAAAAAAAAAAAGAGATCAATTATTAGAATAGAATATATTTCGAATATTGAATGTTACAATAGAATATCAACCATTGTTTTCATTCCATTTCAAAGTCCTTTCGCTCTTTGGTCTCTGTGGTCGGTCGGTTAATTGGTCGCCCTCTTTGAAGCAGGTTTGTTTCCGTGTCGGGAAAGTTTTCTGTAGGTGCGACCACACTTGCTCTAAAAGAGACCTTATTTTTTCTTTTTAATGCGGCCGCTCTGAAAAGCGATATGTCCTCTCCCACAAAGGGAAGACTAATTAGTTGCCGAGTCGTTGTTATGTAATGTTGTTGGAGATAATAGATGCCTATCTCAAAATAATTAGCAGTGTTCTTTGAAGGATATTATCTCGTGTCGGTGAAGCTTCCCTGAAAAAGAAGATTTTTAAAATTTTTCTGATGCAGTTGTGAGTACATAACATCTAAATACAAGGGGCAGAAAATGGATACATCTAAATGCAAGGGGCAGAAAATAGAAACATCTAAATGCAAGGGTCAGAAAATAGATACATCTAAACGCAAGGGTCAGAAAATAGAATCATCTAAATGCAAGGGGTCAGAAAATAGAAACGTCAAAATACAAGGGTCAGAACATAGAAACATCAAAGTGCAAATGTCAGAAAACAGAAACATCTAAATACAAGGGTCAGAAAATAGAATCATCTAAATACAAGGGTCAGAACATACAAACATCTGAATGCAAGGGTCAGAAAATAGAAACATCTAAATACAAGGGTCAGAACAGAAACATCTAAATGCAAGTGTCAGAAAATAGAAACTTCTAAATACAAGGGTCATAAAATAGAAACATCTAAATACAAGAGTCAGAAAATAGAAACATCTAAATACAAGGGTCAGAAAATAGAAACATCTAAATACAAGGGTCAGAAAATAGAAACATCTAAATTCAAGGGTCAGAAGATAGAAACATCTAAATTCAAGGGTCAGAAAATAGAAACATCTAAATTCAAGGGTCAGAAAATAGAAACATCTAAATTCAAGGGTCAGAAAATAGAAACATCTAAATACAAGGGTCAGAAAATAGAAACATCTAAATTCAAGGGTCAGAAAATAGGAACATCTAAATGCAAGGGTCAGAAAATAGAAACATCTAAATACAAGGAAGTCTCCCATCTAAATGTAGTGCAAATTGGAACTAAATACAAGTTCAGGCGAAGATGCAATGCATTATTACCCTAATATAATTCTCCTTGTATTTTAATAATTTACTCACTTTTTATTTATTTATTTATTTGTTAGTTTATCTATTTCTAATAGCTGATCTCCTCTTTTTGTATATCTCTTTACCTTCTGTTACTTCTTTCGAATGAACATCATCATATTCTTTGGAAGCTTGAGTTTCAAGTCAGTGGCCTCTGTGGTGGGCTTGTGCCATATGAATAGGGCTCTTCATCTTCTGAATAATAATAATAATAATAATAATAATAATAATAATAATAATAATAATAATAAAGTAATAAATAATAATAATAATAATAATAATAATAATAATAATAATAATAATAATAATAATAAATAAGTAGGAATTTATATATGTTTATTTTACGGCTGAATACGTCACTTCGATACTGATTTACCCACCAAAGCAGTTGAGTCTTTTCGATGCGCATAAATCATTCCTTTCCCGTTGGGGGGGCGGGGTTAGCACTGTAAGCATTACTTAAGGTTCTTTGCAGCGTCCCTTCGGCCCCTAGCTTCAACCCCTTTCATTCCTTTTACTGCACCTCCGTTCGTATTTACTTTCTTCCGTCTTACTTTCCACCCTCTCTTAACAATTGATTCATAGTGCAACTGCGAGGTTTTCCTCATGTTGCACCTTTCAAACCTTTCTATTCTGTTTTCCTTTCAGCGCTGAATGTCCTCATAGGTCCCAGCACTTGGTATTTGGCCAATTCTATATTCTATATTCTGAATAATTTCTTAAACTTTTTCAGCAACGCTGATATGCGACTTCTCCGTGCCTGAAATTTTCAGACTAACAAAATGGCAAAAGGTTGTTTATTTGATAAAGACGCGTAGAATGTGACTCTAGTTTTTGTTACTGCCGAATTAACGTACCTTTTAAATAGGGGAAAGCTAAATGCTTTTGGAATGAATAAAACACAAAAGGAAATTTCGCATTCAAGAAGTGAATGTTATTTTATATGTGTGTTTTGCTCGATGTTTTTGTAATCTTCCATTAGTCAGTTTTTTCTCGCAAAGAATTTTTTTTTGTTACTTTCACCGTCCTTTTGAAATTTATTTCGTGTATTATTTTTGTGGGGATTTCACAAACGCAGATGTATAATTTATCCCGCAACATTTAGAGACTACTCCGAAATAGATGAAGCCTCGGGGAAGAGAACAAAGGCAGTGACCACGGCAGAACAAGCCTTTTGCCTCTCTGCAAACCATTAGTCTGTTATAACTTCTATTCATCGGCTTAGAGGGAAAAACGACCTCATTTGTTGCCATGCAAATGAAAACCCCACGGCACACAAAAGATTCAAGATAGCAGCCGCCGTTATTTCAGCAGAGGGAGATTGCTCATATATCCCAGAAAAAATGAGTTTCTTTTCAAATGTTCTGTGGAAATTTTTTGCCGGTGCAAAATGAATAATCACTTTTGTATGCAGGGATCTTCACCCAAATGCCTACTTCGTTTTTGTCTGTTCGCTGTGCGATGCAAGCTTTCAAGCGTGATATTTTCCAGCATTTTGTGATCGCCAGAAATTGCGTTTCGATTTTCACGGTGGATGAGAGCGCGGCTCTCTGGTGCAGGCTATCTGATTAATCTAGTTATATATATCTAGATATGTAGTCATTATTTGCTCTGCTGAACGGAAGGTTTTTGTATTTTCATCATTGTTGTGGTAGAGGATGCATCTCTCTCTCTCTCTCTCTCTCTCTCTCTCTCTCTCTCTCTCTCTCTCGCTTTTATTCGGAAAGGATTGTAGTATAGAGCAGTTATATATCTTTGTGAGAGAGGCGGGTCTCCTCAACTGATTTTAAATCATATACATGTGCAGTATGCGTGTATGTATAGTATATATGAATTTACAGATGTATATATTATATATACATATATATTTACACATTTCTTATATAAAAACTCCTTTTAAATTTTTTTCTAAAGTTTCCTATTTAATTTATTTTACAGCGTCAATAACCTAGATGTTTTGACGCCAGTTTAAATAATCATAAATCAATCAGTCAGTCGCTTTAGGTAGTTTTAGCTCTAGGAGACAGTCTGTGAATATTTCAATTCGAATAGCTCGTCTAACTTTTTAGTCCCTGAAATTTTTCTTGAGAAGGAAATTTTTCTTGATGCTATTTAGGTGTCGCCCTTGTGTTTCTCCTGAAGGCCGTATCCAGTTATGTATAGATCCGCCTCCATTCAAGTATTGTCTCAGCGCGTTAGGAAGCCGTCCTTTTGCCTTTCCCGTTGACAATCTTCTCTACAAAAGCTTCCTTGTCTTAAACACTCTTTTATCATCAAGTCCCGGGTCGGTCTCTACTCTGCGAGATGGTCGCTTGTTTCTGTCGTTTTTATTCAAGGCCTGCGTGGCGACGATAGATTTAAGAATGGTTTGTGTGCCTCCTTTTTTCCCCCTTCTTTTAGGCACTGGCACCTTTTAGACCTGACATTGTTTTCTTATTAGGTGGACCTCTTTGTTGAGTTGTCTGTACATCGAATACTGAGGAAAGGAGGTTCTATAACAGACCTGACATCCACTGCCAAATATATTTCTTCATTTCACGTGTATTTTGTTAACATTTAAGAATCTCCTCAAGAGAACTTCAATCAATCTGTCAGCTCATTCAGAGAACTTGAAGTCTGTCAGCCAATTCCTACAGAGAACTTTAAATCTGTTAATCAACTCCTTCAGAGAATTTTGAATCTGTCAGTCAACTCCAGAGAACTTGAAATCTGTCAGTCAGCGCCTTCAGAGAACTTGAAATCTGTCAGTCAGCTCCTTCAGAGAACTTGAAATCTGTCAGTGAACTCCTGCAGAGAATTTTGAATCTGTCAATCAGCTCCAGAGAACTTGAAATCTGTCAGTGACCTCTTGCAGAGAACTTTTAAATCTGTCAGTCAACTCCAGAGAACTTGAAATCTGTCAGTGAACTCCTGCAGAGAACTTTAAATCTGTCAGTGAACTCCTTCAAAGAACTTTAAATCTGTCAGTGAACTCCTGCAGAGAACTTAAATCTGTCAGTGAACTCCTTCAGAGAACTTTAAATCTGTCAGTGAACTCCTGTAGAGAACTTTAAATCTGTCGGGCAGCTCCTTATAGGTTCCAGTACTTGGCCTTTGGTCTAAAGTCTCTATTCCATTCCATTCCATTCCATTCCTATAACATTGAAGTTTTAAAGGGCTGTCTCTTAAGTGGTTATTCTCCCCAACCCCATGATTTTACTTCTAGTGTGTAATGTATGTATATAGCCTCTCGGGGGCAACAAAATTTCTTTCACATAATCGAACGTTTTGTTTTACTTGCAACTTTGACAGTGCCTTTTGACGCGTTGTCGATATTCCGATACAAGTATCGGTTAACTATACCGAACCTGAGTGCCTTGAATCGAATCAAAATGACTGTAAAGAGTTTTTCAATTTAATCGTCTGATGAATTTCGATGAGGATAAGTAATAAAGTGTTGGTCGATATTTCGAAGCTATTTACATGACGCTAAGTGACACTTGACGGGAAATTTTTTTTTTTTGAAGTTGGCCACCAGCATTCCCGTGGTTGTGGTACCTTGGGGATTGGTATCGATTCTCTTCATTTGTGATGACGACAGTCCTAATTCAGGCATTATTGATTTATTGATGCGGCAATTACTGTCACAACGACAAGAGATCGTAGACAGCAAAATTTACGAGAAAGTTATCTCTCTCTCTCTCTCTCTCTCTCTCTCTCTCTCTCTCTCTCTCTCTCTCTCTCTCTCTCTCTCTCTCTCTCTCTCTAAGAAAAGGCAGACTTTTTTAAGTGATAATTGCAATGGATGAAAATATTCTTTCTAAATCGCCTGAGATTTTGCCCTTACAAAATAACACTTTGAAAAATATTCAGTTAGACTTTGTTCATCCTTTTCTACATTTGTAGACGTTGGTTTACTGCGTGCGTTGTCGGGTAAATCCTCCATTGTATTCATTGCGTATTTCGATGTTTTTTTTTATTTTTTTTCTTTTTTCTCTCCTTTTGTCTCTCTCTCTCTCTCTCTCTCTCTCTCTCTCTCTCTCTCTCTCTCTCTCTCTGTAGGCGGAATGCATATACGCACAAATTTATTTGGTCATTGGGAACTATTGGATCAGGTCAAAAATTCTTAGCAGTTAAAATTTCAGCCCGGCGAAATTGCAAGTGGGCTTTTTGCGTTAGTTGAGTGCTCTGTTCAATCCTATTCTGTTGCTTTCAGCTCTGGGATGTTGTTTTTACTATTGTTGCTGTTGCTGTTGTACGTTGTTGTTGCAGCTGTAGTACTGTCCGTCTAGAATTGTTAGTCATCTTCATGGTTTTATGTCAGGTTGTCAAGTCGCTTGGTAGATTATAAACCCCAGGCTTATCCAAGGCCCTCAGTGAAATTCATACGCACGTCTATCCTGTGCTGTATGTTCCACAAATCTCCATTCATTCCCTTCCTTCCTTCTCGTAGCCCTCATCCAGGTAGGTCTAGGTGTGGGTCATCCAACTCTTTTGGTGCCCACAGCCCAGCTGACAACTATATATCACTTGTTCTCCCAGGGGTCGTGCGAAGGACATGTGCAAACCATCTCCGTCTCACTTTCATTATTTTCTCATCTACATATCTACATCTCTCTGGATATATTCCCGTAGGGAGGTAGTGCCGTCAGTGCAGCTCTTGCGGGGCACTGTAGGCATTACTTAAGGATCTTTACAGCGTGCCTTCAGCCCCTAGATGCAACCCCTTTCGCTCCTTTAACTGTACCTCCTTTCATATTCTTTCTTCCATCTTACTTTCCAACCCTCTCCTAACAATTGATTCATAGTGCAGCTGCGTGGTTTTCCTCCTGTTACACCTTTCAAACCTTCTACTGTCAATTTCCGTTTCAGCGCCGAATGACCTCACAGGTCCCAGTGCCTAAATTCTATATTGATTTCAATTCAATTCTCTAGACATGATGCATTCAGTTAAGCAAGCTTTGTAGATCATGGACTGTTTTGTTGATTAAAACTGCATCATCTACATATGCTGAGTCTGTCAACTTTGTATTGTTACTCCAGTCGAAACCTTGTTTTCTTTCCAACCGCAATTCTCATTATAAAATCTGTGGGAAGGGTAAATGTCATGGGTGAAATAACCTTTGCCTTGTAGCACCTCACTAGTTACTGTAAATTTACTTGACAAGACCCCATCAACATTTACCTGACTCTCCCTCGTTCTTGAGTAATTTCAAATTAGCTTCTCATATTTAACGAAGGAGTATAGCAATGTTGATCATTTTCACTTCATATACTTTGCAGTAAAATTAGTATTTCTCATCCTTGATAATTTGTATATTTTTTTGTTATTACAGATTGAATCCCTGATTAATACAAGATGCGACTTGGGATGCCAAGTGTCCCGTGACGACTTGGGAAAGGTAAGGAAGCTTTTAATGTGTTTAATGAACGCGAATATGTATTAACCTCGTCAGCAGGTGGTTGTATTTGTAATTCATTACATTTCATTTTCTTTTGTTTGTGTTTATGGTTCATTTTCGTGTACTGTTTCAGCGACCTGTATTTATAGTTCATTACATTTCATTTCCTTTTGTGTGTGTTTATGGTTCATTTTCAGTGTAATTTCGTCTACCTGTATTTATAATTCATTACATATCATTTCCCTTTTGTGTTTGTGTTTATGGTTCCTGTATTTATATTCATTACATTTCATTTCCCTTTGTTTTGTTCATGGTTCATTTTCATGTATTTATAATTCATTACATTTCATTTCCTTTGTTTGTGTATGTGGTTCATTTTCAGTGTGTGTTCAACTACCTGTATGTATAATTCATTACATTTCATTTCCCTTTGTTTGTGTTTATGGCTCATTTTCATGTACTGTTCAACTACCTGTATGTATAATTCATTACATTTCATTTCCCTTTGTTTGTGTTTATGGTTCATTTTCATGTACTATTCAACTACCTGTATTTATAATTCATTACATTTCATTTCCCTTCGTGTTTATGGTTCATCATCAGTGTAGTGTTCAGCTACCGGTATTTATAATTCATTACGTTTCATTTCCCTTTGTGTTTATGGTTCAGTTTTACTCTACTGTTCTGTATTTTGTTTGCGTATGGTTTTGATCAGTGTGACACAAAGACTATATAGCAGATTTTTGTATACTAATTTTTGACGCATTTGGTCTGAGCCTTGAGCCAGGTCATTGATTTTGTGATTTGGACCCACAAGGATTTAAAAAGGTGTTTAATAATCGCAGAGCAATTCAAGTACGGTACCCTCTCCTTGGCGGTACATTGACTGTTGATCCGTTATAGTGGGGGACCCCTTCCGTTCCTTTTACTCTACCTCCATTCATATTATATTCTTCCATCTTGCTATCCACCCTCTCCTAACGATTATTTCATAGTGCAGCTGAGAGGTTTTCCTCCTGTTACACCTTTCAGACCCACCTACTCTCAATTTCCTTTTCAGCACTGAATGACCTCGTAGGTCCCAGTGCTTGGCCTCTGGCCTAAACTCTATATTCCATTCCATTCCACTGTGAATTCGAAACGTATAGCCTCAGAATTACACTCCTTTCTCGTTTCTCCTTCTCAGTGTTGCATTGCGAGTTTTGTGCACATTGCTTGCAGTCGCGCCATTTTGCAAGGTAGCTGGTTGTGTTTTGGATAGAACAGCGAGTAATGTATAACGACATTTTCTTCTGCACTCGTGTTTGCGTACACGATGCTCCAGAGGAACGAAAACGTGCTATACGTAATTTGTACATACTCACATTGGTGAATAGTTTTGTTTATATTTCCTATTTTTCCGCATATGTAACTTTAAAGCAAACAATTTTCCCGAAAGATCAGCTGGCATCGAGATCGAACTGTTACCGTCACAGAGTAGAGTCTGCAATTTATTGATGGTGTCAGATGTAGGATCAGTACCAAACCAAATCTAATATTGTTGATCAGGTACACGTAGGGTACTCCGGGAGACCTTTAAAGCTAGTCGTCTACCATTTCAACAGAAGGTCATGTGTCTATTATCCAGATATTGCCAGGACCGTACCCTGATTGATGTTGGTCTGTCACGAGAAAAAAAGGGCATTTTAGTTTTACGCTAATAATATGTATATTTAAATATAATCTTCATACCACGAAGATGAGATGTTTCAGTATAGTCCACAGGAGAAAAAGATATTAAAACACTCTGATAGCTCGATAATTTCGCCTTCCACCAGGCTCTTCGAGAACTTTATTACAACTAAACATAAGTACATACATAAAAATCATCAACATTTTTTTTTCTCACCGGAAAAGACCTTTTTTGTTAAATTGGTAGTGTCTGTTGGAAGATTCAACAGTCTTGTTTTTAAAAATATCACGTCTGCACTAACGTCAGTGCAACCTGATGTCTGTGAGGTGATGCAAGTGTTTTTATATTTTGTCCGAAAGTCAGGATTAATAATTTAGTGTTTTTCCATGGCAAGGGTCGATCCAGACCTTACATTATTGTATGCATGAAGAAGAGTGGAAATTTCTTGTTTTGTAAATAATGATGCAGAGGCAAAATTTTCACGAATAAAACATGTTTCTTGTTTGTACGTCGAGGTGATCTACCCAAGTGATTTATTGAGACATATGTATCAGGGAAATATGAGTATTTCATGTGTACCTGCCTTATAGTTTTTGAGCGAAATTAAATTATTTGTTCTGTGTTATCTGGGAGCTTGGATGTTTAAGAAATTTATTTCTACATAACTGAAATAATGATGTGAAGCAAGCACTCTTATCAGGTGACCCAATTTCACTTTATTTCTCTGTCTGTATGAAAGTGTGATGCATTACGAAAGTTTGATTCTGTTCGCAAAAATGAATCCGGTGAGAATTTAAATGACAACAGAAAGGAGGCCCACGTAGGGGGGCGGGCGGTTAGTATCGTCAGTGCACGGTACATGGCGCACTGTAGACATATGCTCAAGGCTCTTTGCAGCGTCCCTTCGGCCTCTAGCCTTAACCCCTTTTATTCCTTTAACTGCACCTCCGTTCATATTCTCTTTTTATCTTATTTTCCATCCTCACTTAACAGGTGTTCAAAAGTGTAACTGTGAGGTTTTCCTCTTGTTACTCCTTTAGAACCTTTTCGCTCTCAGTTTCCCTTTCACCGCTGAATGACCTCACAGGTCCCATCGCTTACCATTGGCCTAAATTCTATGTTCCATTCTAGAGGATAGAAGGTATTTTTGTGACACCTTTTTTTTTTTCTCAAGATTCATTGGACTTTTTTTTCGATCTCAAGGTCAATTGGACCTTTTTTTTTTCCTTCTCAAGATCAATTGGATTATTTTCCTTCTCAAGGTCAATTGTACTTTTTTTCCTTCTCAAGATCAATTAGACCCGTTATTCCTTCAAAAGATCAGTTGGACCTCTTTTTCCTTCTCAAGATCAATTAGACCCTTTTTTCCTTCTCAAGATTAATTGCACTTTTTTTCCTTCTCAAGGTCAGTTGGACCTGTTTTCCTTCTCAAGATCAATTGGAGCTTTTTTTTCCCCTTCTCTTACGGGCAAGAAAAGAATGGCAGAAGGAAAAGTTCCCCAAAGTTTCATAACTGTGACTCTACAGCGAATCATTTTCGGTTGCTGGAACTTTTGTGCTCTTAAGTTTGCAGCCCTTTATTTACTGGCATGTGTGATATTTCTCTCTCTCTCTCTCTCTCTCTCTCTCTCTCTCTCTCTCTCTCTCTCTCTCTCTCTCTCTCTCTCTTCTTCTTCTTCTTCTTCTTAATCTAGATTTGCTTTCTTTGTCTCTTTGTGCATTCTTTCTCTCTCTCTTTCTGTCTCTCTCTCTCTCTCTCTCTCTCTCTCTCTCTCTCACTTCATATTCTAAGGCTCTCTCTCTCTCTCTCTCTCTCTCTCTCTCACTTCATAAGGCTCTCTCTCTCTCTCTCTCTCTCTCTCTCTCTCTCTCTCTCTCTCTCTCTCTCTCTCTCTCTCTCTTACTTCTTAATCTAGGCTTGCTTTATCTCTTTGTGTGTGTGTGTGTGTGTGTTCTCTCTCTCTCTCTCTCTCTCTCTCTCTCTCTCTCTCTCTCTGTCACTTCTTAATCTAGGCTTGCTTTATCTCTTTGTGTGTGTTCTCTCTCTCTCTCTCTCTCTCTCATAAGAACCAGTGGAGGCTTTAACACCATTAGGCTTAAGCTCCATGAAATTCAAATGACAGTAGGGAAGGCTGTATTCAGACCTTAGCTCAATAGAACATTAAGAAATTCTGCGGGATATTGTATTTCGTCGTTATTTGTAAAAAAAAAAAAAAAATAAATTATGTACAAATCCATGTTAGCCATGAGTTTCATATTCGTCGAAAATATATATTTTTCCGTCATAATTTAAAAGTATGACGAAAATTGTTATTTTAAGTGATTGGTGAAAAACAGTCAGTTATACCTGATTCATCCTTTTTAAGACTGAAAGAAAAACTCCTGTTTCCTTGCAAATGTCTGACGCCCACAAGCATTCTTACTATTTTTGAAGTATTGCCATTTTTGGATTATTATTATTATTATTATTATTATTATTATTATTATTATTATTATTATTATTATTATTATTACGGAACAAGTCTGTAGGGGCCATTGACAAAAACTCAAACTTCCCAAGAATGCAATGTTCCTTTGAAATAAGTTACAGAAGATAATAGTGAAATATAGAAAGAAGAGATCAGTTATTAGAAAAAAAAGGAATTCATAAATTAATATACAAATAGATAAAAATAGATAAATTATTGAAATAGAAGGCGAATTGTTTAAAGGTGGTAATGCATTACATTACACAACATCCTCAGTTTCCAAGCGCTTTTACCTCGCAGTTTACAAAATTCGAAATTTTCGTAGTCAGGACATGTCGTTGTTATTTCCTATGTGATTATAACATTTGCATGTCTTTGTCGTATTTTTGGAAATAAAGGAAACGCTCGATTACCTTGGAAGTTTTGAAATGTGCTTCCCTTTCCTGGATACCATTTTACCGCAGTCCACAGATCCAGGATGTAGATTATACATATGTAAATGTATGTGCCCATAAAAGTAAAAAATGTGAATGCTGTGTAAATAGCCTAAGAGTTAGCAGCATGCATATGCATGCGCTTGCTTGCTTGCTTGCTTGCTTGCTTGCTTTGCGGTGATTTGGCAGTGAAGTTTCTTTTGCCCCTGGTTGACACAAACTCTATTCAGTAACGTCTTATAGATGTTTTCTTTAATTGCTACCATCCATTTGGACATACTTGGAGCAGTCTTATACTATTTGTTTTATTTTGACTTTCTCCCCTTACTCCGAGGACGTTTTGCAGAAAACTGACTCAAGGATGGTCTTTATTTTCTCTAAATACTTTGAAGGTGTTCTTCAGAAAGCCGACAAGGAAGGTCTTTATTTTCTTTAAATACTCTGAAGGTGTCTTTCAGTAAACCGACTCAAGAAGGTCATTATTTTATTTAAATAAATACTGTGAAGGTGTTTTTCAGAAAAGCGACTCAAGGAAAGACTTTATTTTCTTTAAAAATACTCTGAAGGTGTTTTTCAGAAAACCGACTCAAGGAAGGTCTTTATTTTTTTTAAATACTCTGATGGTGTTTTTCAGAAAACCGACTTTAAATACTCAAGGTGTTTTTCAGAAAACCGACTCAAGGGAGGTCTTTATTTTTTTAAATACTCTGATGGTGTTTTTCAGAAAACCGACCCAAGAAAGGTCCATATTTTCTTTAAAATACACCAAAGACGTTTCGAAGAAAGTTGACAAGATCTTGCAGAACTCTCTCTCTCTCTCTCTCTCTCTCTCTCTCTCTCTCTCTCTCTCTCTCTCTCTCTCTCTCTCTCTCTTCTCGCATGATGTTTGTCCCCGCTCCCTAATCTCTTATATACATATACACGTTAAAAGCCCCTAGCTTAGGAAACCTCGTAAGTTATCCTTCCTGTTTTTCCACTCGGATATGCACCTATTGCAGCCGTATTTATGGGGAAAGCTTTTAGAGCATACATACCATGTTAATGCGGCGCCGTTTGTTATTCTTGTCTTCGGTCGAGATCTTCCCCCCACCCTTCCTTTGCTAAAGGGTCCAATCTTTTATTCCCGTTCGCTGCGCTTCCATGCTTTAGCCAGAAAAAAAAGGCCGTTCTACGTTTCATGCTTAGGTCGTTTCGGTGCCATATTCGCTGCCATGAGTCCTCTCTCTCTCTCTCTCTCTCTCTCTCTCTCTCTCTCTCTCTCTCTCTCTCTCTCTCTCTCTCTCTGTTGAACGTTTCACCATGGGTGTTGGATGAAATCCTCTCATTTTGTGAGATGGTATGAGTCAGGGTCTTTCTCTCTCTCTCTCTCTCTCTCTTTCTCTCTCTCTCTTTGTGAATCTTTCAGAGTGTAGAGAGTAAATGGCGTTGTGGTTGAAGTTTTAAGGTCCCTTTAAAACTTATCCTCACTTATAAGTTGGTTTTGGCATTATGTGTATTATGTGTATGTGTGTACTCTCTCTCTCTCTCTCTCTCAACCCTTTAAAAATTATATATGAATCGTTCAGCCTCTGCTGCATCCCATCAAACTCATCAAAGCCAAATGCAGCTCTCGCAAAGCTTTAGTTATAAAATAAATTTGATTGTTATTTATTAATTATGGCTGTATAGTTCCGGATTTTATTGAAGTCTATGGCTAGAATTGCTATAATAGCCTCATCATTTAAATAACTATATATATAATATATATATATATTTTATATATATATATATATATATATATATATATATTTTATATATATATATATATATATATATATATATATATATATATATATATATATATATATATATATGTTATATTAAGTATGCTATCTTTATGGACACATTTCTCCCTAATTTTGGTCCTGTGCATATGACACTCCATTTCCTGGAGGCGTTTCCGTTCCGAGAACCTGGGCGGTGATAGTAGTTCCGCCTTTCCAAGGTTCTCAAAGAGGATATAATGTGTAGTACTGATATGTTGCAGTTGCAGTTTGAAATCTTTCCAATAGATCGGTTTATATTTTTTCACAGTTTAACCCTTTAACCGTAGCGCGCCAACGCTGCCTGAGCCGTTTAGTACGTATACATACGGGGAACAGATGTTTTGACCGTGGCGTTAAGTACGTATGTGAGACCGATTCTTCCCACTTTCCTTTCAAGGTTAATCCCCAAGTGTTGTTGACCATTTCGAAACAAAAACACTTCCTCCCAAACCCCCCTTTATCATAATTTTCCTGATTATCTGTATGTAATGCGGGAATTCGCCAGTCACTTGGCTACATCGCTATGTAGCGAGACAACACGATGCTGGACTGGTTCGTTCTCTTACACGGAATTTTGGTCTTTCGACGCAGCCGGTAGCAGGGCTGCAATCCTATCTAATCCAGCTTTGTATCGGTCGTGAGTTACTTTCTTTTCTGTTTTTCTTTTCCAGCTCTAGCGCAAATTAAAAACGATAAGTAATTGTAGTTTATTGACATTATTCCAACTGAATTATGAAAAATGTGCTCACTTGACTGTTTTATTACTTTAAGATATGTTCAGTGCGTGTAACTGAACTCCAGATGCGCTTCATTCTGAATAACGACAGAAAACTGTTTTCTTTAATTATTCTAAATTGCTAAAGTTGGCAAAAATTGTAATTTATTTCTTCAATTTAACTTTAGTATTTCATAAAAATTACTTCAGAAGCTGTATATATTTTCCTATGTCGCTACACATATAAACGGCCGTATGTAATATGTTAATAGTCTTATATGGGTTAAAATATATGGAATAAGGTACAGAAGCTGGTAAAAAAAGAAGCAAACGTAGCCCCCCAGCCCTCAAAAGATAGCACGCCCGGGAGAGTAGTTGCAAAAAGTAAAAAATATAACATGGGAACCCATGTTATGTTTTTTACTTTTTGCTTACAGTCTGCGTAGCGTAAATTTTTCCTGAACGCACTCTTAGCTGACAACCAGGGGCACCAAAGCTGCTTCCCATAGAAAACGGTTATTGGGTTAAGGAGACAGGTCACCATTCGAAAGGTGGGCAGAAATCCAGTTTCGATGACAGAGGCAGTGTTGCCTTTGTCTTAAACTGGTATGCCCAACTTAAGTGGGCCTCATAGGCACTGATTTCCTTAAAGAGACAGGCCACCATCCAAAATGTGAGGAGAAATCTAGTTTCGATGACAGAGGCAAAGTTGCCTATGTCTCGAACTGACAGTTGCTGATTTACTTAAGGAGACAAGCTACCATCCAAAAGGTGAGCAGAAAAGCAGTTTCAATGACAGAGGCAAAGTTGCCTATGTCTCGAACTGGTATACCCAACCTTAAGTAGCCCTGGTAGTTACTGATTTACTTAAGGAGACAGGCTACCATCCAAAAGGTGGGCAGAAATCCAGTTTCGATGACCGAGGCAAAGTTGCCTATGTCTTGAACTGGTATACCCAACCTTAAGTGTGCCTGACAGTTACAGATTTACTTAAGAAGACAGGCCACCATCCAAAAGGTGGGCAGAAATCCAGTTTCGATGACAGAGGCAAAGTTGCCTATGTCTCGAACTGGTATACCCAACCTTAAGTAGGCGTGACAACTACTGATTTCCTTAAGGAGACAGGCCACCATCCAAAAGGTGATCATAAACCCAGTTTCAATGACGGAGCCAAAGTTGCCTATGTCTTGAACTGGTATACCCAACCTTAAGTAGCCCTGATAGTTACTGATTTACTTAAGAAGACAGGCCACCATCCAAAAGGTGGACAGAAATCCAGGTTCGATGACAGAGGCAAAGTTGCCTGTGTTCGAACTGATATACCCAACCTTAAGTGAACCTGACAGCCAGTGATTTCCTAAAGGAGACAGGCCACCATCCAAAAAGATGGGCAGAAATCCAGTTTCAATGATAGAGGCAGAGTTGCCTATGTCTCGAACTGGTATACCCAACCTTAATTGGACCTGACAGCCAGTGATTTCCTAAAGGAGACAGGCCACCATCCAAAAGGTGGGCAGAAATCCAGTTTCAATGACAGAAGCAAAGTTGCCTTTGTCTCGAACTGGTATACCCAACCTTAAGTGGGTTGGCAGCCAGTTGTTTCCTTAAGGAGACAGGCCACCATCCAAAAGGTGGGCAGAAATCCAGTTTCAATGACAGAAGCAAAGTTGCCTTTGTCTTGAACTGGTATACCCAACCTTAAGTGGGGTGGCAGCCAGTGATTTCCTTAAGGAGACAGGCCACCATCCAAAAGGTGGGCAGAAATCCAGTTTCGATGACAGAGGCAAAGTTGCCCCTGTTCAAACTGGTATACCCAACCTTAAGTGGACCTGACAGTCACTGATTTCCGTAAGGAGACGGCCACCATCCAAAGGTGGGCAGAAATCCAGTTTCGATGACAGTGGCAATGACAGTGGCAAAGTTGCCCCAGTTCAAACTGGTATACCCAACCTTAAGTGGACCTGACAGTCACTGATTTCCGTAAAGGAGACGGCCACCATCCAAAAGGTGGGCGAAATCCAGTTTCGATGACAGTGGCAAAATTTGCCCCAGTTCAAACTGGTATACCCAACCTTAAGTGGACCTGACAGTCACTGATTTCCGTAAGGAGACGGCCACCATCCAAAAGGTGGGCAAATCCAGTTTCGATGACAGAGGCAAAGTTGCCCCAGTTCAAACTGGTATACCCAACCTTAAGTGGACCTGACAGCCACTGATTTCCGTGAAGGAGACAGGCCACCATCCAAAAGGTGGGCAGAAATCCAGTTTCGATGACAGAGGCAAAGTTGCCCCAGTTCAAACTGGTATACCCAACCTTAAGTGGACCTGACAGTCACTGATTTCCGTAAGGAGACGGCCACCATCCAAAAGGTGGGCAGAAATCCAGTTTCGATGACAGTGGCAAAGTTGCCCCAGTTCAAACTGGTATACCCAACCTTAAGTGGACCTGACAGTCACTGATTTCCTAAAGGAGACGGCCACCATCCAAAAGGTGGGCAGAAATCCAGTTTCGATGACAGTGGCAAAGTTGCCCCAGTTCAAACTGGTATACCCAACCTAAGTGGACCTGACAGTCACTGATTTCCAGACAGGCCACCATCCAAAGGTGGGCAGAAATCCAGTTTCGATGACAGAGGCAAAGTTGCCCCAGTTCAAACTGGTATACCCAACCTTAAGTGGACCTGACAGCCACTGATTTCCGTAAGGAGACGGCCACCATCAAAAGGTGGGCAGAAATCCAGTTTCAATGACAGAGGCAAAGTTGCCCCAGTTCAAACTGGTATACCCAACCTTAAGTGGACCTGACAGTCACTGATTTCCGTAAAGGAGACAGGCCACCATCCAAAAGGTGGGCAGAAATCCAGTTTCATGACAGTGGCAAAGTTGCCTTTGTTCAAACTGGTATACCCAACCTTAAGTGGACCTGACAGTCACTGATTTCCGTTCCAAAGGTGGGCAGAAATCCAGTTTCGATGACAGAGGCAAAGTTGCCCCAGTCTCAAACTGGTATACCCAACCTTAAGTGGACCTGACAGCCACTGATTTCCGTAAGGAGACAGGCCACCATCCAAAAGGTGGGCAGAAATCCAGTTTCGATGACAGAGGTAAAGAAACTGGTATACTCGACCTTAAGTAGACCTGACAGCCAATGATTTCCTAAAGGAGACAGGCCACCATCCAAAAGGTGGGCAGAAATCCAGTTTCAATGACAGAAGCAAAGTTGCCTTTGTCTCAAACTGGTATACCCAACCTTAAGTGGGGTGGCAGCCAGTGATTTCCTAAAGGAGACAGGCCACCATCCAAAAGGTGGGCAGAAATCCAGTTTCAATGACAGAAGCAAAGTTGCCTTTGTCTCGAACTGGTATACCCAACCTTAAGTGGGGTGGCAGCCAGTGATTTCCTAAAAGGAGACAGGCCACCATCCATAAGGTGGGCAGAAATCCAGTTACAATGACAGAAGCAAAGTTGCCTTTGTCTCGAACTGGTATACCCAACCTTAAGTGGGGTGGCAGACAGTGATTTCCTAAAGGAGACAGGCCACCATCCAAAAGGTGGGCAGAAATCCAGTTACAATGTCAGAGGCAAAGTTGCCTTTGTCTCGAACTGGTATACCCAACCTTAAGTGGGGTGGCAGCCAGTGATTTCCTAAAGGAGACAGGCCACCATCCAAAAGGTGGGCAGAAATCCAGTTACAATGACAGAGGCAAAGTTGCCTTTGTCTCGAACTGGTATACCCAACCTTAAGTGGGGTGGCAGCCAGTGATTTCCTAAAGGAGACAGGTCACCATCCAAAAGGTGGGCAGAAATCCAGTTTCAATGACAGAAGCAAAGTTGCCAATGTCTCGAACTGGTATACCCAACCTTAAGTGGGGTGGCAGCCAGTGATTTCCTTAAGGAGACAGGCCACCATCCAAAAGGTGGGCAGAAAACCAGTTTCAATGACAGAAGCAAAGTTGCCTTTGTCTCGAACTGGTATACCCAACCTTAAGTGGGGTGGCAGCCAGTTATTTCCTAAAGGAGACAGGCCACCATCCAAAAGGTGGGTAGAAATCCAGTTTTCAATGACAGAAGCAAAGTTGCCTTTGTCTCGAACTGGTATACCCAACCTTAAGTGGAGTGGCAGCCAGTAATTTCCTTAAGGAGACAGGCCACCATCCAAAAGGTGGGCAGAAATCCAGTTACAATGACAGAGGCAAAGATGCCTTTGTCTCAAACTGGTATACCCAACCTTAAGTGGGCTGATAGCCAGTGATTTCCTAAAGGAGACAGGCCACCATCCAAAAGGTGGGCAGAAATCCAGTTTCAATGACAGAAGCAAAGTTGCCTTTGTCTCGAACTGGTATACCCAACCTTAAGTGGGGTGGCAGCCAGTGATTTCCTAAAGGAGACAGGCCACCATCCAAAAGGTGGGCAGAAACCGAGTTTCAATGACAGAAGCAAAGTTGCCTTTGTCTCGAACTGGTATACCCAACCTTAAGTTGGCTGGCAGCCAGTGATTTCCTAAAGGAGACAGGCCACCATCCAAAAGGTGGGCAGAAATCCAGTTACAATGACAGAAAGCAAAGTTGCCTTTGTCTCAAACTGGTATACCCAACCTTAAGTGGGCTGACAGCCAGTGATTTCCTAAAGGAGACAGGCCACCATCCAAAAGGTGGGCAGAAATCCAGTTTCAATGACAGAAGCAAAGTTGCCTTTGTCTCGAACTGGTATACCCAACCTTAAGTGGGGTGGCAGCCAGTGATTTCCTAAAGGAGACAGGCCACCATCCAAAAGGTGGGCAGAAAACCAGTTTCAATGACAGAAGCAAAGTTGCCTTTGTCTCGAACTGGTATACCCAACCTTAAGTGGGGTGGCAGACAGTGATTTCCTAAAGGAGACAGGCTGCCATCCAAAAGGTGGGCAGAAAACCAGTTTCAGTGACAGAAGCAAAGTTGCCTTTGTCTCAAACTGGTATACCCAACCTTAAGTGGGGTGGCAGCCAGTGATTTCCTAAAGGAGACAGGCTGTCATCCAAAAGGTGGGTAGAAATCCAGTTTCAATGACAGAAGCAAAGTTGCCTTTGTCTCAAACTGGTATACCCAACCTTAAGTGGGGTGGCAGCCAGTGATTTCCTAAAGGAGACAGGCCACCATCCAAAAGGTGGGAAAAACCAGTTTCAATGACAGAAGCAAAGTTGCCTTTGTCTCGAACTGGTATACCCAACCTTAAGTGGGGTGGCAGCCAGTTATTTCCTAAAGGAGACAGGCCACCATCCAAAAGGTGGGCAGAAATCCAGTTTTCAATGACAGAAGCAAAGTTGCCTTTGTCTCGAACTGGTATACCCAACCTTAAGTGGGGTGGCAGCCAGTGATTTCCTAAAGGAGACAGGCCACCATCCAAAAGGTGGGCAGAAATCCAGTTACAATGACAGAGGCAAAGTTGCCTTTGTCTCAAACTGGTATACCCAACCTTAAGTGGGCTGATAGCCAGTGATTTCCTAAAGGAGACAGGCCACCATCCAAAAGGTGGGCAGAAATCCAGTTTCAATGACAGAAGCAAAGTTGCCTTTGTCTCGAACTGGTATACCCAACCTTAAGTGGGGTGGCAGCCAGTGATTTCCTAAAGGAGACAGGCCACCATCCAAAAGGTGGGCAGAAACCAGTTTCAATGACAGAAGCAAAGTTGCCTTTGTCTCGAACTGGTATACCCAACCTTAAGTGGGCTGGCAGCCAGTGATTTCCTAAAGGAGACAGGCCACCATCCAAAAGGTGGGTAGAAATTTTCAATGACAGAAGCAAAGTTGCCTTTGTCTCAAACTGGTATACCCAACCTTAAGTGGGGTGGCAGACAGTGATTTCCTAAAGGAGACAGGCCACCATCCAAAAGGTGGGTAGAAATTCAGTTACAATGACAGAAGCAAAGTTGCCTTTGTCTCGAACTGGTATACCCAACCTTAAGTGGGGTGGCAGACAGTGATTTCCTAAAGGAGACAGGCCACCATCCAAAGGTGGGTTCAGTTTCAATGACAGAAGCAAAGTTGCCTTTGTCTCGACCTGGTATACCCAACCTTAAGTGGGGTGGCAGACAGTGATTTCCTAAAGGAGACAGGCCACCATCCAAAAGGTGGGTAGAAATCCAGTTTCAATGACAGAAGCAAAGTTGCCTTTGTCTCAAACTGGTATACCCAACCTTAAGTGGGGTGGCAGACAGTGATTTCCTAAAGGAGACAGGCTGCCATCCAAAAGGTGGGTAGAAATCCAGTTACAATGACAGAAGCAAAGTTGCCTTTGTCTCGACCTGGTATACCCAACCTTAAGTGGGGTGGCAGCCAGTGATTTCCTAAAGGAGACAGGCCACCATCCAAAAGGTGGGCAGAAATCCAGTTTCAATGACAGAGGCAAAGTTGCCTTTGTCTCGACCTGGTATACCCAACCTTAAGTGGGGTGGCAGCCAGTGATTTCCTAAAGGAGACAGGCCACCATCCAAAAGGTGGGCAGAAATCCAGTTTCAATGACAGAGGCAAAGTTGACTTTGTCTCGACCTGGTATACCCAACCTTAAGTGGGGTGGCAGACAGTGATTTCCTAAAGGGAGACAGGCCACCATCCAAAGGTGGGTAGAAATCCAGTTTCAATGACAGAAGCAAAGTTGCCTTTGTCTCGAACTGGTATACCCAACCTTAAGTGGGGTGGCAGACAGTGATTTCCTAAAGGAGACAGGCCACCATCCAAAAGGTGGGCAGAAATCCAGTTACAATGACAGAAGCAAAGTTGCCTTTGTCTCGACCTGGTATACCCAACCTTAAGTGGGGTGGCAGCCAGTGATTTCCTAAAGGAGACAGGCTGCCATCCAAAAGTGGGCAGAAATCCAGTTTCAATGACAGAAGCAAAGTTGCCTTTGTCTCGAACTGGTATACCCAACCTTAAGTGGGGTGGCAGACAGTGATTTCCTAAAGGAGACAGGCCACCATCCAAAAGGTGGGTAGAAATCCAGTTACAATGACAGAAGCAAAGTTGCCTTTGTCTCGACCTGGTATACCCAACCTTAAGTGGGGTGGCAGCCAGTGATTTCCTAAAGGAGACAGGCTGCCATCCAAAAGGTGGGTAGAAATCCAGTTTCAATGACAGAAGCAAAGTTGCCTTTGTCTCGAACTGGTATACCCAACCTTAAGTGGGGTGGCAGACAGTGATTTCCTAAAGGAGACAGGCCACCATCCAAAAGGTGGGTAGAAATCCAGTTTCAATGACAGAAGCAAAGTTGCCTTTGTCTCGAACTGGTATACCCAACCTTAAGTGGGGTGGCAGACAGTGATTTCCTAAAGGAGACAGGCCACCATCCAAAACATGGGCAGAAATCCAGTTACAATGACAGAAGCAAAGTTGCCTTTGTCTCGACCTGGTATACCCAACCTTAAGTGGGGTGGCAGCCAGTGATTTCCCTAAAGGAGACAGGCTGCCATCCAAAAGGTGGGTAGAAATCCAGTTTCAATGACAGAAGCAAAGTTGCCTTTGTCTCGAACTGGTATACCCAACCTTAAGTGGGGTGGCAGACAGTGATTTCCTAAAGGAGACAGGCCACCATCCAAAAGGTGGGTAGAAATCCAGTTACAATGACAGAAGCAAAGTTGCCTTTGTCTCGACCTGGTATACCCAACCTTAAGTCGGGTGGCAGCCAGTGATTTCCTAAAGGAGACAGGCTGCCATCCAAAAGGTGGCAGAAATCCAGTTTCAATGACAGAAGCAAAGTTGCCTTTGTCTCGAACTGGTATACCCAACCTTAAGTGGGGTGGCAGACAGTGATTTCCTAAAGGAGACAGGCTGCCATCCAAAAGGTGGGCAGAAATCCAGTTACAATGACAGAAGCAAAGTTGCCTTTGTCTCGAACTGGTATACCCAACCTTAAGTGGGGTGGCAGACAGTGATTTCCTAAAGGAGACAGGCCACCATCCAAAAGGTGGGTAGAAATCCAGTTACAATGACAGAAGCAAAGTTGCCTTTGTCTCGACCTGGTATACCCAACCTTAAGTGGGGTGGCAGCCAGTGATTTCCTAAAGGAGACAGGCTGCCATCCAAAAGGTGGGTAGAAATCCAGTTTCAATGACAGAAGCAAAGTTGCCTTTGTCTCGAACTGGTATACCCAACCTTAAGTGGGGTGGCAGACAGTGATTTCCTAAGACAGGAGACCAAAAGGCCACCATCCAAAAGTGTGGGGTAGAAATCCATTTTCAATGACAGAAGCAAAGTTGCCTTTGTCTCGAACTGGTATACCCAACCTTAAGTGGGGTGGCAGACAGTGATTTCCTTAAGGAGACAGGCCACCATCCAAAAGGTGGGGTAGAAATCCAGTTTCAATGACAGAAGCAAAGTTGCCTTTGTCTCGAACTGGTATACCCAACCTTAAGTGGGGTGGCAGACAGTGATTTCCTAAAGGAGACAGGCCACCATCCAAAAGGTGGGTAGAAATCCAGTTTCAATGACAGAAGCAAAGTTGCCTTTGTCTCGAACTGGTATACCCAACCTTAAGTGGGGTGGCAGCCAGTGATTTCCTAAAGGAGACAGGCCACCATCCAAAAGGTGGGTAGAAATCCAGTTTCAATGACAGAGGCAAAGTTGCGCCTTTGTCTCGAACTGGTGTGGACCTGACAGCCAATGATTTCCTAAAGGAGACAGGCCACCATCCAAAAGGTGGGTAGAAATCCAGTTACAATGACAGAAGCAAAGTTGCCTTTGTCTCGACCTGGTATACCCAACCTTAAGTGGGGTGGCAGCCAGTGATTTCCTAAAGGAGACAGGCTGCCATCCAAAAGGTGGGTAGAAATCCAGTTTCAATGACAGAAGCAAAGTTGCCTTTGTCTCGAACTGGTATACCCAACCTTAAGTGGGGTGGCAGACAGTGATTTCCTAAAGGAGACAGGCCACCATCCAAAAGGTGGGTAGAAATCAGTTTCAATGACAGAAGCAAAGTTGCCTTTGTCTCGAACTGGTATACCCAACCTTAAGTGGGGTGGCAGACAGTGATTTCCTTAAGGAGACAGGCCACCATCCAAAGGTGGGTAGAAATCCAGTTTCAATGACAGAAGCAAAGTTGCCTTTGTCTCGAACTGGTATACCCAACCTTAAGTGGGGTGGCAGACAGTGATTTCCTAAAGGAGACAGGCCACCATCCAAAGAAATCCAGTGGGTAGAAAGGCCACCATCCAAAAGGTGGGTAGAAATCCAGTTTCAATGACAGAAGCAAAGTTGCCTTTGTCTCGAACTGGTATACCCAACCTTAAGTGGGGTGGCAGACAGTGATTTCTAAAGGAGACAGGCCACCATCCAAAAGGTGGGTAGAAATCCAGTTTCAATGACAGAAGCAAAAAGTGCCTTTGTCTCGAACTGGTATACCCAACCTTAAGTGGGGTGGCAGACAGTGATTTCCTAAAGGAGACAGGCCACCATCCAAAAGGTGGGTAGAAATCCAGTTTCAATGACAGAAGCAAAGTTGCCTTTGTCTCGAACTGGTATACCCAACCTTAAGTGGGGTGGCAGACAGTGATTTCCTAAAGGAGACAGGCCACCATCCAAAAGGTGGGTAGAAATCCAGTTTCAATGACAGAAGCAAAGTTGCCTTTGTCTCGAACTGGTATACCCAACCTTAAGTGGGGTGGCAGACAGTGATTTCCTAAAGGAGACAGGCCACCATCCAAAAGGTGGGCAGAAATCCAGTTTCAATGACAGAAGCAAAGTTGCCTTTGTCTCGAACTGGTATACCCAACCTTAAGTGGGCTGGCAGCCAGTGATTTCCTAAAGGAGACAGGCCACCATCCAAAAGGTGGGGAGAAATCCAGTTTCAATGACAGAAGCAAAGTTGCCTTTGTCTTGAACTGGTATACCCAACCTTAAGTGGGGTGGCAGCCAGTGATTTCCTTAAGGAGACAGGCCACCATCCAAAAGGTGGGCAGAAAACCAGTTTCAATGACAGAGGCAAAGATGCCTTTGTCTCGAACTGGTATACCCAACCTTAAGTGGGGTGGCAGACAGTGATTTCCTAAAGGAGACAGGCTGCCATCCAAAAGGTGGGCAAAAAACCAGTTTCAATGACAGAAGCAAAGTTGCCTTTGTCTCAAACTGGTATACTCGACCTTAAGTAGACCTGACAGCCAATGATTTCCTAAAGGAGACAGGCCACCATCCAAAAGGTGGGCAGAAATCCAGTTTCAATGACAGAGGCAAAGTTGCCTTTGTCTCGAACTGGTATACCCAACCTTAAGTGGGGTGGCAGCCAGTGATTTCCTAAAGGAGACAGGCCACCATCCAAAAGGTGGGCAGAAATCCAGTTTCAATGACAGAGGCAAAGTTGACTTTGTCTCGAACTGGTATACCCAACTTTAAGTGGGGTGGCAGCCAGTGATTTCCTAAAGGAGACAGGCCACCATCCAAAAGGAGGGCAGAAATCGAGTTTCAATGACAGAAGCAAAGTTGCATTTGTCTCGAACTGGTATACCCAACCTTAAGTGAGCTGGCAGACAGTGGTTTCCTAAAGGAGACAGGCCACCATCCAAAAGGTGGGTAGAAATCCAGTTTCAATGACATAGGCAAAGTTGCCTTTGTCTCGAACTGTTATACCCAACCTTAAGTGGGCTGGCAGCCAGTGATTTCCTAAAGGAGACAGGCCACCATTCAAAAAGGTGGGCAGAAATCCAGTTTCAATGACAGAGGCAAAGTTGCCTTTGTCTCGAACTGGTATACCCAACCTTAAGTGGACCTGACAGCCACTGATTTCCTTAAGGATGCAGGCCACCATCCAAAAGGTGGGCAGAAATCCAGTTTCGATGACAGAGGCAAAGTTGCCCCTGTTCAAACTGGTATACCCAACCTTAAGTGGACCTGACAGCTACTGATTTCTTTTAGGAGATGAGCTTGACCGATGACATCCAGACAACTCCAAGAGACAAATGAATGGGTCACAGACTGGCCTGACGACTGCGTTGACGAACGCACACCAAAGGCAGCTGGGGAGGAACCCCAGACACACCTTCAGAGGAACCTCAGAGGGTGTGGGGGAACACCTTCAGAGGAATCTCGGAAGGTGTGGGGGAACACCTTCAGAGAAACCTCAGAAGGTGTGGGGGAACACCTTCAGAGGAACCTCGGAAGTTGTGGGGGGAAACTCCTTCATAGGAACCTGGGAAGGGTGGGGGGTATGCCTTCAAAGGAACCTAGGAAGGATCTTGGAGTTCCTCCCATGCTGCCAGAGGTGCGTCTTCGACCCCGCAGTCATCAAGTCAGCCTGTGACTCATCCACACTTCCCTTCAGATTTCTCAAGCTTTGTGTCCTTGCTGCACTGCCAGTCAGAATTCCTCCATCAGCTACTGGTGGCTGGCAGTGTGATCACCTCAGCTGTCTGTCCCTCCAGGACTGCTGCTTCAGAGTGGATTTCCTCAGCCATCCTTTCGCTCTTCTCCCTGAATTAGATCCTCCACCATTTGTGTCAGGTCCTCCCACTGCTTCCCGTAGTCGTCCTTCTCTCGCTGGGCGTTGTGGTACATCCTGTACTGTTCCTCTTCTACCTTCAGTGCTTGATCATATCGGTCCTCTTGGTCTTTTCCCTCAGTTGTTTCAGCACAGTTGTGTGGCTCCTCTTCTTTGCTGTCGTTGTCCAGGCTTTTGTTTCTACAGTCCAGTGCAATGTGTTCCAGAAGAAAGTTTCTCTGAGCAGTTCCGTGGAGGAGCGCCATTAACATGTACTTATCGTGATTCCTTAGTTCTTCTTCCTGCATCCTTAGGTGCTCTCGGACACGTTTTTCTTCTTTAATTGTGTTCTCTTCCTGCATCCTACACTTTTCTGCCAATCTTTTGCATTCTTTCCTAATTTGTTCCAGTTCATAGAGGTTTGTGCTTCTTTCCTTCTTCAAAGTTAAGATCTCTCCTTCTGCAAGTTGTAAATAGCACTCCAAGATCTGCTGTTGGTGCAAAGCACTTTCCAAATCATCCTTAATTTTGGCGTTTTCTCCTCCTAATTCCGAGACCCAGTTCCTCATGACCTGGACTTCATCCCTCAGAATCTGGGTCTTCTCCTTTTCATTTTCTAACTCTTTCTTCATTAAAGCAATTTCCAAGATTTTCTCTCCCAAATCTTCCTTAATCCTGCTATTTTCACCTCCTAATTCAGATATCCAGTTCTTCATTACCTGGACTTCTTCTTTTAGTATATGGTTTTTTTCCATTTTGTCTCCTAACTCTTTCCTAAGTAAAGTAATGTCCAGGCATTTATCTACCAAATCTTCCTTGATTGAGGCATTTTCACCTCCTAATTCTGTGACCCAGTTTCTCAGCACTTCAAGTTCTGCATTGTTGATCTCATTTTTCGCGCTTTCATTGCTTAGAGCTTCCGTTGCCAAGACCAGTTCAGATTCTTTGTGGCGCAACACTGACTGGAGTGACTGAACTTGGTCTTTTAGCATCAGGACCTCATTCTGAAGGCTGATGTTTCTCTGGGTCTCACTTGCGAGATTTTTCTCGACCTCACTATTTCTATCTTCAAGCTTAGCCAAGTTTTTATGTGAAGCTTCAAGTTGAGCTTCATAGCAAATAGCCAGCTCCTTGAGCTTAGAGTTTTCTCCTTTTGTGAGCTCCAGTTGTCGTTGGAGAGCCATGTGGTCCTCTTTCATGTCCAAAATCTGACTTTCCATCATTCCCAGTTGCCTTTGGTCCCTCTCAGCTTCTGTTGCTTTACGTACCAGTTCCGTTCTCTCTGCTTCTTGTTTTTCTATCAGAAGATCCTTGTCCAAAATTTGGTTTTGAAGCCTTACAATCTCTTCCTTCGCCTGGTTCAGCAGGCATTCCAGTTTTCCTGCGTGAACTTTACTGACTTCTAGGTCCTCTGCTAACCTCTTGTTTTCGTCTTCCAATTGTTCTGGATGTTGTCTGGGCAGCTGGGACTCTTTGTTGGTATCTTCCAGTTCTTCTTTGTCATCCTCTTCCTCATCTTTAATGCTGTCGGTTTCTTCAGGCATCAGACATTCTTCTTCCTTATTATCTTCCACTTCCTCATCTTCCTCCTCCTCCTCATCGCTGTCGATTTCTTCAGTTATCATACTTTCTACTTCCTCCTCCTCCTCCTCTGTGGTTTTGAGTACGTCCGTTTCTTCTTCCTCCTCCTCCTCCTCGGTGGTTTTGAATACGTCTGTTTCTTCTTCCTCCTCCTCCTCCTCGGTGGTTTTGAATACGTCTGTTTGTTCTTCCTCGTCCTCCTCACCATCATCATCATCATCAGAGCTGTCGAGTTGTTGTTCTGAGCTTTCTAGATTTTCGGTTAAAAGAATTGCATCCAGTGTGGGCACTTTCAGGTCGTCCTCTTCACTATCAAGAGCATCGCATGCAAAGAGTGTTCTCCTCCAGTAAACAGCCCGCAAGGCCAAGAGCCCTGCCATCAAGGCCATCCAAGGGATGGCACCGGCAAGGGCCGACATCTCAGGGCCAAAGCTGTTCGATGGTCGCGTTTCCACAACCTCTGGAGTCCAAGACTCGGCGATGAAAACATGAAGAGGATCTTCCCGAAAGCGTCCATGAAATCCTCGATCACAAGGCATATTGTATAATTCACAGGCGACAAATACGAGCACATACAGTAAAAATACTTCTAGGGCAAACATTCTGCAAACGTTAACCGTATACTCTAGCTTTCTCAAAGGCTAGTTTTAAAATCTGCCACGTCCTGATTCGGATCCGAGGAGGGAAGGATCGGGCTTCTGGAAGCGAAGACGAAGAATCCGTATCGAGGAAGACTGCAGCGCCCGCGGGATTCCTTCAGACTCTCTTGACTCGTCTCCAGAAAGCCCTTCTTCTTGGTTTTCTCCGTCTCTTCTTCTTCTTCGTCTTCTTCTTTGGGGAGTTCTGAAGCCTCATCATTCTTGGCTCGTCTCCGTCTTCTTCTTCTTCTCCGCTGGGGAGTTCTGAAGACAGTCTCCGGGTGCTCCTGGTGACGCCACCGCTGAAGTGCCTTGAAGAATCGAAGCCTCGTCCAAGGAATCCTGGGAAATCCTGAGAAATCGTCATCCCCAGCACTCACCACGGCTAAAATCATAAGACATTTTCCCTTTCTAATGTTTTCCTCTATATATTGGCGCCAGTCTCTCTTTCTTTTTTTCATATTTCTAAAGTTTATTGATGCCATATTTCGCTTTGTTGGTTCTGTTTTGTCCTTCATGAAAGGATTTCTAGATACTCGTCTTTTCCATTTGCTATTTATTATTATTATTATTATTATTATTATTAATTTTAAATGGTCACGTTTGGCTTTCATCAGTGTTTTAATTTGTAACTTTATTCTTATTAGTAATAGTAATATTGTAGCGAGTATTAATATTATTATTATTATTATTATTGGTTAAAAATCCAGTGATTTAAGTGTAAATCCATACCAGAAGTACATACATATTCTTTCACCATTGTAGTGACTCGTGCTAATATGACATTTTTATGGATTATTATTATTATTATTATTATTATTATTATTATTATTATTATTATTATTAACTTACACACGTAAGAGAGCCAAAATTTACTATATTAAACAGTAATATTAGCATAGGAATCTAAGCATGTAAAAAAATACACAAACGCATAAAAATGAACAAAAAGGTTGAAAAGAATTACACTCGATTTAAACACGTTGGTACAGCAGTGGCCGAAAGAATGAATATTATTTTTTCCAAAACTATCAAAATTTCAGTGGCTTTTTAGGTTTACTTTAAAATTTTAATGAAATAATTATGCGCTGCTATCATCTACAATTTTTTTTCAGAAAAATTGAAAAAAATTGTCAACATGAGGATTTCAAATCAAACAAAAATGTTTCCATTTTTTTTTATTGCAGAGACCCATTTTTCATAAAAAAAAATGGGGTTTATCATCACTTTGATCACAGTATGTCGAGACTCGTCTAGGCTGCTTCGTTTTTGCTACCACAGAGCCTTCATTCATATATTTCAACATTATATATCAATATTATATATATATATATATATATATATATATATATATATATATATATATATATATATATATATATATATATATATGTGTGTGTGTGTGTGTGTGTGTGTGTGTGTGTGTGTGTGTACATATTTAATTATATAAGTAAATATGTATTAAATATATACATCATATATTTACGTGTGTGTGTGTGTATATATATATATATATGTATATATACTGTATATATATTTGTATATATAATAATTATTTTTTCATATATTATTATTATTATTATTATTATTATTATTATTATTATTATTATTATTATTATTATTATTATTATTCAGAAGATGAAACCTACTCATATGGAACAAGCCCACCAAAGGGGCCATTGACTTGGAATTCAAACTTCCAAAGAATATTACGGTGTTCATTAGGAAGAAGAGGAGGTAGAGAGAAATACAAAAAGAAGAGATCTCACTTATTTAAAAAGAAAAAATAAATTAATATGGATAAAGATGTAATAAAATACAAGGAGGATAGTCTTAGGGTAGTAATGAATTGCATCTTCGCATGAACTTCTGAAGTATATAGAGTGTGTGTGTGTGTGTGTGCGCGTGCGTGCGTGTGAAATTTTTATCTCACCGTGATTTGAATACAATCATGAAGCTACAAATGATTTTCATATTAATACTTCATGGGGTTTTAGAATTATATGAATGTTAATCAGCGTGGGAAATCTGTAAGTTGTTGGACTGACCTTGTAGTGGAGTCAGGTTTTGAAAAGAATGATAAATTTTCTTATATTTATTAAATTGCTTAAGGCGTCGTAGACCCTAATAATAATAATAATAATAATAATAATAATAATAATAATAATAAAGTAAAAAATGCTCATAGTAGCATGAATCCTAAAATGGAGAACAAATCCACAGTTATGTATATATATATATATATACATAACTATCAGTACAGTTCTGTTTTTAGATATATGTACATATGCATAACTGTGGATTTGTTTCTCCAGTAATACAATAACAAAATAATCGTTTAAAGGAAACTCCAGCATCCTGGTACTCGCGAAAGAAAGCGCAAAATAACGCAGAGTCATTGTGAGTAACTTGTTTAACGATGTTAATCCCGTTGTTTGTTCCTTGTCAGTGACCTTGGCAGTGATACGCGCTCTGCTGAGGACACCTTTTAAATTTCTGGATGATGGATGAGGCTCGATTCGGCCAAGGTCGACTCTTGCAAAGCGTTTTTTCGAGACTCACGGATATATTTGTGGTCTCTCGTGATGATGGCGCGTTAGTGGGGACATTCAGTAAATGGCCGAGCTTTGTGGTGTTTAGAATAATCGAAGCAGTCTAAATAGTTTTCTGTCGTGTTGATCTTATCGGCTGTTTTCGAAAGAGGATCAGCCATTTCTATTATTATTATTATTATTATTATTATTATTATTATTATTATTATTATTATTATTATTATTATTATTCAGGAGGTTAACCTTATTCATATGGAACAAGCACGCCAAAGGTATTAGGAAATACAGCAAGACGAGATAAGTTATTATTATTATTATTATTATTATTATTATTATTATTATTATTATTCAGGAAATGAGCCCTATTCTTATTGAACAAGCCCGCCAGAGGAACCATTGCCTTGAAACTCAGGCTTCCAAAGAATATTACGTTGTTCATTTGAAAGAAGTAACAGAAGGTAATAGGAAATACAAAAAGAAGAGATCGGTTATTAGCAAAGAAAAATTAAATTAACAACTTAATAAATAAATAGGTAGAAATGTAAGTCAATGATTAAAACGCAAGGAGAATTGTTTTAGGGTAAAATTGCGTTGCCTCTTCTCTTGAGGGCGGAAAGTAGGATGGAAGAAGAGAATGTGAATGGAGGTACGGTAAAAGGAAAGAGAGGGGCTGCGGCTAAGGGGCGAAGGAACGCTGCAAAGAACCTTCAGTACGTCCTACAGTGCACCACGTGTGGTGCACCGACGACGCTACCCACCCCCACCCTACGTAGTAGTTTCAGGAAGTCCCTCCGTGAATTTCAGTGTCCTGGAAGACACGGGATTTGTAGATGTGTAAAACTTCCAACACCAGGGTTATATAGAAGCGTCAGGTTTATATAGAAGAGTCCAGTATATATAGGAGAGTTGAGTTTATATAGGAGAGTCTTCTGACTGGAGAATTTAAAGGCATCACTAAAATCAGTTTGATTTAGTCTGGGATCAGAATCGTTGTCAGTGATATTGGTGGTGTAACCTTTCAGATGAAAAAGATCACGTATTTGTCTCTTGTCTCCTCCAGTGGCGAAGACACAGGAACGTGTTGAAGTTAAAGGCAGTGTATATTTATATATATATATATATATATATATATATATATATATATATATATATATATATATATATATATATATATATATATATATATATATATATATAATCATGAAGCTACAATTGTCGCTTAATATCAAATTCACGCTACCTCAGGAATATCTCCGATGGAGAATTATCACCGAAGGGGAATTTATATAAGTGATAAATGAATAGGTACTCGTCGGGACACGAAACCTTGACACGGGCCTATTCAGCGACTCCAGTGGACGTTACCACTACGCCATCTCAATTCATTTATCACTTATATAAATTCCCCTTCGGTGATAATTCTCCATCGGAGATATCCCTGAGGTAGCGTGAATTTGATATTAAGCGACATTTGTAGCTTCATGATTGTATATAAATCACGGTGTGATAAAAAATTTCATATATATATATAAAAGTATATATAAAATGTTGTATATATATATATATATATATATATATATATATATATATATATATATATATATATATATATATATATATATATATATATATACACACACACACACACACACACACACACACACACAGAGAGAGAGAGAGAAAGAATTTTAACTTCCAAAACTTTTTTGCCAGAGACTGAATCGCTGTCGTTTCACAGAAATTTTATCATGATTCATGTCTAAATTTTTGTTTGATTCCTTTGTGATTATGATGTGTTGTGACGATTTATATCTCGGTAAAGATCAATGTTACTTTTAATTCGGGATTGTTAACAGTTCTAGTAATTGAAGATGTGAAATGTCAGGTTTGTTTGATGTGAAGAATGTTGTCGGCTAAAGCATCTGTTTTAGTGTTCTGAAACGAAAACTATTGTGGCGGCTTTGTCTGTCCGCCAGCACGTTTTTCTGTCCGCCCTCAGATCTTGAAAACTACTTAGGCCAGAGGGCTGCAAATTGGTATGTTGATCATCCACCCTCCAATCATCAAACATACCAAATTGCAGCCCTCTAGCCTCAGTAGTTTTATCTTATTTATTTAAGGTTAAACTTAGTCATAATCGTGCTTCTGGCAACGATATAGGGTATGCCACAACGGGGCCGTGGTTAAAAGTTTCAAAATAGCTTATACCGAGACCACCGAAAGATAGATCTGTTTTCGGTGGCCTTGATTATACGATGTTCAGAAAACTCCATTGCGCCGAAGAAACGTCGGCGCATTTTTTACTAGTTTAATATAATGTTCGTGGTTGTTATAAAGGTTATTTTGAAAGTAAATGGCAAATGGGAGAAGTTTAATAAGTATTTTAGGTTTTAGTTTGCATTTTAAATCTGATGAGTATTAAGTATTATTGATAAAATACTGGTAGCAGCTCAAGTATGATACTGCGTATACAAAACATACTTAAAAGGTTTAAGTGGAAGGAAATTTTAGTATTTTGGTACAGGAAGTTCCAAGTGATTTGCTGTCGGGTAATTTTGACCGTTGTAAATGTGATGATAATGAGGCAAGTTGCTCCTATACTTTCGTTATTATGTACTGAAAATATGAGCAAAGAATCCCTTTAGCTTGGAAATTATAAATGTTTTTGTACACAGAAAACATTTTCCTCAGTTCAGTGTCTTTTGTGTGAAAGGAGGTCCACTAATTCTTGAGTTTTTTTTTCTTGCTAATCAGTATGAACATTTTAAGCTTATGCTTCGGCTAATATAGTATATTCTTATTTGAAAGGTACTTAATAATAATTTCCAATTTTGTTTAGGCTTTTGCTCGGAAGTTTCATAAGCTTAATGATTGCAAAGTCTGTGATTAATGCATATATATTTATATATATATATATATATATATATATATATATATATATATATATATATATATATATATATATATATATATATACATACATACATATATATTATATATATATATATATATATTTTTCGGATCCTGGCTATATTCTGGACTAGTGGTCTCTTAGTTTTAGGTTATTCAGATCCCATGTATTTTTTTGGGTGGGGGTGGGGCTGTAGGTATAGGCCTACTCTCCAGTGCCGTTAACTCCCATATTTGGAAAGTTCTTAGTTTAAACTACTGTAACCACCTAAGGACCAGACTCAGGTACAAGATTCCTTTGTAGTATTTTTCAGTTTCATACAGTGTTGTGTGAGGGAACAAAGTCACCATACTACCGAGTAGCTATTGAGAACAGCAGTGTGGTCAGTTTGCTAGGAGTTTTATCTTGGCTACAACTGAAATGCGAAATAGTTTGCCCAGTGTACTTATTGAAATTTCTGATCTCCAAATTTTAAAGCGAGAATCAAATTCATTCCTGTTCTCTGCTGCTGTCGTCTCCTGGATTTCGTGTGTGTCAGTTTTATTTTCTAATTTTCTCATATTTCTTTATCACCGTTTCCTATAGCTTGCCTCTTTCTCTGTGCAAGCTGATTGCCCTCTGGGACCCTCTTGGGGTTTACAGGCTGTTGACTCTGTCCGTAAGGGCTTTCAGCTGTCCATATGGGTAATCGGCTGATGATTTCAAAGGAAAGAAGGAAATGACTGCGACTGATTTGGCCACGTCACTGAAGAGTTGGCTCTAAATGACAAAACCAGTAACACTGACATAATGACATTAATAAGTGTGGATTCAGTCCCACAATACCGCATTGTTCTCAAGGGCCGTAATAAGTCAGAAAGAAAAGTCGAAAGACGACATGAATACCGAGAGACCTTGGATGATTTTTCTTTGTGATTTTATATCCAGCTTGACTTTGATAAGGCACGCTTTCCTTCTTTACCCGGCGTTAGTTATGGATATGGGGATTTGACGTTTTTACCTTTTTGTTTGTGTTTTTCCCGTTTTATGTGGTTTTTCTTTCTCGGCTATTTTTTTCTTTTAGGTTAGCATACTCTATAACCTTTCGTTCTCTCTCCTTGGGGTGAAGTTGTTTACATACATATGTATGTATGTATGTATGATCTCTTTTTATGTACAGTATGTATGATTTCTCTCAGGGGAATAGCAATGTGATTTAAAATTTGAAAAGAGTATTTGACCACGAGGAAAATATAAGGCAATTCAGTGGAAGAGTAGCTTACAAAGACTTGATCTTACAGTAAAACCGGTAACCTTAGGGTTATAAAACCAGTTTAATGCGCAAATATTGTTACAATTCGATTTTTCTTCCAACTGAGACCCAGCTGTCTAAGATTAATTCAGGGATTTTGGTAAAACAAAGCAAATCAAATGACCTTAAACGGGATGACTGCCATTTCTTAATTTCTCATTTAGATCTCCTTCGAACATCTTGTGCAGAATAGGTTTAAGAACGGGAAGACCTTGACCTAAGTTAACAGTTCCTTTGTTAGCTGTAGCAATGCTATTCAAGGATACTTCTCGATATTAATATCAATGTTGATACTCTGAAGGGGTCAGTTCCTTATAAGCATGTTTTTGGTGTTCTGTAAAAGAAAACTACTTTGCAGGCCTGTCCGTCCGCACTTCTTTCTGTCCGTCCTCAGATCTTAAAAACTACCAAGGCTAGAGGGCTGCAAATTGGTATGTTGATCGTCCACCCTCCAGTCATCAAACATACCAAATTGCAGCCCTCTAGCCTTAGTAGTTTTTATTTTATTTAAGGTTGAAGTTAGCCATAATCGTGCTTCTGGCAACGATATAGGATTGGCCACCACCGAGTCTTGGTTAAAGTTTCCTGGGCCGCGGTTCATACAGCATTATACCGAGACCACCGAAAGTTAGATCTATTTTCGGTGGCCTTGATTATACGCTGTACAGAAAACTCGACTGCGTCGAAGAAACTTCGGCGCAGATTTTAATTGTTTTATGGTGTTATTATATGGAAAGATTGCACTTTCGTTGAAAGATTTTCAGTAGATTTTATTGACTCAAAGCTGATGAAATAAGGGAGACAGGGGGCGTTCTTAGGTAATTCTTTCTGTCACTTTTAGTATAAAATGTCCTTACAGCTTAATTGTAGCAAATACCCAAAATGTGAGTTGGATAACATTGGTCCCTATCTGTTGTTTTTCATGTTCTGTAATGCGTTATCTAGGAATTCAGGACTGATAGCATGTAATCCTAGAAGGAGAAGGTAAGCATTGTATAGGATAGTGGCGATTCCGCCACCAACCTTTGGAAGGTGATGCAATCAACAAAGTGGGTGCAGCACTCAGCTCTCGTTTGCAGAGCTCATGGATCGCTCCCTCTCTGCCTCTCACCAGGCCACTCATTTGTTAATGGGGACCGGCATCTGTTGAGACCATTTAAACAAAAAATGCGCCGAAGTTTATTCGGTGCAATCGAGTTTTCTGTAAAGCGTATAATGCTGTACGAAACACTAAGCCACGGCCCGGTGATGGCATGTGTTATTGGCACCTATAGCGGTGCCAGACGCACAATCCATGGCTAACTTTAACCTTAAATAAAATGAAAATACGGAGGCTATAGGGCTAAAATTTGGTATGTTTGATGATTGAAGGGTGAATGATCACCATACCAACTTGCAGCCCTCTAGCCTCAGCAGTTTTCAAGATCTGAGGGCGGACTGAAAAAGTACGGGCGGACAGACAAAGCCATCTCAGTAGTTTTCTTTTACAGACAACTTCACCTCCTAGAAACTTGCACAGAAACCTTTTTGAAGTAAAATTTCACTAGCTCATAAGTCTCAACGAATTAGGACTTGACACTTTTATCGTAAGGGAATAATCTAGAAAGAAATATGTTGAAGCACCAGTGAACTTCGTAAAACAAAATTTTTGTGACCACACTGTAAGTCACGAAACCGAGAAACTATGATTTTCTTTCTAGCTTCTAATAAAACTGGATGACGCATATATGTATGTATATATGTATGTATATATATATATATATATATGTATATGTATATATATATATATATATATATATATATATATATATATATATATATATATATATATATATATATTATGTACAGTTGAATCTCTCTCTCTCTCTCTCTCTCTCTCTCTCTCTCTCTATATATATATATATATATATATATATATATATATATATATATATATATATATATATATGTGTGTGTGTGTGTGTGTGTGTATTTGTATGTATGTGTCTGTCTATTTCTGTGCCTGTGTGTTACTTTGGGGAAATCTTTTTCTCTCCTGAGACAGTTAATGAACTGTAAGAATTGAAATCATCATCATCATAGATCTCCACTTAAGGGAAATGAATGAGGTAAAGGAAATGTCAGAATCAGCTGATCCGACGCACTGGAAGAATATCGTCCTTTTCCTCTGCGGAATGAGAGGAAATTCTGCCAATTACTCTTCTCTTATGACTTCAAGTGATGTTTTAATGTCGGGAAGTTTCTCAGGAGTAAGAAGTAATGGCTCTCTCTCTCTCTCTCTCTCTCTCTCTCTCTCTCTCTCTCTCTCTCTCTCACACACACACAATTTTAATATCCTTGAATTTGATGCATCAGAAGCAAGGCTTTTGGGAATTACGCCGGAAAGGAGAGATATGAAACGGAAAATTATATTACACTTCTTCTCTCCCCTGTACCTCCCCCTCCCATCCCATCTCAGAATCCCACCTCTCTCTCTCTCTCTCTCTCTCTCTCTCTCTCTCTCTCTCTCTCTCTCTCTCTCTCGTATTCCAGGACCTACAACTTACTTGATCATTTTCTTGGGGTGGATTTCCTGGTATTGAAGATAGAAAGTAGGAGGAGAGGATTTAATGGCGTTGAGTCTAAGACGGAGAAGAGATTGGGGGATGATGGTGAACAGGAGAAGGATAATGAGGAGAGAGAGAGAGAGAGAGAGAGAGAGAGAGAGAGAGAGAGAGAGAGAGAGAGAGAGAAATCTCATAAGCAAGCCATAAGAGCGGAATTTCCAACTCCTTGCAATGAAAATGATACATTTGAAAAAAAAAAAGTTGGAAGACACTCAGTTGATGGAATTGCAGCCGTCGAGCGTGAGAGCTCTAAAATGAATAAAAAAAAAAGGGGGGGGGTTGGTTTTCATATTCAACACATGGAAAACGTCTCCCTGGCGACGCTGAAAATTAGCTGTAGGCGAATTCAAAGGAGAAATTCTGTAGGCGACGGAGGGCGAGCTTTTCATGTTGCCTGAAGAGGGCCACCACCATCTCGGTAAATTGCTTCGAGTAGCGAGGCTTTTCGGGGAAAGTGAGATCAGAAGGTGAGAGAGAGAGAGAGAGAGAGAGAGAGAGAGAGAGAGAGAGAGAGAGAGAGAGAGAGAGTTGTCGTTCTATTCCGGGAAGGGAAGGTGGACGAGATATTGGTTGGTGAAATGATTATGAGCGGTGTTCTTTAATTCACCTGTAAGGGGGGTTAGTGCCGTCAGTGCACCTCGCGTGGTACACTGTAGGCATTACTGAAGGGTCTTTGCAGCGTCCCTTTGGCCCCTAGCTGCAACCATTTTCATTCCTTTTACTGTACCTCCGTTCATATTCTCATCCTTCCATCTGACTTTCCACCCTCTCTGACAATTGTTTCAAAGTGCAACTGCAATGTTTTCATCCTATTACATCTTTCAAACCTTCTTACTGTCAATTTCCCCTTCAGCGCTGAATGACCTCATAGGTCCCAGTGCATGGCCTTTGGCCTAAATTCTATATTCTATTGTATTCTATTCGATGTTCTTTAATTTTATTATGACACTTGGCAGATTTTTCCTTTGGACTTTATAAAAAAAAAAATTGCCATTTTCTGAGAGCATTATTGATAACGTTCCTTTTAGAATAGTAGTTTAAATTTTCCGTAAAGGCAAAAAAAGGGTTTGAGGGAATACGAAAGCTGATAAACTTTCCATAAAGTTAATTATATGAAAAAATAATTATTTTTTCCGCAAGAACTTATTTTGATGGGTTCTAAAGAAACTATACAAGACGGGTAACTTTTGCTATGGTGGTATTTTAATGAACAATTATCTCATATTTGGGTCAATGATGTTTCCTTGAAGATCAAAATACATTTCGTCTTTTATCCTTATTGATAAGAGTTTGTGTACGCGCGATCGCTCAGGTATGTACGTGTTTGTTTGTGTGTGTCCGTGTGTGTATGGTTTTGGGGTTTCACTGTTGACTTGAATTGCAACCTTGCAACTTCTGTGGATATATGGGAGTCATTAGCAAGATTTGTATATTATCATTTATTATCATTTAATTAATTGATGGCGGTATTCGTTTTATTTCTTTTTATGCAGATAAACAACACTGGATCTCTTTGATTGCAGGTGGCTAATTAACGGATATTTCCTAGACAGTGTCCCCCAAGGGTTTTAAACCGGTATGTCTCCATCTTTGCGGCGTGTTTAGTACAAGTTGGGGATGACCGTAAAACATAAACAAAAGACTGTAAATATCATAAAGATAATGACCCCCAAGAAATATCAGTCGTAGATAACGATTCCCGAAAACCTTTGGGGGGTCACTATCTAGGAAAGATCCAATCAACTTTTGCTCTTCGTTCGTTTCGCTGCTGACAAAAACACTCGATATATTTGGGTCGAGTTGCGTTTTCTGTTGCGCTTTGTGTGTGTTTGTGTGTGTGTGTGTGTTTTGGTTGTTTTTATGCAATGAAATGACACGAGAATTTTGAACATTTTAATGAACCTTCATAGTATGTTTTACTGCTTAAATTTACCTTATTAAATTGAATAGAAAGGATACCGTTTTAGTAATATAGGTAATTCTGCTTTTAATGTTTGCTCATATCATATGAAACGGTTCCCGTAGGGGGTTAGTGCCGTCAGTGCACCTCGTGCGGGGCACTGTAGGCATTGCTTAAGGTTCTTTTCAGCATGCCTTCGGCCCCTAGCTGCAACCCCTTTCATTCCTTTTACTGTACCTCCTTTCATATTCTCTTTCTTCCATCTTACTTTCCACCGTCTCCTAACAATTGATTCATAGTGACTGACCTCATAGGTTCCAGCGCTTGGCCTTTGGCCGAAGATTTTCATTCCAATCATATATTTAGACTGGAATGTTTTGGATGGTGGATGTTTACCTAGAAATTTAATTTCGACTCCAAATAATTGAAGTTCCGATTTAGAATTTCATTCTGATGTTCCTGGAAAGTTGATTAAAAGAATAGTCTTCGGTCAGCGATGTTCATATTGGCACATGTGATTGCTTTTGTCCTTCTGTAAATTAAATGATAGATGTGGGCGGAATAATTCCGATACCTGCATAGAAATGTGATATATATATATATATTTACTAATAGGACTTCATTCAAACTGGATGGTATCCAGCGGAGATATTTATAAAAAAAAAGTTACTTTTTTTATAAATATCTCCGCTAGATACCATCCAGTTTGAATGAAGTTTTGTTAGTAATTGTATTAATGCACAGAAAAATTGTGTATGTGATAAAGTTAATATATATATATATATATATATATATATATATATATATATATATATATATATATATATATATATATATATATATTGTATATATTGTGCAAGTTGTGTTGTTTATATATGTTTACGTACGTGTAGGTGAGAAAGGATTGCAAACGATTATAATTAGATTGCTCGAAAGAAAAGGTTATATTATGGTGAAGGTCATGTTCTTATTTCATAAGAAGGTGCCATCTTGTGTGATGGATATGGGAATTACATATAAATATGTGCATAAAGTTTGGAGACAGTTTTTTATTTTTCATTTTCATATTTTTACAGTATTTATTCTTCACAGTTTGACGAGGTCCCGTCAGATAATTTTATTACGAGATGA